>NC_041388.1:443403251-443432696 GCF_002162155.2 Triticum dicoccoides
GAGAGAGGGAGAGAGATGGAGTCTTAGTGTGTGTGGGGGGGGGGCGTGCGTGCTTGCATGTGTGTGTTTGTGTGTGTGTGTGTGAGAGAGAGAGATGGAGTCTTAGTGTGTGTGTGTTGGGGTGTTGCGTGCGTGTGTGTGTGTGTGTCGCGGGGTCCTCTGTGGCGGATATAATTTAAGTGTGCATGGCTTTCATCATAGAGAGGTGATGTGTATGGCAGAGGCCACCAACGATGGGGTGCGAGAGAGAAAATGCCCGTAGAGAGGGGAGAGAAGGTGTGTGCGCGTGAGAGGAGTCGACTTCGAGAGAACGTGTTTGTTCGAGAGACACCGAGGAAGACTACTATATATCGATGGTGCATGTAGGCGGGAATTAAACTAAGGGATGGTCTTATTGGTTTTGGGGATATAGGGGAAGAGTGAGAGGCAGGGGGGTAGCTAGAAGGAGATTGTTAAGTGTGAGTGTGTCTTTTACCCATCCAGGCAGAAGTTATGTGCACAAAAGAGGAGAATGATTCGATGTGACGTTAGGATTGAGGGTAATTAACTACGTATGGAGACATAGAGACCTTGAACGTGCATGTGTGAGAGGTATACATGTATACGTGGGATGTGTGTGTGTGCGCGCGCGCATGATCGAGATAAAAGAAAGAAGACATAAGTCATAAGATCAACAACATGGGAGAGACGGATCGGTATGACAATATGCATGCATGTGAGAATGCATGGAAGAAGTCCCGACAATTGAGCATGTGTTTTTGTCTTTAAGAGATAGTGGCGTGGGCTGGAGCATGCATCTATGGCGAGCAGAGGGAGTGAGGCGCAACGATTGTGCAAAAGAGACCAACCTATAAATGCATATGTATGGAGAGACATATATAGTGTGGGTGACAGGAAGCAAGACTCCGTGCGAGAAAGAAATGTTGACGGAGAAACTACAGATAGATACAGAGATGGAGATGCTAACTAGAGGGACATCCGATAGTTTGGGTGTTGGAGATGACCGTTGGGTGGTTCAAAGGGTGAAGTTATATATGTGTGTGAGAGGGCACTTGACTGCATGTAGAGAGAAACATATGTAGTGTGCGTGATAGGAATCAAGAGTGAGGGCGAGAAAGAAGGTTGATGGAGAAACAGATAAATAGAAAGATAAAGATGCTAGCTAGTGTGTGTTAGAGATAGGAGTCGAGTGGATCAGAAGGCTGGGTTATGTGTGTGGGTGTGAGAGAGATAGAGAGAGGGTGCGTGTGAGTCACATACAAACAGATATCAGAGAGAAGTGAGATCCAGAGAGACGGAGTTTTGTGTCTGCGAGAGAGAAAGATATTTCACAACGAGAGTGATAGCTAGAGAGACATACGAGGGAACGCAAGATATCTCTAGGGAGAGAGGGTGTGTGTGAGCGACATACAAGAGAACAATGGAGAAATATGAGACCCTGGGAGACAGAGTTTGTGTTTGTGTGTGAGAAAGATATATTGATGAGGAAGAGTCGTAGGTTCTCATATCTAAGGAGCGAAAGACATCTCTGTATGAGGGGTGTGCGAGTGGCACACATGGGAATAGTAGAGAGAAATGAGACTCCGGGAGACAAAGTTTTTTGTTTGTGTGAGAGAAAGAGATTCCACATGGAGAATCATAGTTAGAGACACATAGCAGGGAGCGAGATATACTTAGAGAGAGATGGAGTGATGAAGGTCGAGGGAGAGAGTACCGTCAGTGTGTTACGAAGATAAAATATCATCGTCAACATACAGGTAGCACGAGAGATATCTGAGAGACGATGAACGCGTATAGGTCCAGAGAGATAGTCCTATATAAGCATGAGTGATAGCTACATGAGAAGAATATCTGGATTAAAGGGGATTCAAATATTTAAACTGGAGATCACGACATCTATAATATCATAACGCAAATTGGTGTATCAAACATGCATATTCATTTGAATTTGGGCACACGTGTAATATTATATAGTTTATTAATATTGGTGATCCATAGATTCTTCAATTACAAACAATGCATGGTTTATATGCAATTAATGTCTAAACGGGATTACACTATATGTTGCGTGTGTGAAACACATTATACATGTTTGAGAAGTAAAAAAAAACCCGAATGAAACACACATTAATTGGAGACAGTTAGCGAGGAATGCATACATTGGATTTCAACATAAAGTGGTTTCAAATATTTGAAAATCCAAATTGATGGATACAACCTTATGAATTTGAGATCATGCCATTTGTGAACCATATTTATGTATAAATGGTGTTGTGCTTTTGAAAGTATATATAAAAAATGATGTATATAGAATGTAATTCCAATTGAAAATGGATCCCGCCCGAAAAAAATAGAATACAAACGGGATTCGAATTGAGTTGGCACGGTAAACGTGCACTCTGCAAAATTTGAACGAAGCGGGGAAAGTCACAGTAGCCAGTAACCGCCCGAAACCAAAATCTGCGAGATGGAAATCACTGCTGCCTATCCCTGCCATGCAAAGCCTATATGTTGGATTTCTATAGGTTTCGATAGGGGTAGGTTTGTAATTTCACCCAAACATGACGTAACCGCCTCTCACCCGGATTCATACACGGTGGGCGCCAAAACACAGTCTGTCCTCGGCCGAAATCGACCCCCTCCCCGATTGAGGGAGTCCTGGATTAGGGGGTGTCCGGATGGCCGGACTATACCTTCAGCCGGACTCCTGGACTATGAAGATACAAGATTGAAGACTTCGTCCCGTGTCCGGAAGGGACTTTCCTTGGCATGGAAGGCAAGCTTGGCGATATGGATATGCAGATCTCCTACCATTGTAACCGACTTTGTGTAACCCTAACCCTCTCCGGTGTCTATATAAACCAGAGGGTTTTAGTCCGTAGGACAACATACACACAACAATCATACCATAGGCTAGCTTCTAGGGTTTAGCCTCTCCGATCTCGTGGTAGATCTACTCTTGTACTACCCATATCATCAATATTAATCGAGCAGGACGTAGGGTTTTACCTCAATCGAGAGGGCCCAAACCTGGGTAAAACTTCGTGTCCCTAGCCTCCTGTTACCATCCGGCCTAGACGCACAGTTCGGGACCCCCTACCCGAGATCCGCCGGTTTTGACACCGACATTGGTGCTTTCATTGAGAGTTCCTCTGTGTCGTCGCTGTCAGGCTTGATGGATCCTACGATCATTAATGGCGATGCAGTCCAGGGTGAGATCTTCCTCCCCGGACAGATCTTCGTCTTCGGCGGCTTCGCACTGCGGGCCAATTCACTTGGCCATCTAGAGCAAATCGAAAGCTATGCCCCTGGCCGTCAGGTCAGATTTGGAAGTTTAAACTACATGGCTGACATCCTTGGGGACTTGATCTTCGACGGATTCGAGCCACTGCCGAGCGCGCCGCACTGTCACGACGAGCATGATCTAGCTCTGTCGCCGAACAGTGCCCTGGAGGCCGCACCCGCATCGGCTTCGACCCTTAATTCGGAGCCAACTGCGCCGATCGAGGATGGGTGGTTGGACGCCGCCTCGGGGGCTGCGATCCCAACGGCGATCGAGCCGAACACCAGCCCCACGCTCTGCGAGACTCGTGAGTCCAAGGAGCAGGACTCCTCTCCGGACCCCGAACCCTCCGTGCCCCTGCCGATCGAATCCGATTGGGCGCCGATTATGGAGTTTACTGCCGTGGACATCTTTCAGCACTCGCCTTTCGGTGATATTCTGAAGACACTGAAGTCTCTCTCTTTATCAGGAGAGCCCTGGCCGGACTACGGTCAGCAAGGTTGGGATTCGGACGATGAAGAAATTCAAAGCCCACCCACCACCCACTTTGTAGCCACTGTCGACGACTTAACCGACATGCTCGACTTCGACTCCGAAGACATCGACGGTATGAACGGCGATGAAGGAGACGATGAAGAACCAGCACCTATCAGGCCCTGGAAAGCCACCTTGTCATATGACATATACATGGTGGACACCCCAAAAGAAGGAGATGGCGATAGAACAGCGGAGGATGACCCCTCCAAGAAACAACCTAAGCGCTGGCGTCAGAGGCGCCGCTCAAAATCCCGCCAAAACAAATACGGTGATTCCAGCACGGGAGATAATAATACTCCGGAAAGTGCCGAAGAAAACCCCCTCCAGCAAGATTTAGCACAGGAGGATGGAGAAACCAACCCTCATGAGAGAGCGGCAGACAGAGAGGTCGAGGACGATAATTATATGCCTCCCTCCGAAGACGAGGCAAGCCTCGACGACGACGAATTCGTCGTGCCAGAGGATCCCGTCGAGCAAGAGCGTTTTCAACGCAGCCTTATGACCACGGCGAGAAGCCTCAAGAAAAAACAGCAACAGCTTAAAGCTGATCAAGATTTGCTAATCGACAGATGGATTGAAGTCCTTGCGGCCGAAGAACATAAACTCGAACGCCCCTCCAAGAGCTACCCAAAGCGCAGGTTGCTACCCCGATTAGAGGAGGAAGCACTTGATGCGGCCGACCGGCCACCTCGTGGCCGCGACAAAGAGGCCTCTCAGCCCTCCACTCAAGCCGCACCCCGTACCAAGGCACAGGAATATGCGCCGGACTTACGAGATATGTTGGAGGACAAGGCAAGGCAAACAAGATCGATCTACGGATCGTGTGGGCGCCCCGCGGCTCGAGACGGTAACCGTCATGCCGGCCACAAATTTGGCAGGGCCGAACACAGTAGACAAAGCTCATTGGAGCTATGTTGTGATATAGCCCAGTACAGAGGCGCCACACACCCACTATGCTTCACAGACGAAGTAATGGATCATCAAATCCCCGAGGGTTTCAAACGAGTAAATATCGAATCATATGATGGCACAACAGATCCTGCGGTATGGATCGAGGATTATATCCTCCATATCCACATGGCCCGCGGCGATGATTTCCATGCCATCAAATACCTCCCACTCAAGCTTAAAGGACCAGCTCGGCATTGGCTTAACAGCTTGCCAACAGGATCAATCAGTTGTTGGGAGGACCTGGAAGCCGTATTCCTCGACAATTTCCAGGGCACTTATGTGCGACCCCGAGACGCCGATGACCTAAGTCACGTAATTCAGCATCCAGAGGAATCAGCCAGGCAATTCTGGACACGATTCCTAACAAAGAAAAATCAAATAGTCGACTGTCCGGACGCTGAGGCCCTAGCAGCCTTCAAGTACAATATCCGTGATGAGTGGCTTGCCCGACACCTTGGACAGGAAAAGTCAAAGTCTATGGCAACACTCACGACACTCATGACCCGCTTTTGCGCGGGAGAAGACATCTGGCTTGCTCATAGCAACAATATGACCAAGAATCCTGGTAATTCGGATACCAGGGACAGTAGTGGTAGGTCGCGTCGCAACAAGCAGAAGCGCCGCATTAACGGCGACAATGCTAAGGATACGGCAGTTAATGCCAGATTCAGAGGCTCTAAATCCGGTCAGCGGAAAAAGCCATTCAAAACGAATCCTAGGGGACCGTCCAGTTTGGACCGAATACTCGACCGCTTGTGCCAGATACATGGCACCCCCGAAAAGCCGGCCAATCACACCAACAGGGATTGTAGGATGTTCAAGCAGGCAGGTTAAACGCCGAAAATGAAGACAAGGGGCTGCATAGCGATGACGACGAGGAGCCCCGGCTTCCGAACAACAGTGGACAGAAGGGTTTTCCCCCACAAGTGCGGACGGTGAACATGATATACGCAACCCACATCCCCAAAAGGGAGCGGAAGCGCGCGTTAAGGGACGTATACGCGGTAGAGCCAGTCGCCCCAAAGTTCAACCCATGGTCCTCCTGCCCGATCACCTTTGATCGAAGGGACCATCCCACTAGCATCCGTCATGGCGGATTCGCCGCATTGGTTCTAGACCCAATTATTGACGGATTTCATCTCACTAGAGTCCTTATGGACGGCGGCAGTAGCCTGAACGACCTTTAAAGGCGTAATACCAGGTGTAGAGGCCAACTGTACAGGCTCAGTCACACTTGAAGTGGTCTTCGGATCTCCGGATAATTTCTGAAGCGAGGAGTTAATCTTCGACATAGTCCCATTCCGCAGTGGCTATCACGCACTGCTCGGGCGAACCGCATTCGCCAAGTTCAATGCGGTACCGCACTACGCATACCTTAAGCTCAAGATGCCAGGCCCTCGAGGAGTAATTACGGTCAATGGAAACACCGAACGCTCCCTCCGAACGGAGGAGCACACGGCGGCCCTTGCAGCAGAAGTACAAAGCAGCCTCTCCAGGCAGTTCTCCAGTCCGGCCATTAAATGACCGGACACCGTCAAGCGCGCCCGGAGTAACCTGCAACAAGACCGCCTGGCACGATCCGAGCAGGTGTAGCAATGCGGCCCCAACCCCAGCCCTCGCAAAAATGCGACACCAGTACTTCGCGTACATAACTACGCTCTAGAAATACCATGGGAACAGGGGAAGGGGCACCATCACGGCACGCCCGAAACATGGCTTAAACCGCACCAGGGGCTGCCGATTTTTTAATTTTCTCTTACTTTCAGGACTCCACACTTCGGAAGGCCTGTTCGGCAGTTCAATTGCCGCACAAACGATGCAAGAACCAGGGAAGCAGACAAGCCACGCCGCATTACAGAACTCTCAGGTGGTCTCTATCACGAGCAGTATACCTGTTTCGCATACTATTCCGCAGCTTGCCCCTGGAACGGACATGTTACATAGTCCAATCTTTTGCTTATCGCATTATTTGTAGCATTCTGCTTTGATCGCAACCCTCTTTAATAAACAGTGCATAACTTTTGTCTATTTTTGCATTACTCTTCTATATATATATATATATATATATATATATATATGTATGTTCCTTAATGACATATTGCACCCGTACACTTTGGTACGGCCTAAATATGCCAGGGGCTTTAGTACCGCTCAATATGGTGTGAGAAGTCCGAACACCTTAACAAGTGCGGCACCCCGAACTTATAGCATTATATGCATCGGCTCCGAATCATGTCTTGGGTCAATAGTTGGGTTTGCCCGGCTCCTATGTTTTGGTGCCTTATGTTCCGCTATATCGGCTAAGGTGGCACTAGGAGAACCACTGTGATTGTGCCCCAGTTGAGCTGGGTCGAGCACCTCAGTGGAGAAAGCTAAAACTGACTGTCATGATGAAGCGAGAGCCCCGTCCGGCCAAGGCGTGGATAGAGCCCCGAACTTGGTCTTCCGAATACCAGGGGATTCGCCGAAATTTAAAATTATAGAATTCTATGGCTAAGTGAGAGTGTTCACGCATTATAGTCCGATTGCCTTGTTCGTTGGGCTGAGAGCCTCCCTCGAAGGACCCAAACATGGGAAAAAGAGCGCTCAGGTTTATCCCCAAACACCCCAGCACTAGTGGCACGGGGGCAGAAGCCGACGACTTGCCATCTCTCAGAATTGATAAACAGCCGCACAGAAGGTAATATTTCAAATTCAAAACAGCGTTTCTTAGCGCATATGAACAAGTTTTCAGCGCACAGGACAAAACGAGCAAGTTTGACTCAAAAACTACATCCCTAGAACACTCATCCGCCACAAGGCAGGCACCCTTCAGAACATCCTTATAATAATTCTCGGGCTTGCTATGCTCTTTCCCCGGCGGGCCCGCCCTTCACAAGCTTCTCAGCATCCAGCTTGCCCCAGTGCACCTAAGCACGGGCAAGGGCCCTATAGGTGTCACACCCTAGCTAGTTCAAGCATCAGAGTGTGCATCATGTTTAAATTTCTCTTAAATTTGAAATGGGGAAGACAGAACCCCCAGCACCCCCCCTGGAACAACTAGGGTTTACTAAAAACTTTTTCAATGAACCTGAAATGCCCTTCTAAAAAGCCCACCCTTTTTGTTTTGGGTTAAAACCTTTGACAAAAATGGTGCACATTTTTCTAGGACATCTAAGGTCATTGGATTAATCCTTTTAGTATTTGCATTTGGGCATTTAAATGCTATAAAATATTTTAAATGCTCAAATAATCATAAACTAAAATGTTTGCTGTTGGATATATTCTAAGCAGTAGCCATGATTAATTTTATGATTTTTGGAAATGCCCTGGCATTTTTAATAAAGCCCTGAAGCTACAGAAATAATAGAATAAATAAGAAAAACAGAAAAAAAGAGAAACTTACCTGGCGCAGCCCAGCTAACTCACCAGCCGGCCCACTTAGCGGCCCAGCACTGTGCTGGCCCACGCCAGCCAGCTGCTTCTTCCCCGCCAGGCAGGCAGGGAGGTGACGCCGGCGTGCCCGAGCTCCCCATGGCGTCACCTGCTTGCCGCCCGCGCCCTGGACGCCTCGACGCCTCCACGTCGCACCCCGAAGCCCCTGGACACGCCATTGCCCCTGTCTCTCTTCCTTCACCGTTCCCCACCATAGCCGACGCCCCTGCCGCCGCACCGTCGTCATAGCCGTGCTTCCGTCATCCTCGCGCCGCGTCATCGTGTCCACGAGCTCCGCCGTCATCGATTACATCGAGTGGGTCGAGCCCCGAGCGCTCGCTCGCCCCGGAGACGCTGCACCGAGCTCGTCCTCAACTCCGGCCACCGGAGATCCCTTTTGCCGCCCCCGCCGCATCAACTCATCCCCGACCTCTCCGACTGCCTCGACGAGACCCCCGTGAGCTCAGCCACCTCCCCACCCTCTCCATTCTCTCTCTCGACCCACGTAGCGACTGCATGTAGATCACCCGCACGCACCGCCGCGGAGCTCTTCACCGACGAGGCTCCGGCCACCCAATGGCCACGCCACCCTGTCCACTAGTCATACCGCACCTTCAGGAGCTCAACGCACCAAACCTCGCGCCTCCCTATACCCCCTAGCGACTAGTTCATCCTCACCCGAGCTCCGGCCGCTGCCAAACTCGTTGCCGGCGATGTTTCCGGCCACCCCAGCTCCACCCACTGCCACCACTCGACGCGGTTCCTCCCCGCATCACGTAGATAGTCTCCGCCGTCCTTTTGGTCGCCGGAGTGCAAATCCCGCGCCGCTCCGCCACGTCTGGCCTCGCCGGCGGCTAGACGCCGGCGAATTGACCCTGTTTGACCCCGTGTGGGCCCAGGTTGACCCCCTGAGTCTATGACAGGTGGGGCCGGTCTGCTAATTAGTTTAGGATTAGTTTTAACTAATTTTAATTAGTTTAGTCACTGACATGTGGGCCCAGGCCCCACTGACAGCTAATTAGTGTTAATTTAATTCTGTTAATTAGCTGAGTCACTGACAGACAGGGCCCACCAGTCAGGTTTGACCTGGCCGACCCAGTTGACCCGCTGACGTCACACCTATGTCATGCTGATGCACTAATTCAATTACTAGATTTATTCTTTAATAGGAAATTCTAGAAAATAGCCAAAACTTCTAAAAATCATAGAAAATCAACCATAGCTCCAAATGCAAAGTTTTATATATGAAAAATGATCAGAAAAATTCAATCTATCCATCTGTAATGGTTTCATGCATGACAAAACAAGATAACCTTGCTGTCTAAGCAATATAAGATGATGCACTAATAAGGCTAAGTTAAATGTGCTATCATTTGAATCTTTGATTCAAAAGGGTTCATACCTTTCTGTTTTAGCTTGCTTAGGCCAAGACACATTCATTTTGCCATGTCATAGCATGCATCATATTGTTGCATATTGCCATGTGTTGATTATGTTCGGTGTGTCTTTCGTGGTAGGTTCTGCCTCCGAGGATAACCCCGAGTATCCGTCTGAAGGGCAGTACCCTACTACCACTACAACAGGCAAGCAACCCATTGATCATTCTGATACAAACCCATGTTCTCGCCTCTGCTCTTGTTTACTGCATTAAGACAACGCGACTCAAACTGCTGTGTGCTACGGTAGTTGAACCCTTATCCTCTGCATGACCTGTCATTGCCACAGTAACTAGATGAAACCCAATAGCATGTGTAGGAGTTGATTGAGCCATGTATGTGATTCCTACCTTGCTATGCCCGCTATGCTTAGAGTTGTGTCAGGTCTGGTTCATCTGGGTGATGGGCTAGAGTGAAATGATTATGTGGGTAATGTGAGGGATGTGTTGAACATGTTTTGGTAAAGGTATCAATGAGAGGCCATGTAGGAGTACATGGTGGGTTGTTTCATTGAGGCCGTCCATAAGAACTGAGATCTGTATGTGTGATTTAAGATGCAGTTACTACCATACATTGGGCCCGAAACCAATGGACCCTCTCGGCTTCTTAATCACCCTAGTACTCTGTCCAGGAGTTGCAAATAGTTTCTGGTGTTTGTAGGTTATGTGTTGGCGGCCGTGCATAGCGCTGACCCTAGGGGTGGGCTATGCTGCGGTAGATACATCGTGGCACGGTGTACCGAGTCACCTGTTTGGTGTCTCGGGAACCCTGTTCACATTGTTCGGGGCCGTATGTGGAAACCTCGGCCGGACTCCCTGCGGATGGAACCTGGATAGGCGATGCACCTGGACTAGAGACTTGAGTGTTTGGGTAGGACGTGGCCGACACCCTCATTGGGCTTCCGCTTGAAGGTTGCCGAGTACATGTCGTGTAAACGGTGGTAAGTGGTGAAAGCGTGTATAAAGAAGTACACCCCTGCAGGGTATAAACTATTCGAATAGCCGCGTCCGTGGTAAAGGACAACTTGGTTGCCTATACAGTTCATAGACCAGTTAATGGATACTACTAAAAGACTCAAGATAAGTGTGAGTACCGAGGATAGCCCTCTCATAGGATGACGAGGGAGGATCCCCGGTGGAGTATTGTGTTGGTGAGTAGTGGACTCGTGTGCGAAAACTATTTTACTAGTGGAGTTCCGTAGGATAGCCTAGCCAAGAGTCAAAGCTGGCTTGCTGCAATAATCCCACCACCTTCTTGAGAATGAGCATGTATAGTAGGTTCTATTGTAAGACTTGCTGAGTACCTTTGTACTCATGTTTGCTTAATTACTGTTTTCAGACGACAACACCGCCCCCTCCGATGGGTTCTACGTAGGCCTTGATGTCGACGAGTGACTAGCCACCCAGGTGGTGATCCTGGCCATGGAGGGCCCTATGTAGATAGAAAGGCTTCGGAAGCCTTCTTGCTTTCTAGTGTCTGTACTCAGACTATTTACTTCCGCTTGTGCTTGTATGCTTGTATGACTTGAGTGTCGGGTCATGTGACCCCTACCTGTATGAACTTGTTATGTATGGCTCTCTGGAGCCTTTAAATAAAGTACTTGAGTTGTAGAGTTTTGTTGTGATGCCATGTTGTATGTACTCATATCGGGCATATTGTGTGTATGATTGAAATGCTTGGTATGAGTGGGATCCGACAATCTAGTTGTTTATCCTTGGCAGCCTTTCTTATGGGGAAATGTAGTCTAGTGTTCCTCGAGCCATAGTAGTCCGCTACAGCCCGGTTCACCGGAGTCCTGCTAGCCCAGCACTACTGCTCAGGACACTTGACTGTCCGGCATGTGTTTCACTTCGTTCCTATGTCTGTCCCTTCGGGGAAATGTTACGCGGTGACATCCGGAGTCCTGCCTAGCCTGCTACAGCCCGGGTTCCCCGAAGTCCTGTTAGCCCAGTGCTACATCCTGGATTCACTCGCTGATGACCGACATGCTCGATGTGATTCATGTATGCCTGTCTTCATAGGTCTGTGCCGCTTTGGGTTCATGACTAGCCATGTCGGCCCGGGTTCTCTGTCATATGGATGCTAGCGGGACTATCATATACGTGAGCCAAAAGGCGCAAACGGTCCTGGGCCATGGTAAGGCGACACCCGTGGGATACCGTGCGTGAGGCCGCAATGTGATATGAGGTGTTACCGGCTAGATCGATGTGACTTGGAATTGGGGTCCTGACAGCGTTGGCATCAGAGCTGGACTGCCTGTAGGTTCGTTGAGCCAATCTGGTCGATGTCAAGTCTATAAATGCTTTAGTTATATGTAGGGGAATTGATTGTGGGAGGGAACATAAGGCTCTTTTACTCCTTTACCTTATGCCCTCTGATCTGAGTCATTCTCTTCTCATTCAACTTGGGTTAAGGACTAGGCTCTCTTCCTCTGTCAGGTTCACGTGTTACTAATCCGTAGTAGCTTATAGGATTGTTGTTACAAGCCTCAGTACAGTTTCTACTACCTTTAGTACGTTGCTAGTTGAATCAGAACCTTGATATGATGTTTTTGAGTGGTATTGCAAACTGTTGTGGATGTCTCAAATCTTTTTCTAAGCATTTACAACTGTTATGCTGTCCAATTTTCCCTAGAAATTCTAATGTCTTTGCATTGTGGTTGTGCTTTCAGATGGCGAACGTGCTCAAAACCAAGTGGTTCGTCTGACCCGGTGCCTCGATGTGCCCGGTCATACTGCTATGTTAGTCCGGGTAATGATCGAGACGGGTTACCATTGGTATCCCGAATACATCGTCGAAGAGCAATTCTGAGACTTTAATCAAAGCCAATATTTCTACACCGTCAGGATATTTCCTTCTTATCCTGGATCTACCGAGCCCCTCCACTGTTCCAATGGACTCGGGGTTACTGTTGAGATGGCTGTGCAGGATGCTGCCTATTCCATGATGACCATCATGCGAGTCCGGACTGGCCTGCTTCGGAACACCGACTTCCGTTACATGCCAGCTTCACTTCCGGGAGCGCAAGGGTATCTTCAGGCTATCTATGCTGACTCCATTCAGGAGGACTCATTAACTCGTACCACTGTCGAGATGCTCGAGGATAAGGACCGAGAGAATCGGGCCTTGAGGCTGGAGCTTTTCAACACCCGTGCTGATCATTGGGCCACATTGACTCGGTTTGCACCTGCGGTGCAAGCAGGATGTATGGATACAAGGGATCTGTATCCTGTGAGATCTGCTCTGCCAGACATGGTGGATTAGCGTGATGTGGGAGGCATCACCCCACCCCGTGGTCCCCGCAGGCCACCGTTTGTTGGTCCAAGACCTCATCCTAGCCCCTTTGGTCCACAAGCTCTTCAGGACCGTCTGTTCCCGGGTGATCACGTTGAACTTCCAGGCTATGGAGGTGACTTCTATGAGGACTACTACGGAGCTGTCTCAGTTAGTAGTAGTACCACTAGTATTGTAATAGTTGTATCTCCACTGTCCTGCGTGACTTGTGGAATATGACTTTGTGTGTAATCAATTCCGGAGGTGTAGACAAATAATGTATAGGAGCTTGGAATGCCTCCGATGAGATCTAACGTCTTTCATCATAGTTGTACTGTAGCCTGGGCTTGTACTAAACTATGTATGGTGTGTATGACCGTTGGTATATATATGGCAGTTTTATATTACCATGACATACGGATGGACATCTCTGCATTCTGTGTTATCCATTACATTCTGCACTTCCTTGCTAAGTTTGAGCCATCCTTATCTAAACCGTTGTCTTGTTTTCTCCTAGGATGGTCAACACCCGCAGCAACCCTGCTGCCCCGGAGCAGGGGGAAGCCAGTGCAACTAGGGGTGAAAATCTGCCTCACCCGCCTTCTCTGGCCGAAGTGATGCTGGAGGCGGAATGAAACAAGTGTGAGACTAATCGCCTGTTAGAGCGCATTGAGCAGAACACTGCACGCCATCAGCGAAATGACTTGGTGTCAATCAATGACTTTATCAAGCTGTACCCACCAAAGTTTAACCATTCTGTCGAGCCCCTCGACGCGGATGACTGGCTTTGCAGCATCACCCACAAGCTACGTTCTGCCAACGTAGCCGAAGCTGACAAGGTTACTTATGTTGTCTATCACCTCGAAGGCCCTGCTAGCCTTTGGTGGGAAAACTTTGAATCTATGCGCCCGGTCGGTCAAATCACTACTTGGGCTGAATTTAGTGAGGCTTTCCATGAGCATCACATTCCGGAAGGTCTCATGGATTGCAAGAGGGAGGAGTTCTGCAATTTCACCCAAGGAAGACTGACTGTGGATGCATATAGTCGTGAATTTGGTAATCTGGCATGATATGCTCCTGAAGAAGTATCTACCGACGCTAAGAAGCAGGCAAGGTTCCGCAAGGGACTTAGCCCTGAGCTTCGCTGTGATCTTCGTCTTCACGAGTGCACCTCCTTTCAAAAGTTGGTCAACAAAGCCATCAGTGCTGAGTTAGGTCAGTCTGACTATGATGCTTCACGCAAACACTCATGTGATTTTGGCTCTTCATCCGGCTCTGGAGCTCAGAAGCGCCGGGTGTGGATCCCAAGCACGGCACTGCCACCCAGGTTCATCCCGAGGCCATCCTTTGAGGCGCCTCGTCCCAACCAGCAGTTCGTACTGCCCAAGCCCTATGGTGGCCCTGCTGCTAATGCAGCTCCACGTCCCAGTGTGGCAACGTGTTTCAAGTGTGGAGAGCCGGGTCACTATAGTCGAGAGTGTCCCCAGAACAACCCCAATCAGACTGGAAAGTCCGTTGGCCATGGCAAGCCAGCGGGAAAGACATTCTACGCCAAGCCAGTCACCACTGCACATGGCCATGTCAACTATGTCTCAGCCGAGGAGGCTCACGAGGATCCTAACGTCGTCCTTGGTACGCTCCATGTTAATTGCCATCCGGCATCTGTTCTTTTCGATACTGGAGCATCTCATTCATTCATATCCGAGAACTATGCTCGCTTGCATAACACGAAATTTTGTGACATGCCCTCTACCATGGAAATTCAAACCCCTGGCTCTAGATGGCAAACTTCTAGAGTAAGCCATGGGAACGAAATTCTTGTTGATAGACTTGTCTTCCTTGCATCCTTAATAGCTCTCAAGTCCTCGGACATAAACATCATTTTGGGTATGGATTGGATGTCAGCTCATTATGCTAAGATTGATTGTGCCACTAGAACCGTTCAACTTACTCACCCATCGGGCAAGACAGTCAATGTCTTAACTCGAGTGGCCAAGCGCCAGCTTTACTCCCTAAATGCCAACCCCCTTCCAGACCTTAAGGATGTTCCGGTAGTCCGGGACTTCCCGGATGTCTTTCCCGAGGAACTGCCAGGTGTTCCACCTGACAGGGCTGTCGAGTTCGTGATAGACCTTGTTCCAGGAACCGTTCCAATTTCTAGAAGACCCTACAAGATGGCACCCTTAGAACTAGCCGAGCTTAAGAACCAACTCGATGAGTCCTTGAAAAAGGGTTTCATCCGTCCTAGTTCCTCTCCTTGGGCTTGCCCCATCCTCTTTGTTAAGAAGAAGGATGGAACTGATCGAATGGTTGTAGATTACCGACCAGTCAACTTGGTCACCATCAAGAACAAGTATCCGCTTCCCAGGATCAACGATCTGTATGATCAGCTCGCTGGATCATCAGTCTTTTCCAAGATGGATTTGAGGTTGGGCTACCATCAAATCAAAATCAGAAACAGGGACATTCCCAAAACAGGCTTTGTTACCCGTTATGGCCAATACGAGTACACCATTATGTCCTTCGGTTTAACCAATGCCCCAGCCACCTTCTCCCGGTTAATGAACTCGGTCTTCATGGAGTATTTGGATAAATTCGTCGTAGTTTATCTCGATGACATACTCATCTACTCCAAGAATGAAGAGGAACATGTCGAACATCTAAGGCTGGTATTGATGAA
The DNA here is from genome assembly GCF_002162155.2 of Triticum dicoccoides. NCBI lineage: Eukaryota > Viridiplantae > Streptophyta > Magnoliopsida > Poales > Poaceae > Triticum > Triticum dicoccoides. The sequence continues at coordinate 443,418,826 of NC_041388.1, forward strand.
ACTTCGAGAGCATCGCCTTTGTGCCAAATTCTCCAAGTGTGAATTTTGGTTGCCAGAAGTGACCTATCTAGGCCATGTAATCTCTGGTAAGGGTATTGCTGTCAATCCCGAGCGAGTTCAAGCCGTCCTTGATTGGACTCCACCTGAGACGGTCAAGCAAGTCCGGAGCATCCTTGGCTTAGCGAGCTATTGCCGCCGCTTCGTCGAGAATTTCTCCAAGGTTGCTAAACCTCTAACTGAACTCCTCAAGAAAGATAAAAAGTTCGAGTGGACCCCACAGTGCGAGTTCAGCTTTCAGGAACTGAAAAGACGCCTGACATCTGCTCCCGTACTGGTACCACCAGATTCCTCCAAGGACTTTGTTATCTATTGCAACGCCTCTGGACAAGGACTAGGTTGCATACTCATGTAGGATCGTCAGGTAATTGCCTATGCTTCACGGCAATTACACCCACATGAGGAAAACTATCCCACACATGATCTAGAGCTTGCAGCTGTAGTCCATGCACTCAAAACTTGGCGACATTACCTCCTTGGTAATCATTGCGAGATCTTCACCGATCACCAAAGTCTGAAATATATCTTCACCCAACCAGATTTGAATCTCAGGCAAAGACGTTGGGTCGAGTTGATCTCGGATTACGACTTAGGAATAACTTACACCCCGGGCAAAGCCAATGTCATGGCTGATGCGCTAAGTCGTAAATCTTATTGTAACAACCTGATGTTACACCAAAGTCAACCACTTCTCCACGAGGAATTTCGTAAACTCAATCTTCACATTGTTCCTCGAGGATTCCTATCCACACTGGTGGCGAAACCTACCCATGCGGATCAGATCATCAAGGCACAGAAGGTAGATCCGGGAATCTCCCCTATTAAGAGAAGCATTAAGAAAGGAGTCGTGAATTGTTTCTCCGTTGATGATCAAGGTGTCGTATACTTTGGAAACCGCTTAGTGGTTCCAAAGGCACGAAACCTGAGGCGACTGATCCTTAAGGAAGCTCATGAATCCCCTCTCACCATTCATCCCGGTAGTACTAAAATGTATCAAGATCTACGCCAGAGGTTTTGGTGGACTAGGATGAAGAGAGAAATCGCTCAATACATTGCTAATTGCGACGTTTGTCGTCGTGTTAAAGCAGAGCATCAATGGCCTGTTGTCACCCTTCAACCTTTGACTATTCCTGAGTGGAAATGGGATAAAATCAGTATGGATTTCATCACTGGGTTTCCCAGGCCCAAGAGAGGGAATAATGCCATCTTCGTCGTGATCGACCTTCTTTCCAAAGTAGCCCATTTCCTACCTGTTCGTGAGAGTATCACCGCTAGCCAGCTAGCTGACTTATACATCTCCCGAATAGTGTCTCTTCATGGTGTCCCATTGGAAATTAACTCAGACCGAGGGAGTCTCTTCACCTCTCGATTTTGGGAAAGTTCCCAAGATGCTATGGGAACTCGTCTCTCTTTTAGCACCTCCTTCCACCCTCAATCAAGTGGTCAAGTAGAGCGAGTCAATCAAATTCTGGAAGATATGCTCCGATCTTCTGTCATCTCATTCGGATTGGGTTGGGAGAAATGCCTTCCATTCGCGGAGTTTGCTTATAACAATAGTTATCAAGCTAGTTTGGGCAAAGCTCCTTTTGAAGTTCTCTATGGACGAAAATGTTGAACGCCTCTTAACTGGTCAGAAACCGGGGAAAGACAACTCTTTGGCCCGGATATGATTCAGGAAGCAGAAGAGTAGGTTCGCGTTATTCGTGAGAAATTGAAAACAGCCCAATCTCGTCAAAAGAGCCAATATGATCGTAAACATAAGCTCATGACTTATGAAGTCAGTGAGAAGGCTTACCTTCGGGTTACTCCGTTAAAGGGAACCCATCGTTTCGATATCAAAGGCAAGTTGGCTCCTCGTTACATCGGACCCTTTCGCATTCTTGCCAAACGAGGAGAAGTTGCCTACCAATTGGAACTACCTTCGCATCTTTCCAGAGTTCACGATGTCTTCCACGTTTCTCAACTTAGGCGTTGCTTCGCGGATCCTATCCGTGGAGTGGACCACGAAATGCTTGATCTACAAGATAACCTCTCATATCGGGAATATCCCGTTCGTATCCTTGATCAAGCCGAGCGTACCACTCGACATCATAATATCAAGTTTCTCAAGGTTCAATGGTCACACCATTCCGAGAAAGAAGCCACTTGGGAAAGGGAAGATCGCCTTCGACTCGAGTACCCCACCTTCTTTCCGGAGGATCCTAAATCTCGGGACGAGATTCTTTTGAGTGGGGGTGAGTTGTCACACCCTAGCTAGTTCAAGCATCAGAGTGTGCATCATGTTTAAATTCCTCTTAAATTTTAAATGGGGAAGACAGAACCCCCAACACCCCCTGGAACAACTACAGTTTACTAAAAACTTTTTCAATGAACCTGAAATGCCCTTCTAAAAAGCCCACCCTTTTTGTTTTGGGTTAAAACCTTTGACAAAAATGGTGCACATTTTTCTAGGACATGTAAGGTCATTGGATTAATCCTTTTAGTATTTGCATTTGGGCATTTAAATGCTACAAAATATTTTAAATGCTCAAATAATCATAAACTAAAATGTTTGTTGTTGGATATATTCTAAGCAGTAGCCATGATTAATTTTATGATTTATGGAAATGCCCTGGCATTTTTAATAAAGCCCTGAAGCTACAGAAATAATAGAATAAATAAGAAAAACAGAAAAAAGAGCGAGAGAGAAACTTACCTGGCGCAGCCAAGCTAACTCACGAGCCGACCAACCTGGTGGCCCAGCACTGTGCTGGCCCGCGCCAGCCAGCTGCTTCTTCCCCGCCAGGCAGGCAGGGAGGTGACGCCGGCATGCCCGAGCTCGCCATGGCGACACCTGCTTGCCGCCCGCACCCTGGACGCCTGGACGCCTCCACGTCGCACCCCGAAGCCCCTGGACACGCCATTCCCCCTGTCTCTCTTCCTTCGCCGTTCCCCACCATGGCCGACGCCCCTGTCACCGCACCATCATCGTAGCCGTGCCCTCCGTCGTCCTCGCGTCGCGTCATCGTGTCCACGAGCTCCGCCGTCGTCGATTACATCGAGTGGGTTGAGCCCCGAGCGCTCGCTCGCCCCGGAGACGCTGCATCGAGCTCGTCCTCAACTCCGGCCACCGGAGATCCCTTTCGCCGCCCCCGCCGCATTAGCTCATCCCCGACCTCTCTGACTGCCTCGACGAGAGCCCCGTGAGCTCAGCTGCCTCCCCACCCTCTCTGTTCTCTCTCTCGAGCCCCGTAGCCACTTCATGTAGATCACCCGCACGCACCGCCGCGGAGCTCGTCGCCGACGAGGCTCCGACCACCCAATGGTGACGCCACCCTGTCCACTAGTCCTACCGCACCTTCAGGAGGTCAACGCACCAAACCTCGCGCCTCCCCGTGCCCCCTAGCGACTAGTTCATCCTCACCCGAGCTCCGGCCGCCGGCGACTTTTCCGGCCACCCCAGCTCCACCCACTGCCACCACTCGACGCGGTTCCTCCCCGCATCACGTAGATAGTCTCCGCCGTCCTTTTGGTCACCGGAGTGCAAATCCCGCGCTGCTTCGCCGCGTCTGGCTTCGCCGGCGGCTAGATGCCGGCGAGTTGACCCTGTTTGACCTCGTGTGGGCCCAGGTTGACCCCCCCTGAGTCTATGATACGTGGGTCCGGTCTGCTAATTAGTTTAGGATTAGTTTTAACTAATTTTAATTAGTTTAGTCACTGACATGTGGGCCCAGGTCCCACTGACAGCTAATTAGTGTTAATTTAATTCTGCTAATTAGCTGAGTCACTGACAGACAAGGCCCACCAGTCAGGTTTGACCTGGCCGACCCAGTTAACCCGCTGACGTCACACCTATGTCATGCTGACGCATTAATTCAGTTACTGGATTTATTCTTTAATAGGAAATTCCAGAAAATAGCCAAAACTTCTAAAAATCATAGAAAATCAACCATAGCTCCAAATGCAAAGTTTTATATATGAAAATGATCAGAAAAATTCAATCTATCCATCTGTAATGGTTTCATGCATGATAAAACAAGATATCCTTGCTGTCTAAGCAATATAAGATGATGCACTAATAAGGCTAAGTTAAATGAGCTATCATTTGAATCTTTGATTCAAAAGGGTTCATACCTTTCTGTTTTAGCTTGCATTAGGCCAAGACACATTCATTTTGCCATGTCATAGCATGCATCATATTGTTGCATATTGCCATGTGTTGATTATGTTCGGTGTGTCTTTCGTGGTAGGTTCTGCCTCCGAGGATAACCCCGAGTATCCGTCTGAAGGGCAGTACCCTACTACCACTACAACAGGCAAGCAACCCATTGATCATTCTGATACAAACCCATGTTCTCGCCTCTGCTCTTGTTTACTGCATTAAGACAACGCGACTCAAACTGCTGTGTGCTACGGTAGTTGAACCCTTATCCTCTGCATGACCTGTCATTGCCACAGTAACTAGATGAAACCCAATAGCATGTGTAGGAGTTGATTGAGCCATGTATGTGATTCCTACCTTGCTATGCCTGCTATGCTTAGAGTTGTGTCAGGTCTGGTTCATCTGGGTGATGGGCCAGAGTGAAATGATTATGTCGGTAATGTGAGGGATGTGTTGAACATGTTTTGGTAAAGGTATCGATGAGAGGCCATGTAGGAGTACATGGTGGGTTGTTTCATTGAGGCCGTCCATAAGAACTGAGATCTGTATGTGTGATTTAAGATGCAGTTACTACCATACATTGGGCCCGAAATCAATGGACCCTCTCAGCTTCTTAATCACCCTAGTACTCTGTCCAGGAGTTGCAAATAGTTTCTGGTGTTTGTAGGTTATGTGTTGGCGGCCGTGCGTAGCGCTGACCCTAGGGGTGGGCTATGTTGCGGTAGATACACCGTGGCACAGTGTACCGAGTCACCCGTTAGGTGTCTCAGGAACCCTGTTCACATCGTTCGGGGTCGTATATGGAAACCTCGGCCGGACTCCCTGCGGATGGAACCTGGATAGGCGATACACCTATACTAGAGACTTGAGTGTTTGGGTAGGCCATGGCAGACACCCTCGTTGGGCTTCCGCTTGAAGGTTGCCGAGTACATGTCATGTAAACGGCGATAAGTGGTGAAAGCGTGTATGAAGAAGTACACCCCTGCAGGGTATAAACTATTCGAATAGCCGCGTCTGCGGTAAAGGACTACTTGGTTGCCTATACAGTTCATAGACAAGTTAATGGATACTACTAAAAGACTCAAGATAAGTGTGAGTACCGAGGATAGCCCTCTCGTAGGATGACGAGGGAGGATCCCCGGTGGAGTATTGTGTTGGTGAGTAGTGGACTCGTGTGCGAAAACTATTTTACTAGTGGAGTTCCGTAGGATAGCCTAGCCAAGAGTCAAAGCTGGCTTGCTGCAATAACCCCACCACCTTCTTGAGAATGAGCATGTATAGTAGGTTCTGTTGTAAGACTTGCTGAGTACCTTTGTACTCATGTTTGCTTAATTACTGTTTTCAGACGGCAACACCGCCCCCTCCAATGGGTTCTACGTAGACCTTGATGTCGACGAGTGACTAGCCACCCAGGTGGTGATCCTGGCCATGGAGGGCCCTATGTAGATAGACATGCTTCGGAAGTCTTCTTGCTTTCTAGTGTGTGTACTCAGAGTATTTACTTCCGCTTGTGCTTGTATGCTTGTATGACTTGAGTGTCGGGTCATGTGACCCCTACCTGTATGAACTTGTTATGTATGGCTCTCTGGAGCCTTTAAATAAAGTATTGAGTTGTAGAGTTTTGTTGTGATGCCATGTTATATGTACTCATATCGGGCATATTGTGTGTATGATTGAAATGCTTGGTATGAGTGGGATTTGACAATGTAGTTGTTTATCCTTGGGAGCCTTTCTTATGGGTAAATGTAGTCTAGTGTTCCTCGAGCCATAGTAGTCCGCTGCAGCCCGGTTCACCGGAGTCCTGCCAGCCCAGCACTACTGCTCAGGACACTTGACTGGCCGGCACGTGTTTCACTTTGTTCCTATGTCTGTCCCTTCGGGGAAATGTCACGCGGTGACATCCGGAGTCCTGCCTAGCGTGCTACAGCCCGGGTTCCCCGGAGTCCTGTTAGCCCAGTGCTACAGCCCGGATTCACTCACTGATGACCGACATGGTCGATGTGATTCATGTATGCCTGTCTCCATAGGTCTGTGCCGCTTTGGGTTCACGACTAGCCATGTCGGCCCGGGTTCTCTGTCATATGGATGCTAGCGACACTATCATATACGTCAGCCAAAAGGCGCAAATGATCCCGGGCCTTGGTAAGGCGACACCCGTGGGATACCGTGCGTGAGGCCACAATGTGATATGAGGTGTTACCTGCTAGATTGATGTGACTTGGAATCGGGGTCCTGACAACAGGCACCTCATGCAGACGGAGCGCTTGATGACTTCGAGCCTTGGACAGGCCTCCACCAGCCGCCGCACCAGCCCGAAATAGCTCCCAGGCAGGGCCCCTCCAGGCCACAGCCGAACTATGAGGCCCTTCATGGCCTGTTCGGCCGCCTTGTGGAGCTCGACCAGTTGCTTCAGCTGGTCGCTCAGGGGCACGGGGTGTCCGGCCTCAGCATACTGAGACCAGAACACCTTCTCTGTCGAGCTACCCTCCTCGGCTCGATAGAATGCGGTGGCATCGGACACACTTTGGGGAAGATCTGCGAACGCTCCTGGAGAGCTCCGGATTCGGGTAAGTAACAAGTAACTCACGTTTATGTGTTTGCTTTGCATAAAGAATGCCTTACCCGCCGCTATCTTCTTCACCTCATCCAACTCCTGGAGGGTCTTCTGGGATTCGGCCTTGGCAGACTTGGCACTTTCAATAGCCATCGCGAGCTCGGATGCTCGCGTCTTTGAGTCAAGCTCCAAACTCTCATGTTTTTCCATGAGAGACTGGAGCTCTTGCCGTACCTTGCCAACCTCGGCCTCATACTTCTCCCGCTCGGTGCGCTCCGTGGCTGCCTTCTTCTCGGCCTCGACCAGCGCTTGCTTAAGGGTCGTCACCTCAGACGTGGCCCCTACAATAGCCATGATAATCCTGTCATTTTTTGCAATTGCATATTTTTATTATATATTTAAACATGGTATTTCTTACCTTCATTGTCCTCGAGCTGCTTCTTGGCACACCCGAGCTCTTGCTCGGACCGCTTGAGGCTCTGCTTTAGCATGTCCACTTCCGTAGTCAGTGCGGCGGACGCAAGCAGAGAATTGTGCATACGCATATTGACTCCTTTTTGTTAGACTCATGTGAATTTTATTTGATCCTCTATTCGGCTTTTCTTCCCGAACGCCAAACAGAGCATCAGGGGCTACTGTCTATGCGGTAATATTATTTACACATTCTTTACTTACCTCAAAGCCTATTAAAAGGCTAGTACAAGCTTCGCTCAGTCCGCTCTGGGCGGTTTGAACCTTCTGGACCACCGCACTCATAATGGTGCGGTGCTCCTCGTCGATGGAGGCGCCTTGGAGCGCCTCCAACAGGTTGTCCGGCGCCTCCGGTTGGACGGGGGTCACCGGCACGGTGGGCTTGCTCCTCTTGGAAGGAGGTCCCCCGCTGGACTCTGGAACCTTTGAAGGTTTCGGAGCAGTGTCCGGCCTAGAGCCAGACTTGGAGCCCTGGGGGGTTTCATCCCCTTTACTCCTGGAGTCCGGGAGGTCGCCTTGGGCTGCCTCCAGGACCACCTCCTCCCGGCTTGGAACTTGTTGGGACAACACCTCGGTGTCATCCATAGGGCGGGGGGAGGAAGCCGTCGGAAGCGAGTTCACATCCTACGAGTCCAGTGAGCCGCTCGACGACGCGTCGACCCGGTCTTTGGGTGGGCTGCATAAACATATTTGACATAAGGGAAAGTTGTGCAATAAACGAATACTATGAATTACTTTAGTATCCGGATACTTACGATTTTGCCAGGGGCTTGGCCCTGGGCAGCCACTCCTCTCCGCCGTCGTCGACGTCGGTGGAGTAGTCCGGAGGAAGGGTTTTCCCCTTCTTGGACCCTCCGGCCTCCCCAGAGAGGTTGGCCTTCCTTTTCTTCTCTCCTCTCGCTGGAGGGGGAGAGGCCTCTTCTTCTTCCTCCTCGTCTTCACAGGAGGAATGCACCTCGGAACCGTCGGATGATGGATCCGACACCTCCTGGCGCCGGGCACTCTTTCGAGTCCCCGTGGCCTTTTTCGCGGCCTTCTTCTTCGGCACCACATAGGGTGCCGGAACCAGCAGCTTCGCCAAGCGAGCGTCCACTGGGCCTTCAGGCAAAGGAGCCGGACAGTTGATCTGTCTGGACGTCACCTGCCAATCCTGTCAAAGGTAAGGGAGCTTAGATCCCACATGGAGTCAAACTATGAAAAACTGATACCCTGTAAAAGGAAAAAAACAGCTTACCGCATGGGCGTGACGCTGCATACTGAATCCGCGATCCTCGGTAGCGGATGCGGGGGCCTCGGCGCCCTTAAAAAGCACCTTCCAGGCATCTTAGTACGTCTTGTCGAAGAGCCTGCTCAGAGTTTGGTGCCGCGCCGGGTCGAACACCCACAGGATGAAAGCCCGTTGTTGACACGGGAGGATCAGGCGGATGAGCATAACCTGGACAACGTTGACAAGTTTGAGCTTCTTCTCCACCAGGGTTTGGATGCATGTTTGGAGTCCGGTCAGCTCTCCTTTTTTACCCCACGACAGGACCGTCTCCTTCCAGGAGGTAACTCGCGTAGGGGGTCCGAATCGAAACACGGGGGCTGCGACCCATTCGGGGTCGCGTGGCTCGGTGATGTAAAACCACCCCGATTGCCATCCCTTCAGGGTCTCCACAAAGGAGCCATCGAGCCATAAGATGTTGGCCATCTTGCCCACCATGGCGCCTCCGCACTCTGCCTGGTTGCCACGCACCACCTTCGGCTTGACATTGAAAGTCTTGAGCCATAGGCCGAAATGGGGGCGGATGCGGAGGAAAGCCTCACACACAACGATAAACGCCGAGATGTTGACGACAAAGTTCGGGGCCATATCGTGGAAATCCAGGCCATAGTAGAACATGAGCCCCCGGACAAATGGGTGAAGAGGGAAGCCCAGTCCGCGGAGGAAATGGGGGAGGAACACCACCCTCTCATGGGGCCTAGGGGTGGGGATGAGCTGCCCCTTTTCGGGAAGCCGGTACGCAATGTCGTTAGACAAGTATCCGGCCTTCCTCAGTTTTTTGATGTGTCCCTCAGTGACGGAGGAGACCATCCACTTGCCTCCCGCTCCGGACATGGCTGGACAAGGTTGAGGTGGGGAGTGCGGACTTGGGCACTGGAGCTCGAGTGCGTGTGAATGGATAAGCAAGGGAGGAAGAAGGCGTAGGTGACAAGGTGGATCCTTATCCCCTTATATGGGCGGACGCAACTACGTGTCCCCACCAGCCTGGTAAAACTCGCTTATCTCCAAGCGCCGTAATCAATGGCGCGGTTGGGTTACCCACGCCCGTATTGATGAGAATCCCAGAATAAGGGGACACGATCTCTGCTTTAACAAGACGTGCCAAGGAAACCGCCTCGCATGACGCGCTGAGGTGGGATAATGAAATGACTCGGATAAAGGCTTGGCCGTGGTGTGTCATACTACGGAATACGTCAGCAGATTAGATTTGTGTAAATATTATTCTCTCTATGGCAATATGTGGAAACTTATTTTGCAGAGCCGGACACTATGTTTGTGTTTGAAATCTTCTATGAAGTACTTTGAGGAGGAACCCGCCTTGCAATGCCGAAGACAATCTGCGCGCCGGACCCGTCGTCATTGAAGCCTGGTTCAGGGGCTACTGAGGGAGTCCTGGATTAGGGGGTGTCCGGATGGCCGGACTATACCTTCAGCCGGACTCCTGGACTATGAAGATACAAGATTGAAGACTTCGTCCCATGTCCGGAAGGGACTTTCCTTGGCGTGGAAGGCAAGCTTGGTGATACGGATATGCAGATCTCCTACCATTGTAACCGACTTTGTGTAACCCTAACCCTCTCCGGTGTCTATATAAACCAGAGGGTTTTAGTCCGTAGGACAACATACACACAACAATCATACCATATGCTAGCTTCTAGGGTTTAGCCTCTCTGATCTCGTGGTAGATCTACTCTTGTACTGCCCATATCATCAATATTAATCGAGCAGGATGTAGGGTTATACCTCCATCGAGAGGGCCCGAACCTAGGTAAAACTTCATGTCCCTTGCCTCCTATTACCATCCGGCCTAGACACACAGTTCGGGACCCCCTACCCGAGATCCGCCGGTTTTGACACCGACACCGATTCATATTCATACACGGTGGGCGCCAAAAACAAATTCTCGTCGGCAAATATTCGGTGCATGCGAGAGTACCATCCTATCCCCGACTGACTAGTGTTGCTGTGATGTAGTAGAAATTTGAAACGGGGGCTAAGTTTGTAAATTTCCTCGCATTTGAGACAAGCGAGCCCTGAATACATGGTTCCCCCATACTCTCTAGCTCCCTTTTCCCCATTCGTACTCCGTGGGCGCCAAAACACCCTCTCCACCCCACCCTCCTCCGTCCGCCGCTGTCCGCCATCCCATCCACCGCCGTCCTCCTCCACCATGCCGGAGCTGATACCCTGATGCCGCCGTCCATTACAAGAGATCAACCTCTCTCATCCACGGCTTCGGACCGAGATCCTTGCATCCCGTCCTCTCGCTTCATCCCCGCCCTCGTCCACCTTGCTGGCGCCGCTCCTACGACCGTCTCGTCCACTGCTCCCCGCCGCCACCGTCTACCCTCCTAGATCTGCTTCCACGCCGCCGACAGCCATCACTACCGCAACACCATCAAATTCTCAGCAGATGCCTACATGGCGCCGCACCAGAGGCGGTACTCTTTTGTATCTGCCCAACTTATTTATCACAGCAAGAAAATAGATCGCCACTGCTTTACTATGATTTCTTGTCTTGGTTGCGAAGTTGCCTTTGTCCGGTTTGCACCTTCAGATCCGCCGTGGCACGCTCAACACCATACTCGCAATGCTTATGGTTTTCCCCTTTTATATTCCACACTAATTAAATCACAGTAGACTAAATTTCAAAACTGGGTCACTCGATTTTTCAGAGCTCGCTGGAGTTCGCCGGTGCGATCGAATGGGCACTGGTGGTTGTGGGGCCTCGCCGAACAAAGAAAACTCGACGCGGGTGGGGGTTGGGGTGGGGGTGGGGGTGGCGGAGGAACACAGGCGGTGGGGGCCGGTGATCCGGCCGGCGGCCCGTGCGGTGTTCTGTATGGGAAGAATCAGAGACGAGGAAGAAGAAGGGTTAGGAGACGTAGGATCTTTATCCAACTGCCTGAAATGGTCAAGAGACAGCTAGGAGTTCCATTCTTAATGCGCTCTGGTTCATCATGTGTGGGCACTGCGCAACCAACATTTTATTATCCAAAATCTGCTTGCTCTTCTTTACCATGTTCCTCTTCCATTCTTCAATAATATGTACTCTCTCCGTTCCTAAATACAAGTCTTTGTATAGATTCCACCATGGACTACATATGGAGCAAAATGAGTGAATATACACTCTAAAATGTACCTGGATACATCTGTATGTGATCCATAGTGGAAATCTCTACCAAGACTTATATTTTGGAATGGAGGGAGTATGATAGTAGTACAGTATGTTCCTTGTACTGAAGATGAGCAGGGACATTTGCAGTGTAGAGGTCTATACGGTCGGTTGTGAAGGACACTTTGAGCCTCTTTGATTCGTAGGATCTTGTAAACAAAGGAATAGGATTTGTAGTGGCCTGCCCACTTGAATCCTATAAGAATAGCAAGAAAATGCAGGGATCTGTGTCACCTTTGAGAGTTACATTGATATTAACAGTACCGCACCTTCACTTGAAGAGAGCTAGTATCCGAAGCCTTTCTAGCCGTACCGGCAATACTAGCACATATATTCCACCAAGTCCACTCTGATGCTTAAGGTTTTCCCATTATATCTACACTATGATCTGTGTGGCTGCTTTGTGTCGCACTAGCAGCAGTCCACTCTTGAAGCTAAACACTGCAATCACTTACAAAATTGGCACCAAGGCATTGAGTGCCATTCTGGATGCAATGAAACTCATACGCTCCCCACCTGTTGATTCTTGTTCAGAATATCATCCTAATGACTATTCTAACCTCGAGGAGTCAAAGGCAGATGGCCTGTTCTGTTCACCCATCAAGGTGCCTATTCTAATTTGGCAATGTTTTATTGATTGCGGGTATCTTGCATATGTTGTCTTGCATTTCTTCTACTTTGTTGCACCGCCATCTGCTTAGTTTACTCAGCATATATGTCAAGATGCCATGCCCATCCATTATCAATACATATTCCATCTGTCATCATACCATGTTTTTCCACTCAAATGTTGTTCTTGTGCATCAGACATCAAAAAGGAAGAGGGTGATTGTCGAACCTGAAGGAGCACCAGCAAAGTCCTTGAAAAAGTGGTGGTGTCGGAGAAATCAGACAACACCCCACTTATATTGGCTATACAACCAGTGATACAAAATGTAGGACAGACTCCAGCAGACTGTACCCATACTTCACTGGCCACACCACTAGCCCCTCCACACAAGACCTACACTCCAGCAAAAGGTATACCGATTTCATTTGCCATAGCACCAGCTGTACCACAGAAAAATCCCACTCCAGCAAAAAGTACAGCAAGTCCATCGGCCGAAGACCTATCCCAACTGCAGAGGCGGCCAATTCCTGCAGATTGGAACCCCATTCCATTTATTCCCAGTTTAAAATACAATGCTTTCAATGTTGTTAGGGACTACGTGCATATATTCCCATCATGGGAAGATTATTATGAAGACAAACACCATTTTCACATCTTCCTATCCAACTTACGTGTAAGTGCTATTATTCATGGCTATTATTTTCCTGTTTTCTGCTGATTAAACACATCAATGATTTACATTACATTGTTGTAACTAAGCTTGCTTGTGCTTTTCAAGGAAGCATTATAGCAGTATCGGTATTACTTGAGGAAATCACACTTTGATGACAAGTCTATAAACGAATTTCTGGTGAAATCTCCTGTGCTAAATTTAGAAGACATTGAATGAAAAAACCTTGTTATGCACTGGTCTCGCTCCCAGGATGAGGTACTGTCTATGAAATCACATGACAATTTGAACTTCTACTTTTCCGCATGTGCCTTATGGATCTTTTTTGCAGGAAATCTGCTCGAAGAAGAATTCCGGTTTGACAAGAACGACAGGATATCTCAAATATGCTGCCCGCTGCTTTGCTCTTGTTAGTACCTGTTGTCCTGTATCACTGTACTTGCATACATACATGGTTCATTATGTGACAGCAGTATGCATGATAGCTTGCTTATCAATTGTTCGCTCCACATTATCTGATGTGTATGAATGGTTACATTAGTGTAGAGTATATCCAATGCCAATGTTTTTTTAGCTCTGCATTGTTCTTGTAAGTACATGCTGTCCTTTATCAGTGTACTTATAATGACAAGTAGTTGTTCATGTACCATCACTCTGCAGCTTATTTTCCTTTGCCCTGCATCTACACATCAGATCTATATTTACTCTTACCATAAGGTTGGTACTGAAGAAGTTTAGCTGTGCATTGCTCTTGGCTGTACCTTTTGCCTGTATCGCTGCACTTACATGTATAGCTACTTGGTTATGTAGCATCACTCTTCATCTTATCTTAAATATTCTCCATTTTTTCGTATATTATCACATCTATATTTACTCTTAACAAAATGTAGAATAAAGTCAATGTTGTTGAAGAAGATTCTGTGGTAAAC
>NC_041388.1:443432943-443441727 GCF_002162155.2 Triticum dicoccoides
CTTTATAGAGCCTGTCTTCACCAATAATGTGAGTTTGTCCATCTCAAGCCTTCAAACTTTGTTGTATATATTTGGTTAGGCATGACTGCAACAACTATTTAATTTTGGTGTTTGCATCAAATTGCTTGTTTAAAGTTTATTATATGTAGTTCATAAACAAAAGTTCATCCTTTCTCAATTTAAGTTTTCAGTTGTACAACCAAGTTCCTTCTTCATACCATGTAAATTAAACTATACAGAGCAAGTGATCTTATTTTGCATTGCATGTATGCTTCTGTTCTTCATCTGTAATCCAGTGGTGTGGTGAACCTACCCACTACAACACAATGTCATATTCTGCAATGTCTTAACTATGAAAAATGTCATATCATTCTACTATTATTTAAACCGTCTCTTTATTTGCATATCTGAAATGGTATAAATTGACAGCACACTAACCATTGATACTTATGAGTTCTTGATCTGTAATCCAGTGGTGTCGTGAAGCTGCCAACTCCTTCACAATGTCATTTCCTGCCATGTCTTGACCTGAACAATACCATATTGTGTTAATGCAAATTTTGAACTATGTCACTTTATTCATCAGTAAGAAATGTGATGAATTGTCAGCACTGATACTTTTATGTGCAAAACCTGTCATCTGTCTGCTTGTTTATCTTTCAGAGTGAGGAAGACATAAGTGTTGAACAAGCACAGTCTCATCATCTTGCTCAGCTGCTTGCGCTGCAACTCCCCAGCAGGGCTAACCTTTCTTGAACTCTATTGAAGTGTTGTCGGTTTTGTATATTATTTTGTCGGTGTGTTTATTTGCACTGGTGGTGAACTTTGATGCCCAGTGTATGTAATCTACTGTCTGCTTGTGCTTTATTATCATAGTGGCGAACTTTGATGCCCAGTGGATGTAATATGCCGTAATTTCTTTATTTATAGTATAGGTTTTTTCTTATTCACAATGCTGCAGTTATTTTACTGTATATATATCCTGTCTTCGCAGTAAACCGACCAAACCGTAAAATTACGGTACATAATCGGGCCGTCATGCAATCACAATGTAGGTTGGGCCTGAAACGTGCCGATCAGCTCACGGGCCGGCAGCAGCCCGAAATGAACCTCGGCCCATGATTGTGCGAATCAAATCACGGGCTTTTAACATGCCAAAATTGTCTGGGTCCTTGTTTGGCCCAATCAGATATCGGCTGCGAGCAGGCCAGATGCAAACCGGACCGTAGTTAGGCCCAACTATATGACGGGCTTTTAACATGCCGAAATTAATATAGGGCCGAAATGTTAAACGGGCCCTTTAACAGGCCAAAACTAATATCAGGCCGAATTACTAAGTGAGCCTTTAGCAAGTGGGCCCAAAAGCATAGTGTCCAGTTGACGGGCCGAATCTGATATGGGCCATAATTGAGCCCAAAGCCTCTTAAAGGGCCGAACCTGATCTGGGCCGTAATTTGGCCCAGAATGTGGTAGGCTTTTAACGGGCCAGATCTCATATGGGCCACTATTAGGCCCGGAGCGTGGCAGGCCATTAATGGACCGGATAAAATATGGGCCGACATTTGGCCCAAAACATGGCAGCCAGTTAATGGGCCGGCCTACTAGGGTCCTCAAAATCTTGTGGGCCTACAGCTGGGCCGGCCCATTAATGTCGGCGAAATCTCGTGGGCCTTTAGCTGGGCCGGCCCATTATGACCCGCAAGAATCTTGTGGGCCTTTACCTGGGTCGGCCCATTATGGCACAAAAAAATCTTGTGGTCCTTTACTTGGGCCGGCCCATTATGGCCCGCAAAATATTGTGGGCCTTTAGCTGGGCCAGCGCATTATGGTCTGCAAAATTTCGTGGGCCTTTAGCTGGGCCAGCCCATTATGGTCCGCAAAATCTTGTGGGCCTCTAGTTAGGCCGGCCCATTTAAACTTGTTGGGTCGTGCCACGTGTCGACGTGTCATAGGCGCCTTCTGTCCAGTGAGTGGATGACATCTGTCCTGACGATGAGCCGGCATGTGTTTCCTCTAGCCAATGATGATTTTAAACGTGGAAAATCCCCATTGGTTGGGGCTGTTAACGGGTTATCGGATCCAAAACCAGACCCGATAGCTTAACGGCTTTCCGTTACGATGGATGCCACGTGTCAGTCACCCTTGATGAAAGCACTTCTGTGACGAGCGATTTATCGTCATGGAAGTGGACACTTCCGTGATGATAATTTTGGTAATGTCATGGAACACTTCTACGACAGCACAGGTATCGGTGTCAAAACCGGCGGATCTCGGGTAGGGGGTCCTGAACTATGCGTCTAGGCGGATGGTAACAGGAGGCAGGGGACACAATGTTTTACCCAGGTTCGGGCTCTCTTGATGGAGGTAAAACCCTACGTCCTTCTTGACTAATATTGATGATATGGGTAGTACAAGAGTAGATCTACCACGAGATCAAGGAGGCTAAACCCTAGAAGCTAGCCTATGGTATGATTGTATATTCGTCCTGCGGACTAAAACCCTCCGGTTTATATAGACACCAAAGAGGGCTAGGGTTACACAGAGTCGGTTACAATGGTAGGAGATCTACATATCCGTATCGCCAAGCTTGCCTTCCACGCTAAGGAAAGTTCCTTCCGGACATGGGACGAAGTCTTCAATCTTGTATCTTCATAGTCCAGGAGTCTGGCCAAAGGTATAGTCCGGCTATCCGGACACCCCCTAATCCAGGACTCCCTCAGTAGCCCCCGAACCAGGCTTCAATGACGACGAGTCCGGCGCGCAGATTGTCTTCGGCATTGCAAGGCGGGTGTCGGTGTCAAAACCGGCGGATCTCGGGTAGGGGTCCCGAACTGTGCGTCTAGGACGGATGGTAACAGGAGGCAAGGGACATGAAGTTTTACCCAGGTTCGGGCCCTCTCGATGGAGCTAGAACCCTATGTCCTGCTTGATTAATATTGATGATATGGGAAGTACAAGAGTAGATCTACCATGAGATCAGAGAGGCTAAACCCTAGAAGCTAGCCTATGGTATGATTGTTGTTCTGTATGTTGTTCTACGGACTAAAACCCTCCGGTTTATATAGACACCGGAGAGGGTTAGGGTTACACAAAGTCGGTTACAATGGTAGGAGATCTGCATATCCGTATCGCCAAGCTTGCCTTCCACGCCAAGGAAAGTCCGTTCCGGACACAGGACGAAGTCTTCAATCTTGTATCTTCATAGTCCAGGAGTCCGGCTGAAGGTATAGTCCGGCCATCCGGACACCCCCTAATCCAGGACTCCCCCATTAGCCCCTGAACCAGGCTTCAATGATGACGAGTCCGGCGCGCAGATTGTCTTCGGCATTGCAAGGCGGGTTCCTCCTCCAAGTACTTCATAGAAGATTTTGAACACAAACATAGTGTCTGGCGCTGCAAAATAAGTTTCCACATATTGCCATAGAGAGATTAATATTTACACAAATCTAATCTGCTGACGTATTCCGTAGTGTGACACACCATGGCCAAGCCTTTATCCGAGTCGTTTCATTATCCCACCTCAGCGCGTCATGCGAGGAGGTTTCCTTGGCACGTCTTGTTAAAGCAGAGATCGTGTCCCCTTATTCCGGGATTCTCATCAATATGGGCATGGGTAACCCAACAGCGCCATTGATTACGGCGCTTGGAGATAAGCGAGTTTTACCAGGCTGGTGGGGACAAGTAGTTGCGTCCACCCATATAAGGGGATAAGGATCCACCCTTTCACCTACGCCTTCTTCCTCCCTTGCTTATCCATTCTCGCGCACTCGAGATCCAGCACCCAAGTCCGCACTCCCCACCTCAACCTTCTCCAGCCATGTCCGGAGCGGGAGGCAAGTGGATGGTCTCCTCCGTCACGGAGGGACACCTCAAAAAACGGAGGAAGGTCGGATACTTGTCTAACGACATTGCGTACCGGCTTCCCGAAAAGGGGTAGCTCATCCCCACCCCTAGGCCCTATAAGAGGGTCACTACTAGGAAAAGGCCTACTAATGGCGCACCAGTTTTGCCTACTAATGGCGCATCACTGGTGCGCCATTAGTATCACGCCACTAGTATTTATTACTAATGGCGCACCACTAGTGCCCAATTAGTATCTGGTATATTAATGGCGCACCACCCGATGCGCCATTAGTATATAACACCATGCGCCATTAGTATGCCTCCCAGGGCCATATTTAACCATGTGCTTTGGCACACTAATGGCGCACTGCGGATGGATGCGCCATTAGTATAATTGGCATACTAATGGCGCACTCTGTAGTGATGCGCCATTAGTATGAATATTAGATTTTTTTTACTTTTCTGATTTTTGCACAGGTTACAAAATATATTATTTGACAGAATATAGACAGTAGCACACAGCAACAGCAGATTCATCGAATACAATAGAAGATTAGTCTCCGAATACAATTCATCATATTAGCCTCCGAATTCAAAAGACCGAACAAAGATAAAACATTACAAGTCTCAGACCACGAGTATCGAGTTTGTCGGAAGTAATACTAATCCTAACAAGTCCTACTAATTATCATCACACAACTTCTACTCATTATTCATAACAATTCATACGATCATCATCTTGATAGTCATCGAACCAACCCTACTTAATTGTTCTTAGGACATGATCATCAGTATTAGGCAGGACCTAAATACCCTATTTAAGATAAAATAGCATAAAACAATATAGACCCTGACTCTCCATTATGGAGAATGGAGAACATGCTGTCTCCAATTCTTGCGCTTCGCTTCCTTTTGCTTCCAAGAAGCTCCTTACGACTGTCCATACATTTTTTCCATCATTTTATTTTCATGTCTCCAGTTCTTTTAGAAATCTCGTATGGACAGTTGAGATTCGTAGGACGACCTGGCTGTATGTTCAAAACATTAAGACTACCTTTCTGATACATCATATGAGGCACACAATTCTCTGGGATTATCTGTTGAAAAACATAGTAATAACTTCATAGTTAGCAATGATGTACTAGTTTTAGAAGTATGCAAAAGATGCACGGATGTCGTAATAGTAAAAATCTTACCAGGGTATCTCCATGGTAGTGACCATAATTGAAGACATGCACTAGTGGCACGTATTTACCATAATGTTGAGGAGTTTGATTGTGGATAATGTAATTCTCAATGTCAGTACAAAATCTGACCAAATGATTTTTTTCCTTGTAAGTTGTTAATTCGAAGCCATCGGTGTAGTGGGTTTTGTCTACCATCTCCCGCACATTCTTTGAACAATAAAAATAAGCTGTCAATGGAAATAAGCTGTCAAGTATTTTGAAATAAACAATATAAATTAGCTAATAACTATGTTTGAGAAACTCACATAGCGGTAGAACTGGAGGCGTATCAACAAGGACCAAAATGTCCATATTGTCTTGGTTGATGTCAGGATTACCAAGATCCATGGTGGTAAGCATACCCTCATCAAAACCATACATCTTGCAAAATGCTTCCCAATTTTTGCAACCATAATGGGTTACGCTCTCAGAATTATATAGATTTACTTCAAAGTCCACATCGTGATGAGTCCTTAGGTGAATTTTCTTTGTTTCAGAAATTTCATGGTCTTCAAAATCCATCCTCTCCAAGACATAGCGTCTTGCATGGCATGGGATAAGCTATACTCGAATTGTAAAAGATGAAAATTACACGTTGAAATAGTTGAAGTCATGCTTAATTATGAAAATAACACTTGTCATTATTGTGTACCGTTTCAACTTCGAAGGTCTCCTCGAGCTTAATGCTGAAGCGCCGATCATCGTCCAGGTGAGACATGTCGCACAGACCTCGATCGTCGTGGCACCATTCGCACTCCACCGGGAGACTTTCGTCGTCCGATGATGATGACGACATATCCTACGTTCATAATTCAAAACTACATCATTTAGGGTTTGTCGACACCGAGGCATCCTAAAAGCTAAGCTTTTATCATTTAGGGTTTGTCAATGCTAAGGCACCCTAAAAGCCTAAGCTTTCATCATTTAGGTTCTTATCGACACCGAGGCACCCTAAAAGCCAAGGTTTTATCATTTAGGGTTTGTCGACGTCGAGGCACCCTAAAAGCCTAAGCTTTCATCATTTAGGTTTTATCGACGCCGAGGCACCCTAAAAGCCTAAGCGTACATCATTTAGGTTCTCATCGACACCAAGGCATCCTATAGAAACCAAGTTAAGTTTTCATCATTTAGGGTTTATCGATGCCGAGGCACCCTAGGTTGGGCCTAATCACTTGGCACTAATCACTTGGCTCTATTGCCACCTATGTTGGGTTTATCATCTAGGGTTTATCGATGCTAAGGAGAATTCTAAGTTGGGCCTAATCACTTGGCTCTATTGCCACCGATGGTTTAATGTAGGAAGAATGGCGGCGCAGTTGATCCTACTTAACTAAGTACTACGATACCCCGGCCCATGCATTAGTCGCAAGTACCCCATATGTCCTATTTTTAGCAAAGTCATGCTAAAATTCACGGAAAATTTCAGCATGACCTTTGCTGAAAATAGGACATATGGAGTACCCGAATTTGCCGAAACGGAAGTTAATCGACATTCCGGCAGACTCAAGGGACTCTCGGGGTACCTGCAAATTCATCACGACACAATGGTCGGAGACAAAACCCAGCCACAGACCATATGGTCCTCTGCTTTCATATGGAAAAAAATCAACTCAACTTATGTGAGCTTCCACTCCAGATATAATAGGTCACCAAACAAAAAATCATCCAGATATAATGGTACAGCAAAGAAACAACTTAATCCATGCCTCAGCTTATGAACAGTCATTACTTCAAATAGAGAAGAAGGAACAATTTATTTGTGACATAGTTACAAATGATGATAGAATAAAGCAACATCCTGCACTAGCCTAAAAACAAGTGAAGTTTCACCCATATAAGAACAACTTTATAAAATCAGAGAAGTTTCTAAATTTTTTGTATCCTTCATATACACTGGAGTACAATGCTTTATAATGTTCCATCATCATTACAGAAAATTGACAATTGTCCATAACAGTTAACTGAAATTTTTGCCTCATAGCTTGGGTGGGTTAAGTACTAGGAGACTTCGTAATGTGCAGTACAGGTGCAGTAACAGGCTTCTGAGTTAAGAAAACATTTCTGTTTGATTTTCAAACCACACACTTACTTTCAACTATAAACAAAACTGACTTGATGTTAATGAAACTCATGGTGGAAGTAACTACTAGCAGCATGTCATTATCATGGCAGTCCACTATATATTTTTATGACAAAATACATCATTATCAGGGCACATTATGGCCATTTTCTTACATGTTGCTAACTGTACCTAACTGATTTTTTTGACAGTAGCTCAAGTTTTTGACAGTAGCTCCTAACTGTACCTAACTGAATTTTTTGACAGTAGCTCAAGTTTTTGATAGTAGCTCCTAACAGTAGCTCCTAACTGAATTTTCTACTTAAAGGGAAGGCTGACTTAAGTGGCAAGATGATACAATTTGCGTAACATAACAATATATGCATCTTAATATAACACCATCTCCTAACAGAAATAGTATCCAGATCTACTAGGGGGCAAAGTAGAACTGATATTCTTTTGCTGACCTCTAGTACAAGGTATAGAAGAGGAGGTAAGAGAACAAATAGTGACATTTCTCTTAGCAGGAGACTTTTTCTCTCTTCTAGAAACAACAGTAAATTTCTCATCCTCTTCCACTACAGTATCATGCTAACTTAGACACAGGGAGGCGACATTTCCATTCGAGTCATGAATATCTAAACAGTGTTCAGTTTTCTTACTAGTTTGTTCCCTGGATAATTCCAATTCCTTGAGAACATAAATAAAATCAAAATTATCCAGAGGTATATCAGCACCCATCATTGATGCTCTAAACATAATCTCCTTAGCTACTTAATTCCCCAACCCTAGCTACTTAATTCTCCAACCCCTTTTCTTGTCCAAAATTCTCCAACCCCTAACCCTAGAACACATCAGAAGGAAATCAAGAGGGGGAAGAGGGGGAAGCGGCTCGGGTACTCACTGGGGAGGTCGAGGGCGACTCGGGGTAGCTGGAGCTAGTCGAGGCGGCGCGAATTCGGCGTCCAGTGGTAGCGATGGTGGCCGAGGCGGAGGAAATCAGCGGGCGTCCGAGGGCGTCCGAGGAGGCACGGGGGCGGCGATGGAGACGGAGGCGCGGGGGCGGCGGCGGCGTGGGGGCGGCGACGGAGACGAAGGCGCGGGGGCGGCGGCGGCATGGGGCAGCGACGTAGACGGAGGCGCGGGGGCGGCGGCGGCATGGGTCGGGGCAGCGGGGGGAATTAGCTAGGGGGCGAGGGAGAGGGAGGAAGGGGATCTGGCGAGAGGGAGGGAATTAGCTAGGGGGGATCTTATTAATGGCGCACCCGCGGTCGGTGCGCCATTAGTAATCTTTTTTTTACATAGCAATGGCGCACCAGGCAGAGGTGCGCCATTAGTAATCTTTTTTTACATAGCAATGGCGCACCAGGTAGAGGTGCGCCATTAGTAATCTTTTATATATATATAGCAATGGCGCACCAGCCAGAGGTGCGCCATAAGTAATTTTTTTTGTTGCATGTAATATTTTTTTAGAAAATGAATATGAATATGAAACAGTAATTTTTTTATAAAAACAATAATAATTGTTGTTTAACAACAATTGTAGTCTACACTTTTTTATTATTATTTTTTAAAATGAAGAGGGGAGAGGAGGCGGGGCTCACCGGGGAACGGGGGAGGGTGCAGGGGGTGCTCGTCGGCGGTGGTGGAGCGGGG
>NC_041388.1:443441796-443499311 GCF_002162155.2 Triticum dicoccoides
GTGGAGCGGGGGAGGGTGTGGGTGGTCGTCAGCGGCGGTGGTGGAGCGGGGGAGGGTGCGGTGGGTCGTCGGCGGCGGTGGAGCTAGCGGGGGAGGGTGCGGGTAGGATCGAGATCGAGATGGAGGGGAATCGAGATCGAGATGGCGGGGGATCGAGATCGAGTGTCCTCATGAATATTCAATATTTTATCATATTGAATATGAAAATATATCATCAAATTTGAAAAAAATATTCATGAATTCAAAAAGTGCCCATGAAATTTAAAAATATTCATGATATCAAAAAGTGCCCATGAAATACAACCGAGAAATGAAGACTACGATTTAAATACAGTCGATCTTAGCTAGCTATCTGTTCATAATCTTCTTGCCCTTCTTTTTCGCAAATAGAGTTCTTCTGTGGAACGGACGTCCTTTAGGTAGGGTGGTCCTGCTTCTTCTTGTGGTGTATGTTGCTACTTCATCGTCGTCGTCATGTTCGATCTTCAGGTCGCCGTACTTGTCAAAGTCTTGCTCATTGGCTACTCCATCCATTCCGATGATCTTCATTATTCCTCTCATCACGACAACATGACTGGGCTTTGACGGGTCGGTAATGAAGAAGCATTGGTCCACTTGGGAAGCCAGTACCCATGGCTCATTTTTCGCGGTGACGTTTGCGCCCGCGGTCTTGGATTTGGCTTCGGGTATAACCATGGTGGTGAAATACCGGTCTTCTTTTAGGACGCTCTTGGCCCATCTGACATGGAACATCGGGACCTTCTCTCCAGCGTAGCTCAGCTCCCAGATCTCCTTGATCCTTCCGTAGTATTTGTCCTTGTCGTTACCGGTGTAGGATTCCATCATTACCCTGGAGTTCTGATAACCATCGCTCTTCATGTCCTTGTCCTCGGTGTAGAATGTGTAGTCGTTGATATCGTACGCCTCATAGGTCATCAGGTTGTGCTCGGCGCCCTATGACAAGGCGAATATGAGTTGTCCTTCCACGGAAGAATCCTCATGTAAAGGGTACGGCAGAAGCTTCTGCTTGAATTCGGATGTAACCTTTTGAGTAGATGATTTTTCATATAAAAAACTTTTTCATCCGAGTTCGTACGCAAAAGTTATGCCCATTTTACAGATTCTCGAGAGATTTCACAAATAAAGTCGAAATTCATATTTGTAAATTTTCACAACAACTAGACCACATATCACATGGGAAACTTATTTTCTTTTATTTTTTTTTGACATTTCCATCATTTTTGTTTATTTTTTTAAAACTGAAAAGGCGGTCCACAGGGGGGGTGCATTCGATGGAAGTGGTGGCCAAGTTACTAATGGCGCACCGTGGGAGTGGTGCGCCATTACTAGTTCAAGTAGTAATGGTGCACCACTCCAACGGTGCGCCATCAGTAGTTTTGAAAAAAATAAAAAAAATCACTAATGGCGCACCGTGGGAGTGGTGCGCCATTACTACTTCAACTAGTAATGGCGCACCACTCCCACGGTGCGCCATTAGTAGTTTTGAAAAAAATTCAAAAAAGTTCTTTTTACTAATGGCGCAACGTGGATGTGGTGCGCCATTAGTATTTGGACACTAATGTCGCACCAACACATGGTGCGCCATTAGTATGTAGTAATGGCGCACCACATGACTAATGGCGCACCACATGTCTGGTGCGCCATTAGTGTCAATTCCATCTATAGCCCTTTTCCTAGTAGTGGGTGGTGTTCCTCCCCCATTTCCTCCGCGGACTGGGCTTCCCTCTTCACCCATTTGTCCGGGGGCTCATGTTCTACTATGGCCTACATTTCCACGATCTGGCCCCAAACTTTGTCCTCAACATCTCGGCGTTTATCGTCGTGTGCGAGGCTTTCCTCCGCATCCGCCCCCATTTCGGCCTATGGCTCAAGACTTTCAATGTCAAGCCAAAGGTGGTGCGCAGCAACCAGGTGGAGTGCGGAGGCGCCATGGTGGGCAAGATGGCCAACATCTTATGGCTCGAGGGCTCCTTTGTGGAGACCCTGAAGGCGTGGCAATCGGGGTGGTTTTACATCACCGAGCCGCGCGACCCCAAATGGGTCGCAGCCCCCGAGTTTCGATCCGGACCACCTAAGCGGCTCACCTCCTGGAAGGAGATGGGCCTCTCGTGGGGTAAAAAAGGAGAGCTGACCGGACTCCTAACATGCGTCCAAAGCCTGGTGGACAAGAAGCTCAAACTTGTCAACATAGTCCAGGTTATGCTCATCCGCCTGATCCTCCCGTGTCAACAACGGGCTTTCAACCTGTGGGAGTTCGACCCGGCGTGGCACCAAACTCTGAGCAGGCTCTTCGACACGACGTACGAAGATGCCTGGAAGGTGATTTTCAAGGGCGCCGAGGCCCCCGCATCTGCTACCGAGGATCGCGGATTCAGTACGCAGCGTCACGCTCATGCGGTAAGCTGTTTTTTTCATTTTACAGGGTATCAGTTTTTCATAGTTTGACTCCATGCGGGATCTAAGCTCCCTTACCTTTGACAGGATTGGCAAGTGACGTCCGGACAGATCAACTGTCCGGCTCCTTTGCCCGAAGGCCCAGCGGACGCGCGCTTGGCGAAGCTGCTGGTTCCGGCACCCTATGTGGTGCCGGAGAAGAAGGCCGCGAAAAAGGCCACGGGAACTCGAAAGAGTGCACGGCGCCAGGAGGTGTCGGATCCATTATCCAACGGTTCCGAGGCGCATTCCTCCCGTGAAGACGAGGAGGAAGAAGAAGAGACCTCTCCCCCTCCAGTGGGAGGAGAGAAGAAATGAAGGCCGCCCTCTCTGGGGAGGCCGGAGGGTCCAAGAAGGGGAAAACCCTTCCTCCGGACTATTCCACCGACGCCGACGACGGCGGAGTGGAGTGGACGCCCAGGGCCAAGACCCTGGCAAAATCGTAAGTATCCGGATACCAGAGTAATTCATAGTATTCGTTTATTGCACAACTTTCCCTTATGTCGAATATGTTTATGCAGCCCACCCAAACACCGGCTCGACGCGTCGTCGAGCGGCTCACTGGACTCGCCGGATGTGAACTCGCTTCCGACGGCTTCCTCCCCCCGCCCTACGGACGACACCGAAGTGTTGTCCCAACAGGTTCCAAGCCGGGAGGAGGTGGTCATGGAGGCGCCGCAAGGCAACCACCCGGACTCCAGGAGTAAAGGGGATGAAACCCCCCAGGGCTCCAAGTCCGGATCTAGGCCGGACACCGCTCCGGAACTTTCAAAGGTTCTAGAGTCCGGTGGGGGACCTCCTTCCAAGAGGAACAAGCCCACCGTGCCGGTGACCCCCGTCCAACCGGAGGCGCCGGACAATCTGTTGGAGGCGCTCCAAGGCACCTCCATCGACGAGGAGCACCGCACCATTATGAGTGCGGTGGTCCAGAAGGTTCAGTCCGCCAAGAGCGGACTGACTAAAGCTTGTACTAGCCTTCTAACAGGCTTTGAGGTAAGTAAAGAATGTGTAAATAATATTACCGCATAGATAGTAGCCCCTGATGCTCTGTTTGGCGTTCGGGAAGAAAAGCCGAACAGAGGATCAAATAAAATTCGCAGGAGTCTAACAAAAAGGAGTCAATATGCGTATGCAGGCTTCTCTGCTTGCGTCCGCCGCACTGACTGCGGAAGTGGACACACTAAGGTAGAACCTCGAGCAGTCCGAGCAAGAGCTCGGGCATGCCAAGAAGCAGCTCGAGGACAATGAAGGTAAGAAATACCTTGTTTAAATATATATATAAAGGTGCAATTGCAAAAAATGACAGGATTATCGTGGCTATTGTAGGGGCCACGTCTGAGGTGGCGACCCTTAAGCAAGAGCTGGTCGACGCCGAGAAGAGGGCGGCCACGGAGCGCACCAAGCGGGAGAAGTATGAGGCCGAGGTTGGCAAGGTACGGCAAGAGCTCCAGGCTCTCATTTAAAAACATGAGAGTTTGGAGCTTGACTCAAAGACGCGAGCGTCCGAGCTCGCGGTGGCTATTGAAAATGCCAAGTCTGCCAAGGCCGAATCCCAGAAGACCCTCCAGGAGTTGGATGAGGTGAAGAAGATAGCGGCGGGTAAGGCATTCTTTATGCAAAGCAAACACATAAATGTGAGTTACTTGTTACTTACCCGAATCCGGAGCTCTCCAGGAATCGTTCGCAGATCTTCCCCAGAGTGTGTCCGATGCCTCCGCATTCTATCGAGCCGAGGAGGGCAGCTCGATAGAGAAGGTGTTCTGGTCTCAGTATGCTGAGGCCGGACACCCCGTGCCCCTGAGCGACCAGCTGAAGCAACTGGTCGAGCTCCACAAGGCGGCCGAACAGGCCATGAAGGGCCTCATAGTTCGGTTGTGGCCGGGAGGGGCTCTGCCTGGGAGCTATTTCGGGCTGGTGCAGCGGCTGGTGGAGGCATGTCCAAGGCTCGAAGTCATCAAGCGCTCCGTCTGCATTGAAGGTGCCCATAGGGCCCTTGCCCGTGCTAAGGTGCACTGGGGCAAGCTGGATGCTGAGAAGCTTGTGAAGGACGGGCCACCGCCGGGGAAAGAGCATCGCAAGCCCGAGAATTATTATAAGGATGTTTTGAAGGGTGCCTGCCTTGTGGCAGATGAATGTTCTAGGGATGTAATTTTTAAGTGAAACTTGCTCGTTTTTTCCTGTGCGCTGAAAACTTGTTCATATGCGCTAAGCAATGCTGTTGGAATTTAAATAATTACCTTCTGTGCGGCTGTTTATCAATTCTGAGAGATGGCAAGTCATCGGCTTCTGCCCCTGTGCTGCTAGTGCTGGGGTGTTCGGGGATAAACCTGAGTGCTCTTTTTCCCATGTTTGGGTCCTTCAAGGGAGGCGCTCAGCCCAACGAACAAGGCAATCGGACTATAATGCGTGAACACTCTCACTTAGCAATAGAATTCTAAAATTTTAAATTTCGGCAAAGCCCATGGTATTCGGAAAACCGAGTTCGGGGCGCTATCCACGCCTTGGTCGGACAGAGCCGGCTCCTCGCTCTAAGCGGCATAAGTCTTTAGGGACTCGAAAAACCTCTCCAACAGCGACGAGCTCTCGCTTCATCATGACAGTCAGTTTTAGCTTTCTCCACTGAGGTGCTCGACCCAGCTCAACTGGGGCACAATCGCAGTGGTTCTCCTAGTGCTACCTTAGCCGATATAGCGGAACGTAAGGCACCAAAACGTAGGAGCCGGGCAAACCCAACTATTGACCCAAGACATGATTTGGAGCCGATGCATATAATGCTATAAGTTCGGGGTGCCGCACTTGTTAAAGTGTTCGGACTTCTCACACCATATTGAGGGGTACTAAAGCCCCTGGCGTATGTAGACCGTACCAAAGTGTACGGGTGCAATATGTCATTAAGGAACATATATATATATATATATATATATATATATATATATAAGAGTAATGCAAAAAGAGACAAAAGCTATGCACTGTTTATTAAAGAGGGTTGCGATCAAAGCAGAATGATACAAATAATGCGATAAGCAAAAGGTTGGACTATGTAACATGTCCGTTCCAGGGGCAACCCTCTTTAATAATGATACAAATAATGATCGCAACCCTCTTTAATAAACAATGCATAGCTTTTGTCTATTTTTGCATTATCCTTTTATAAATACATGTTCCTTAACGACATGTTGCACCCGTACAATTTGGTACGGCTAAAATATGCCAGGGGCTTCAGTACCCCTCAATATGGTGTGAGAAGTCTGAACACTTTCACAAGTGCGGCACCCCGAACTTATAGCATTATATGCATCGGCACCGAATCATGTCTTGGGTCAATAGTTGGGTTTGCCCGGCTCCTATGTTTTGGTGCCTTACGTTCCGCTATATCGGCTAAGGTAGCACTAGGAGAACCACTGCGATTGTGCCCCAGTTGAGTTGGGCCGAGCACGTCAGTGGAGAAAGCTAAAACTGACTGTCATGATGAAGTGAGAGCTGGTCGCTGTTCGAGAGGTTTTTCGAGTCCCTAAAGACTTATGCCACTTAGAGCGAGGAGCCGGCTCTGTCCGGCCAAGGCGTGGATAGCGCCCCGAACTCGGTTTTCCAAATACCAGGGGCTTAGCCGAAATTTAAAATTATAGAATCTATGGCTAAGTGAGAGTGTTCACGCGTTATAGTCCGATTGCCTTGTTCGTTGGGCTGAGCGCCTCCCTCGAAGGACCCAAACACGGGAAAAAGAGCGCTCAGGTTTATCCCCAAACACCCCAGCACTAGCGGCAAGGGGGCAGAAGCCGACGACTTGCCATCTCTCAGAATTGATAAACAGCCGCACAGAAGGTAATATTTTAAATTCCAACAACATTGCTAAGCGCATATGAACAAGTTTTCAGCGCACAGGACAAAAACGAGCGAGTTTTACTCAAAAAGTACATCCCTAGAACATTCATCCGCCACAAGGCGGGCACCCTTCAGAACATCCTTATAATGATTTTCGGGCTTGCGGTGCTCTTTCCTCGGCGGTGGCCCGTCCTTCACAAGCTTCTCAGCATCCAGCTTGCCCCAGTGCACCTTAGCACGGGCAAGGGCCCTACGGGCACCTTCAATGCAGACGGAGCACTTGATGACTTCGAGCCTTGGACAGGCCTCCACCATCCGCCGCACCAGCCCGAAATAGCTCCCAGGCAGGGCCTCCCCAGGCCACAACCGAACTAGGAGTCCCTTCATGGCCTGTTCGGCCGCCTTGTGGAGCTCGACCAGTTGCTTCAGCTGGTCGCTCAGGGGCATGGGGTGTCCGGCCTCAGCATACTGAGACCAGAACACCTTCTCCGTCGAGCTGCCCTCCTCGGCTCGATAGAATGCGGCGGCATCGGACACACTCCGGGGAAGGTCTGTGAACGCTCCTGGAGAGCTCCGGATTCGGGTAAGTACCAAGTAACTCACGTTTATATGTTTGCTTTTCATAAAGAATGCCTTACCCGCCGCTATCTTCTTCACCTCATCCAACTCCCGGAGGGTCTTCCGGGATTCGGTCTTGGCAGACTTGGCATTTTCAATAGCCGCCGCGAGCTCGGACGCTCGCGTCTTCGAGTCAAGCTCCAAACTCTCATGTTTCTTCATGAGAACCTGGAGCTCTTGCCGCACCTTGCCAACCTCGGCCTCATACTTCTCCCGCTTGGTGCGCTCCGCGGCCGCACTCTTCTCGGCCTCGAGCAGCGCTTGCTTAAGGGTCGCCACCTCAGACGTGGCCCCTACAATAGCCATGTTGATCCTGCTATTTTTGCAATTGCACCCTTTTTATACATATTCAAACAAGGTATTTCTTACCTTCCTTCTCCTCGAGCTGCTTCTTGGCACGCCCGAGCTCTTGCTCAGACTTCTCGAGGTTCTGCTTCAGCGTGTCCACTTCCGCAGTCAGTGCGGCGGATGCCAGCAGAGAAGCCTGCATACGCATATTGACTCCTTTGTTAGACTCCTGCGAATTTTTGATCCTCTATTTGGCTTTTATTTGCGAACGCCCAATAGAGCATCAGGGGCTACTGTCTATGCGGTAATAACTATTTTCACATTATTTACTTACCTCAAACCTTTCAAAAGGCTAATACAAGCTTCAGTCAGTCAGCTCTTGGCGGACTGAACCTTCTAGACCACCGCGCTCATAATGGCACGGTGCTCCTCGTCGATGGAGGCCCCTTGGAGCGCCTCCAACATATTGTCCAGCGCCTCTGGTTGGACGGGGGCCACCGGCACGTCGGACTTGCTCCTCTTGGAAGGAGGTCGCCCGCCGGACTCTGGAACCTCTGAAGGTTCCGGAGCGGTGTTTGGCCTAGAGCTGGACTTGGAGCCCCGAGGGGTTTCATCCCCTTTACTCCTAGAGTCCAGGAGGTCGCCTTGCGGCGCCTCCAGGACCACCTCCTCCCGGCTTGGAACCTGTTGAGACAACACTTCGATGTCGTCCGTAGGGCGGGGGAAGGAAGCCGTCGGAAGCGAGGTCACATCCGACGAGTCCAGTGAGCCGCTCGATGACGCATCGAGCCGGTCTTTGGGCGGGCTGCATAAACATATTCGACGTAAGGAAAGCTGTGCAATAAACGAATACTATGAATTACTCTGGTATCCGTATACTTACGATTTGGCCAGGGGCTTGGCCCTAGGCGCCTACTCCTCTCCGCTGCCGTCGGCGTCGGTGGAGCAGTCCGGAGGAAGGGGTTTCCCCTTCTTGGACCCTTGAGCCTCCCCAGTTGGGGCAGCCTTCCTGTTCTTCCCTTCCCCCACTGGAGGGGGAGGGGTCTCTTCTTCCTCCTCCTCGTCTTCATGGGAGGAGTGCGTCTTGGATTCGTTGGATAATGAATCCGATACCTCCGGGCGTCGGGCACTCTTTCGAGTTCCCATAGCCTTCTTCTTGACCTTCTTCTCCGGCACCACATAGGGTGCCGGAACTAGCAGCTTCGCGAAGCGAGCATCCGCTGGGCCTTCGGGCAAACGAGCCGGACAGTTGATCTGTCCGGATGTCACCTGCCAATCCTGTCAAAGGTAAAGGGAGTTTAGATTCCGCATGGAGTCAAACTATGAAAAACTGATACCCTGTAAAAGGAAAAAACAGCTTACCGCGAGAGCGTGACGCTGCGCACTGAATCCGCGATCCTCAGTAGCGGATGCGGGAGCCTCGGCGCCCTTGAAAAGCACCTTCCATGCATCTTCGTACATCGTGTCGAAGAGCCTGCTCAGAGTTTGGTGCCGCGCCGGGTCGAACTCCCACAGGTTGAAAGCCCGTTGTTGGCACGGGAGGATCAAGCGGATGAGCATAACCTGGACTACGTTGACAAGTTTGAGCTTCTTGTCCACCAGGGTTTTGACGCATGTTTGGAGTCCAGTTAGCTCTCCTTTTTTACCCCACGACAGGCCCGTCTCTTTCCAGGACGAGAGCCGCGTTGGGGGTCCGGACCGGAACTGGGGGGTGCGACCCATTCGGCCTCGCGCGGCTCGGTGATGTAAAACCACCCAAATTGCCACCCCTTCAGGGTCTCCACAAAGGAGCCCTCGAGCCAGAGGACGTTGGCCATCTTGCCCACCATGGCGCCTCCGCACTCCGCCTGGCTACCGCACACCACCTTCGGCTTGACGTTGAAAGTCTTGAGCCAGAGCCCAAAATGGGGGCGGATGCTGAGGAAGGCCTCGCACACGACGATAAACGCCGAGATGTTGAGGATGAAGTTTGGGGCCAGATCATGGAAATCCAGGCCGTAGTAGAACATGAGCCCCCGGACAAATGGCTGGAGAGGGAAGCCCAGTCCGCGGAGGAAATGGGGGAGGAACACCACCCTCTCATGGGGCCTAGGGATGGGGATGAGCTGCCACTTTTCGGGGAGCCGGTACGCGATGTCGTTAGACAGGTATCCGGCCTTCCTCAGCTTTTTGATATGTCCCTCCGTGACGGAGGAGACCATCCACTTGCCTCCCGCTCGGGACATGGCTGGAGAAGGTTGAGGTTGGGAGTGCGGACTTGGGCGCTGGAGCTCGAGTGCGCAATAATGGATAGGCGAAGGAGGAAGAATGCGTAGGTGAAAAGGTGGATCTTTAGCTCCTTATATGGGTGGACGCAGCTACATGTCCCGCCAGCCTGATAAAACTCGCTTATCTCCAAGTGCCGTAATCGATGGCGCGGTTGGGTTACCCACGCCCGTATTGATGAGAATCCCGGAATAAGGGGGACACGATCTCTGCTCTAACAAGACGTGCCAAGGAAACCGCCTCGCATAACACGCTGAGATGGGACAGTAAAACGGTTCGAATAAAAGCTTGGCCGTGGTGTGATGTCACACTACGGAATACGTCAGCAGATTAGATTTGTGTAAATATTATTCTCTCTATGGCAATATGTGGAAACTTGTTTTTCAGAGCTTGACACTATCTTTGTGTTCAAAATCTTCTATGAAGTACTTGGAGGAGGAACCCGCCTTGCAATGCCGAAGACAATATGCGCGCCGGACTCGTCGTCATTGAAGCCTGGTTCAGGGGCTACTGAGGGAGTCCTGGATTAGGGGGTGTCCGGATGGCCGAACTAAACCTTCAGCCGGACTCCTGGACTATGAAGATACAAGATTGAAGACTCCGTCCCGCGTCCGGGAGGGACTTTCCTTGGCGTGGAAGGCAAGCTTGGCGATATGGATATGCAGATCTCCTACCATTGTAACTGACTCTATGTAACCCTAACCCTACCTGGTGTCTATATAAACCAGAGGGTTTTAGTCCGTAGGACAACATACACATCAACAATCATACCATAGGCTAGCTTCTAGGGTTTAGCCTCCTCGATCTCGTGGTAGATCTACTCTTGTACTTCCCATATCATCAATATTAATCAAGCAGGACGTAGGTTTTACCTCCATCGAGAGGGCCCGAACCTGGGTAAAACTTCGTGTCCCTTGTCTCCTGTTACCATCCGGCCTAGACGCACAGTTCGGGACCCCCTACCCAAGATCCGCCGGTTTTGACACCGACACCGGGCAAGCCACTCGTCACGGATATTGTGCTTGAAGGCTGCTAGGGCCTGAGCGTCCGGACAGTCGACTATTTGATTTTTCTTTGTTAGGAACCGTGTCCAGAATTGCCTCGCCGATTCCTTTGGCTGCTGAATTACGTGACTTAGGTCATCGGCGTCTGGGGGTCACACATAAGTGCCCTGGAAATTGTCGAGGAATGCGGCTTCCAGGTCCTCCCAACAACTGATTGATCCTGTTGGCAAGTTGTTAAGCCAATGCCGAGCTGGTCTTTTAAGCTTGAGTGGGAGGTATCTGATGGCGTGGAAATCATCGCCACGGGCCATGTGGATATGAAGGAGATAATCCTCGATCCATACCGCAGGATCTGTTGTGCCATCATATGATTCGATATTTACGGGTTTGAAACCCTCGGGGATTTGATGATCCATTATTTTGTCTATGAAGCATAGTGGGTGTGCGGCACCTCTGTACTGGGCTATATCACGACGTAGCTCCAATGAGCTTTGTCTACTGTGTTCGGTCCTGCCGAATTTGTGGCCGGCGTGAAGGTTACCGTCTCGAGTCGTGGGGCGCCCACACGATCCGTAGATCAATCTTGTTTGCCTTGCCTTGTCCTCCAACATATCTCGTAAGTCCGGCGTATATTCCCGTGCCTTGGTACGGGGTGTGGCTTGAGTGGAATGCCGAGAGGCCTCTCTGTCGCGGCCACGAGGTGGCCGATCGGCCGCATCAAGTGCTTCCTCCTCTAATCGGGGTAGCAACCTGCGCTTTGGGTAGCTCTTGGAGGGGCGTTCGAGTTTATGCTCTTCGGCCGCAAGGACTTCAGTCCATCTATCGACTAGCAAATCTTGATCATCTCTAAGTTGTTGCTGTTTTTTCTTGAGGCTTCTTGCCGTGGCCATAAGCCTGCATTGAAAACGCTCTTGCTCGACGGGATCCTCTGGCATGACGAATTCGTCGTCGTCGAGGCTTGCCTCGTCTTCAGAGGGAGGCATATAATTATCGTCCTCGACCTCTCTGTCTCCCGCTCTCTCATGAGGGCTCGTTTCTCCATCCTCCTGTGCTAAATCTTGCTGGAGGGGGTTTTCTTCGGCACTTTCTGGAGTATTATTATCTCCCGTGATGGAATCACCATATTTGTTTTGGCGGGATTTTGAGCGGCGCCGCTGACGCCGGCGCTTAGGCTGTTTCATGGAGGGGTCATCCTCCGCTGTTCCATCGCCATCTCCTTCTTTTGGGGTGTCCACCATGTATATGTCATATGATGAGGTAGCTTTCCAGGGCCTGATAGGCGCTGGTTCTTCATTGTCTCCTTCATCGGCGTCCATACCGTCGATGTCTTCGGAGTCGAAGTCGAGCATGTCGGTTAAGTCGTCGACAGTGGCTACAAAGTGGGCGGTGGGTGGGCTTTGAATTTCTTCATCGTCCAAATCCCAACCTTGCTGCTATAGTCCGGCCAGGGCTCTCCTGATAAAGAGAGAGACTTTAGTGTCTTCATAATATCACCGAAAGGCGAGTGCTGAAAGATGTCCGTGGAAGTAAACTCCATAATCGGCACCCAATCAAATTCGATCGGCAGGGGCGCAGAGGGTTCGGAGTCCGGACAGGAGTCTAGCTCCTTGGAGTCACGAGTCTCGCAGAGTGCAGGGCTGGTGTTTGGCTCGATCGCCGTTGGGATCGCAGCCCCCGAGGCGGCGTCCAACCACCCATCCTCGATCGGCGCAGTTGGCTCGGAATTAAGGGTCGAAGCCGATGCGGGTGTGGCCTCCAGGGTACTATTCGGCGGCAGAGCTAGATCATGCTCGTCGTGATAGTGTGGCGCGCTTGGCAGTGGCTCGAATCCGTCGAAGATAAAGTCCCCGCAGATGTCATCCGTGTAGTTTAAACTTCCAAATCTGACCTGACGGCCAGGGGCATAGCTTTCGATCTGCTCCAGATGGCCAAGTGAATTGGCCCGCGGTGCGAAGCCGCCGAAGACGAAGATCTGTCCGGGGAGGAAGGTCTCACCCTGGACTGCATCGCCATTGATGATAGTAGGAGCCATCAAGCCTGAAGGCGGCGACACAGAGGAACTATCAATGAAAGCACCAATGTCGGTGTCAAAACCGGCGGATCTCGGGTAGGGGGTCCCGAACTGTGCGTCTAGGCCGGATGGTAACAGGAGGCAAGGGACACGAAGTTTTACCCAGGTTCGGGCCCTCTTGATGGAGGTAAAACCCTAAATCCTGCTTGATTAATATTGATCATATGGGTAGTACAAGAGTAGATCTACCACAAGATTGGAGAGGCTAAACCCTAGAAGCTAGCCTATGGTATGATTGTTGTTCTGTATGTTGTTCTACAGACTAAAACCCTCCGGTTTATATAGACACCAGAGAGGGTTAGGGTTACACAAAGTTGGTTACAATGGTAGGAGATCTGCATGTCCGTATTACCAAGCTTGCCTTCCACGCCAAGGAATGTCCCTTCCGGACACGGGACAAAGTCTTCAATCTTGTATCTTCATAGTCCAGGAGTCCGGCTTAAGGTATAATCCGGCCATCCGGACACCCCCTAATCCAGGACGCCCTCAGTAGGTTCTCCCCCAATTTCCGTGTACCTGTCGAATAATGTCCGGTTTCTTGTAAATGTAGCGCTCCTTGGCTTCTACGCCCAATAATGGCCGTCTTCCACGTGTCAAACGAATACAAAAAGTCGGGGTATTTTTATATTTACACCCCTAGCCGCGTGAATGAGCCGCCTATTTAAGGGGACGAGGATTTAGATCCAAACCATGCCTTCTCCCCTCCGCGAGTATTCATCAGTGCGTATCCGACCGAGGTCCATTCTATCATGGCCGGCTGCCGAAGCTCCTCCTCTCACCCTTCCAGCCCTAAGCCTGGAGATTGGGAGAGATGCTCCACCCGACACAGCGAGCTAGTGACGCTCCAGACCAAGGGATTTCTCCCCCCGGCCTATATGGTCCCGGTTCGAGCCGGACTTGCCACCTATAATGGCGGAGAGCAAGCGGAGAGCGCCCCCAATCCCTCCAAAGGAGAGCGGGTATGCCTTGTCCCTTACTTAGTAAGAGGCCTCGGATTTCCAATTCATTCGTTTCTCCTGGGGCTCCTGGAGTTCTATGGCCTCCAGCTGCACAACCTCACGCCTGCCTCCATATTGCATATCGCGGGCTTCGTAGCCCTTTGCGAGCTGTTTTTGGGCTGTGAGGCTCATTTCGCGCTGTGGAAAAGGCTATTCTGCCTTGTGCCCCGTTCCCAGAAGGGGTCAATATATCAAGTGGGCGGAGCCGAAGTGTGGCGCATCGCCGGGACCGGATATCTATCCGGAACCCCAAAGAAGGCGTCCGAGGACTGGCCTTCGGAATGGTTTTATATAGAGGATGTCCCGCTGCCGGATCCTGTCCGGATCGGCCTCCCTGAGTTTGACAGTGCTCCCCTAAAGAAGCGCCTAAGCTGGCATCCACGGAGCCCTCAGAGGGAAAGCGACAAGGGCGTTCTTTACCTGATGGGCCAGATAAGATTGTTAGCTCATTTCGGACTGACCATGATCGGGGTCATGGCCGTATGCATCATGCGAGGGGTGCAGCCGCTCCAGTATAGAGGCCACCCCATGTGGGACTTGAACGGGGAGGACAACGCCACCCGCCACGGCCATAAGGGGCCGGATTCGGCTGCCGCTCTAATAAAGATCTTGTCTGCTTTGTACAAGGGAGAAGAGGAGGAATTTCTCCGCGTCAACCCACAGGGTGGATTTTCTATGTACAATCCCCCAAGTTGGGTAAGTGGACACTTTTACTTGCCCATCCGTTTTATATTCCCATCGTTAAATATTCAGTCTAACGACTTCAACGCAGGAACTGCGCCAGGCTGTTAAAGAAATAAACAGCCCTCCTACACAACCCGAGGATCCGGGATGGTCCCTCGACCCGGCCTCTCAAGAGGATCCGGACTTATCTGTGGAGCTGACTGATGGGGTGTTTCATCAATTGAGCAGGGACAACGCCTTGGTGGCCATTATGGCCGATTACCCAGGGCTACTCTCAGCCTCACATGTAACTGAGACCGAAGTCCCAGCACTTTAAAAAGGGATCTATCCTTGCGTGTTTTCGATTGCCGTATGACAATCGTGTTTTGCAGGGGAGATCCTTGAGACGGGAGGCCAAGCCTGCGGCGACTAGCCAACGAGGGGCGGCAAGGCCCCACGGGCTGAAAAGAAGTGTGGTCCGGACTGAGACGCCGGCGCAAAGGTATAACACGCCATCTTATTCCCAGGTGCTATTCCTTCAAGTCATATTAACGCTCGTGCTCTCTTCAGGACGAAGAGACCTCACCGGACTATATCCGGAGGGGTTACCAATCGCGCCTCCACCATCCAGGCTCCAAAGCCTGGTCCGGAAGCGGAGGCGAACACAAGGCGCGCACCGGACGCTCCTTCGACAGAGGATGCAGACAAACTGTCTGCCACCAATTCCGAGGTGGAGAGTGCCATGAACCACAGGCGTCGCCGGGCAGTTCTTCATGACGCTTGTTTCTCCCAAGAGGCATTGGATGCCTTCAATTCGGGAGATGCGTACCTCCGTGCCGCTCAAAATGGTCTAGCCAGAGCCACAAAGCAGTATGTAAAAGACATACGTGTAAGAGAATTTTGGTAATTATATGTATACCAGTAGCACGCAAGACTTGAAACAGTTAGAATAAATGATTTAAGGATCATTTGTTATGCAGGTTCTTACAGAAAAGAATACCCTATTGTCCCATTAGCTGGAAGAGTGCAAAGCCCAACTTGAGGCTGCACTAGCTGCGGCAGGGGAGCCCAAGGAGACCCCCTCTGGTAATATTCGCTTCGAAAGATAAGTATTTTGCGAAGCGCGACGTGGGTGCAAATCTGACAAATGAAATTGCAGATGGCACCGGATTAAATCAGGAAAAGCAACAACTCCTACACTAGCTGAAGGCTGGTGAGAGTGTGCTGACAAAGGTGAGGCGGGAGAAGAACGATCTCCAAGATGCCAACACCAAGCTGGGCATTGAACTGAAGGGTGTTTGTGCCCAGCTATTGGACTCCATTAAGGAGAATCAGCCGCTTCGACGCGGCATATTTAGTAAGTGCTTAAATGAACTTTGAAAAAAGAGTTCGTCGAGGAAGTCGACTAACATAGTAATGTCCGTAGGTATGCTAACAGGTCGTCCTACAGAGGAAATGCCCGGTTCTACGGGTGACCTTCTTCCCGAGCTCTCACAACTGCACGAGCGAGTTCGGCAGGTGATGCAAGGTGTCGCCCAGGCCTTGTGTCCATCCATCTCCATGCTCGAGGGCCTTGGAGAGCTTGTAGAGAGGCTGAAGGGAGCTCGGCGGCGCTTCCGATTGTGGAAGATGTCGGCCTGCCGTAAAGGCGCCAGGGAGGCCTGGGCCATGGTGAAGACGCGGTACACGAAGGCTGACCCAAACCGCATGGCCGAGGTCGGACCCATGGGGCCCGATGGGAAGGAGATCCCTGTGAGCTTAGTATACGGCCAAGTAGAATTGGCTGCGAAGTATTCCCAACAGGACTATAAGCTAGACAGCCTGTTAGACGGTATTGAAGAGGAATACAAGCAGTCAGATTGACTATGTAATTTTAATTGACATGTGTAATGCCTTCTAGCCGGATTCTAGATCGTTTGTCATGGCCGACCTTTTCGCTTCAACCTCGGGACCTGACGGTCCGGAGTTTGTCCGAATACCCTCGCGGTTATATAAGAACCGGGGTATGCATGGAGACCAGGCGTAGGGGTCATTAGTGCTTGAACAAACAAGTGCCCAACTAGTTATGTTATATTACATGGTTAGTAAGAAACTTCTTCCTGGGAGAATAGTTCCGTTAGGGGTTCCTTTCCCTGGGAGGCATGCCCTAAAGTGCATGTCCATTCTGTGAAAAGAGACGCAGGAAAAACATTTGGGGGCGTATAGATAAATAAGTGCAAAAAAGATCATCTTTAGTTCACCGACCGAATATTCCCTTAAGAACGCTAGCTTTCGGCTTCACCCATTCTGAGGTACACATCTGGCTGACCCGGTAGTAACAATCGCAGAGGTGCTCCCTTTACCACCTAACCGAACAATCGGGAACGTAGGGGTAAGCACAGGAGCCAGGCAACCCAGCTTGGCCAAAACTTAAGTCATATCGATGCATATAATGGTGAATAAAAGGTACATGGGGAAGTGTGACACATGTGTTGGGCATGAAGCCCGTATAAATAAGCTTCTGTTTAAAGAAGCCCCCAGGTTTAATGAGCGCGGATAGCGCGTCACTTTATGAGCCTTTAAAGGCTATAAGAGAGAGAGAGGGGAGAAGGAGAGAAATGTAACACAGAAAGTATATAAAAAATGGACAGAGGAAGGAGACGAACACAGAGTCCAGCGCTAGGCATAGAATCTTCGGAGACGGGTTGCGTTCCATGGGTTCGGCTCGAGTCGGTTATCCGATGCATCTCGCAGACGGTACGCTCCACCAGTCAGGACTTGGTCAATTATGAAGGGACCTTCCCACTTGGGCTTAAGTTTGTCCTTTTTCTTGTCCGGCAGGCGTAGAACTAATTCACCAACGTTGTAATTTTTGGCCCGTACTTCTCTGCTTTGGTATCTTCGAGCCTGCTGTTGATAGAATGCGGAACGAGATTTTGCCACGTCACGCTCTTCCTCTAAGGCGTCCAAACTGTCCTGCTGATCGAGCTCGGCTTCTCTTTATTCGTACATGCGCACTCGAGGTGAGTCATGAATTATGTCGCAGGGCAAAACTGCCTCTGCACCATACACCATGAAGAATGGTGTGTATCCGGTGGTGCGATTCGGCGTGGTCCGCAGCTCCCAGAGTACGGAGTCGAGCTCCTCTACCTAGTGCGTATTAGATTCCTTAAGGGACCGCACTAATCTGGGTGTGATGCCGCTCATGATAAGACCATTTGCATGTTCGACCTGGCCGTTAGTTTGTGGGTGATAGACTGAAGCATAATCGAGCTTGATGCCCATGTTTTTGCACCAGAGTTTTACCTCGTCGGCCGTAAAGTTCGTGCCGTTATCAGTGATGATGTTGTGGGGTCGCCGTAATGGTGTACAACCCCGGATATAAAGTCTATCACCGGTCCGGATTCGGCCGCCTTAACAGGCTTGGCTTCTATCCATTTGGTGAACTTATCCACCATGACCAGTAAGTATTTTTTCTTGTGGGTTCCACATTTAAGGGCCAAGTGATGGGGATAGTTTGGAGGGTAGTGGGTGGCATATGGCTTTGGTTTGCAAAGAGCTGGCAACCGACGCATCGTTGGACTAAGTCCTGGGCGTCTGCCCGGGCCATCGGCCAATAAAAGCCTGTATGGAAGGCCTTGCTTACAAGGGACCGAGCTGCAGCGTGATGACCGCCGAGTCTAGCATGAATTTCAGCCAGGAGGTTCCGCCCTTCCTCTTTGGAGATGCACCTTTGAAGGACTCCGGTAGTGCTTTTCTTATAAAGCTCTCCCTCATGGACTTTATAGGCTTTTGATCGCCGCACTATGCAGCGTGCCTCATTTTGGTCCTCAGGGAGTTCCTGCCTAGTAAGGTAGGCGAGAAATGGTTCTGTCCGCAGGGCGATGACAGCCATTATTACGTGGGCTGAAGGTGTTATTTTATTGGCAGAGCCTCCAATTATGTCAGGGTGCTCGGTGTCGGGCAGTGCGGTTGGGTCCGGGCTGTTATTGCCGGGTTCCCCTTCCCATACTACGGATGGCTTGAACAACCTTTCCAAGAAGATGTTGGGGGGACTACATCACGTTTTGCGCCGATGCGTGCCAGGACATCTGCCGCCTGATTATTTTCCCGGGCTATTTGGTGAAATTCGAGCCCTTCGAACCGAGCTGACATTTTTAGGACGGTGTTGCGATAAGCTGCCATTTTTGGATCCTTGGCATCAAAGTCTCCATTTATTTGGGATATTGCGAGGTTCGAGTCCCCGCGCACCTCTAGGCGTTGAATGCCCATGGATACTGCCATCCGGAGACCATGTAAAAGGGCCTCAAATTCGGCTGCATTGTTGGAGTCTGTGTACATTATCTGGAGTACATATTGAACTGTGTCTCCTGTAGGGGATGTCAAAACGACGCCAGCCCCTAGACCAGCCAACATTTTGGAGCCGTCGAAGTGCATGACCCAGTTGGAATATGTGCCGTACTTTTTAGGGAGTTCGGCCTCCATCCATTCTGCGACGAAGTCGGCTAAAACTTGCGACTTGATAGCTCGCCGTGGCTTGTAAGTTATGTCGAACAGGAGGAGCTCAATGGCCCATTTTGCAATCCGGCCCGTCGGGTCGCGGTTGTTTATAATATCGTTAAGTGGCACTTCCGAGGCTACTGTTATTGAACACTCTTGAAAATAGTGTCGCAGCTTCCGGGATGCCATAAATACCGCATACGCAATCTTTTGATAATGCGGGTATCGTGACTTGCACGGAGTAAGGATAGTGGACACATAGTAGACTGGCTTTTGAAGGGAGAATTTGTGTCCGTCCGTTTCTCATTCGACGACGAGCACTGCGCTTACGACCTGATGGGTTGCTGCAATGTATAATAGCATTGGTTCGCCAATGTTTGGCGCGGCCAGGACTGGGTTTGTTGCCAAGATGGCTTTTATTTCATCGAGTGCGGCCGTGGCTGTATCCGTCCACTCAAAGTGTTCGGTGCGCCGAAGGAGGCGGTAAAGGGGTAGGGCCTTTTATCCCAAGCGGGAGATAAAGCGGCTTAGAGCCGCCACGCATCCAGTTAATTTTCGTATTTGTTTGAGGTCCTTCGGGATATCCAATTGTGATAGAGCTCGGATCTTGGTTGGATTTTCTTCAATTCCTCTACCGGATACAATGAAGCCCAAGAGCTTTCTGGCTGGAACGCCGAAAACGCATTTTTCCGGGTTGAGCTTGATGTAGTATGTTCGGAGGTTATCGAATGTTAGCCTCAAGTCGTCTACTAGAGATTCGACATGTCTTGTTTTAACGACCACATCATCTACGTATGCCTCCACTGTTTTGCCGATCTGGTTTGCCAGACATGTCTGAATCATGCGCTGATATGTTGCGCCGGCGTTTTGGAGCCCGAAGGGCATTGTGTTGAAGCAGAATGGGCTGTATGGTGTGATGAATGCCGTTGCGGCTTGGTCTGACTCTGCCATCTTTATTTGATGGTAGCCAGAGTATGCGTCGAGGAAACACAATGAATCGTGTCCTGCGGTAGCGTCGATAATTTGATCGATGCGGGGGAGAGGGAAGGGATCCTTTGGGCAAGCCTTGTTAAGGTCTTTAAAATCAACGCACAGGCGCCAGGATTTGTCCTTCTTTGGTACCATCACCAGGTTTGCTAGCCAGTCCAGGTGTTTTATATCTTTGATGAATCCGGCCACCAGTAGCTTGGCTAGTTCCTCTCCCATGGCCTGTCTCTTAGGTTCGGAAAAATGCCGAAGAGCCTATTTGACTGGCTTGAATCCTTTTAGGATATTTAAGCTGTGTTCGGCCAGCCTGCGTGGGATTCCTGGCATGTCTGAAGGGTGCCAGGCGAAAATGTCCCAGTTCTCTCGTAGGAACTCTCGCAGTGCGGCATCTACATCAGGGTTTAACTGTGCCCCGATGGAAGCTCTTTTATTGGGGTCCGTTGGATGGACCTAGAATTTGACTATTTCGTCCGCCGATTTAAAGGAGGTGGACTTGGATCTTTTGTCGAGTATCACATCGTCCCTATTCACCATGGAGCGCAATGCAGTCAGTTCCTCAGCCACTAGGGCTTCGGATAGCGCCTCGAGGGCCAGTGCGGCTGTGTTGTTTTTGGTGCGGAGTGCTATGTCCAGATCTCTAGCGAGAGTGATGATTCCGTTAGGCCCGGGCATCTTGAGCTTCATGTACCGTAATGGGGTATTGCTTGGAAGATTGTAAACACTTCCCGCCCTAGCAGAGCGTGATATCCGCTACTAAATGGGGCCACTTGGAACGTGACCTCTTCGGACCTGTAATTATCCGGCGTGCCGAACACCACATCTAGTGCAATTTTTCCTGTATAGCGCGCTTCCTGACTGGGGATTATTCCTCTAAAGGTTGTGCTGCTTCGCTCAATGCGGTTCCAGTCTATTTCCATTTTTTGAAGGGTTTCCTTATAAATGAGGTTCAATCCGTTGCCGCCATCCATGAGTACCTTGGTAAGATGAAAGCCGTCCACTATTGGACTGAGGACCAATGCGGCTGGTGCTCGGGCTGTTCGGAATTTAGGTTCATCACTGGCGTTAAAAGTAATAGCCGTGTCACTCCATGGGTTTATTGTTGCTACTTGGTAGACTTCGACAAGGCTGCGGAGTGTTCTTTTTCACATATTATTTGATGCGTAAGTCTCGAAGACTGTTAATACCGTACTGGTGTCTCTGGGGTGGCTTTCTGTGGCTTCTGGAATTAGAAGATCTTCACCAATTTTTGCCACCTGCCGGAGTATCCAACATGCTCTAAGGCTGTGAGTTGGTGTGGCGCCCTCTGCACTGTGAATTTTACAGGGTCCATTAAGCCATCCTTCCAGTACGGTTTCTTTTTGGTATTGAACCCGGGTGTCTGGCGATGATGCACCCTTTTATTTTGGACTGGGTTTGTATTCAGGGCCGGATTATCCCAAAATTTTATTTCGGTTTTCCAGGCGCTTTCCATCACATAGTACTTTTGTACTATGGACGCCAAGTCAGCGAAGCGTGTAATATAACGGCGACTTATGGCATTGAGAATTCCCTTGTCCGTGCAATTATTGCAGAAGAATGAAATTGCGTCTTCCTCGCGGCAATCCTTTATCCTGTTCATAACCAGGAGGAATCTGGCCCAGTAATGATGTATTGTTTCTTCGGGCTCTTGCCTAATTTGGGATAGATCGCTTATGTAAGGGTGGGTGGGTGGAATCAAATCCGAAACCTTACCCAATCTGAGACCCAGAGGCCAAGGAGTTT
This sequence comes from Triticum dicoccoides, assembly GCF_002162155.2. Lineage (NCBI taxonomy): Eukaryota > Viridiplantae > Streptophyta > Magnoliopsida > Poales > Poaceae > Triticum > Triticum dicoccoides. Next base: position 443,463,207 of record NC_041388.1, read on the forward strand.
CCGAACTCAGAAGTTTGGATTCTTGGATGTTGTCCAATGGATCTAGCCCGTCGCCTGACTTTAAGTTCAGGTCTTGAGTGATATCCTCCCCTCCGCGGGTATCCGGCCTGGAGGGATCGGGAATCCGGACATAGCTAGTCCATAAGATAGATGAAGGGTCACCGCACTGTCCCTCTACCAAGGCAACGTGATGGGTGACCTGGGGAGAGTTAATCTCTCTCAGATCGGGTTTAGGCCCAATCTGGTCGTAATCTGTAGCAACTCCCAGGGCGGCGAAGCGATCCAAGAGCTCGTTTAGGGAGGAGAGCTCGATTGGATCTAGCTGCTCGGCGAATTCCGAGCTGACGTGAAGATTGCTTTCGATGACCCGAGAGGTCATCGTCGGCGCAGCAGCCGAATGGGCGGTCATAAGGAAACCACCTAGCCTGAGAGTTTGGCCGATAGCCAAAGCTCCGTTAGCAATGGTGTCATCTTTAAAGATGGGATGATGCATCCTTCCTGATGGTGACGGCATAGAGGAACTCTCAATGAAAGCACCAATGTCGGTGTCAAAACCGGCGGATCTCGGGTAGGGGGTCCCGAACTATGCGTCTAGGCGGATGGTAACAGGAGGCAGGGGACACACTGTTTTACCCTGGTTCGGGCCCTCTTGATGGAGGTAAAACCCTACCTCCTGCTTGATTAATATTGATGATATGCGTAGTACAAGAGTAGATCTACCACGAGATCAAGGAGGCTAAACCCTAGAAGCTAGCCTATGGTATGATTGTATGTTCATCCTACGGACTAAAACCCTCCGGTTTATATAGACACCAGAGAGGGCCAGGGTTACACAGAGTCAGTTACAATGGTAGGAGATCTACATATCCGTATCGCCAAGCTTGCCTTCCACGCCAAGGAAAGTCCCTTCCGGACACGGGACGAAGTCTTCAATGTTGTATCTTCATAGTCCAGGAGTCCGGCCAAAGGTATAGTCTGGCTATCCGGACACCCCCTAATCCAGGACTCCCTCAACAGGTATGACTATCTTGATTCTTTCATAAATTTGTCATGGATATACATGCATGACAAAAAAAGCGACCTACTGTGACAAACACGTATCTTCACGGAAGTGTATTTTTTTGTAGTGCATGCTTAATTAGCTAGGAGCTTATAATGGTTTACCTTGCATGCCAACATGCTATTAATATGGTTGTGATGTGGTATGATAGGGTGGTATCCTCTTTTGAACGATTCGAGTGGCTTGACTTGGCACATGTTCATGCATGTAGTTGAAACAAAATCAACATAGCCTCTACGATATTTATGTTCATGGTGCATTATATCCTACTCATGCTTGCATTCGGTGTTGATTAATTTTAATGCATGTTCATGACTGTTGTCGCTCTCTAGCTGGTCGCTTCCCAGTCTTTTTCTAGCCTTCACCTGTACTAAGCGGGAATACTGCTTGTCCATCCAATCCCAGAAACCCCAAAGTTATTCCATATGAGTCCATCATACCTACCTATATACGGTATCTACCTGCCGTTCCAAGTAAATTTGTATGTGCCAAACTCTAAACCTTCAAATAAACATTCTGTTTTGTATGCTCGAATAGCTCATGTATCAACTAGGGTTGTACGTATCTTCCATGTTAGGCGGGATATTCTCAAGAGGAGTGGACTCCGCTCCTCACTCACAAGAAAATGGCTGGTCACCGGGATGCCCAGTCCCATGCTTTATGCAAATCAAATCAAAATGATTGCAAAAAAACTCCCCCTGGGACTCTTGTTAGTTGGAGGCACTCATTGTTTCGAGCAAGCCATGGATTGATGCTTGTTGGGGGAGGGGGGGGGGTATAAACTTTACCATTCTGTTTGGGAACCGCCTATAATGTGTGTAGTATGGAAGATATCGCCATCTCTTGGTTGTTATGTTGACAATCAAAGTATAACGCTCAAAATATTATTCATCTCTATTTCAGAACCGAGCTCTGGCACCTCTATAAATCCCTTCTTCCCTCTGCGAAGGGCCTATCTATTTACTTTTATGCTGAGTCATCCTCCTCTTATTAAAAAGCACCCACTAGAGAGCACCTCTGTCATTTGCATTCATTACTGATTAGTTTACATCGAGTATGACTTGACTGGATCTCTTTTACCATGAATTACAATGTCTAGTCAGTCCTTGATCTTTAAAGGTGCTCTGCATTCTTGTTTTGCGGTCTCAGAAAGGGCTAGCGAGATACCATCTTGTTATATCATATTATGATTGTTTTGAGAAAGTGTTGTCACCCGAGATTTATTATTATTGCTCGCTAGTTGATTATGCCATTGATATGAGTAAACATTACACCGAAGAGTTATTGTGAATACGGTTAGTTCATAATCTTTGCTGAAAACTTGAATGCTGGCTTTACATATTTACAACAACAAGAGCAAACAGAGTTTGTAAAAGTTTTTCTTTATCACTTTCAGTTTGTCAACTGAATTGCTTGAGGACAAGAAAAGGTTTAAGCTTGGGGGAGTTGATACGTCTCCATCATATCTACTTTTCCAAACAGTTTTGCCCTTGTTTTGGACTCTAACTTGCATGATTTGAATGGAACTAACCAGGACTGACGCTGTTTTCAGCAGAATTGCCATGGTGTTATTTATGTGCAGAAACAAAAGTTCTCGGAATGACCTGAAACTTCATGGAGATTATTTTTGGAAATAATAAAAAATACTGGGAAAAGATCAAGACCAGGGGCCCACACCCTAGCCACGAGGGTGGGGGCGCGCCTGCCCCCCTGGGATCGCCCCCCTACATCGTGGGCCCCCTGGAGCTCCTCCGACCTCAACTCCAACTCTATATATTTGTGTTTGGAGAGAAAAAACTAGGGAGAAAGATTCTTTGCGTTTTACGATACAGAGCCACCGCCAAGCCCTAAACTCTCTCGGGAGGGCTGATCTGGAGTCCGTTTGGGGCTCTGGAGAAGGGAATCCATCGCCATTGTCATCATCAACCATCCTCCACCAATTTCATGATGCTCACCACCGTGCGTGAGTAATTCCATCACAGGCTTGCTGGACGGTGATGGGTTGGATGAGATTTATCATTTAATCGAGTTAGTTTTGTTAGGGTTTGATCCCTGGTATCCACTATGTTCTGAGATTGATGTTGCTCTGACTTTGTTATGCTTAATGCTTGTCACTAGGGCCCGAGTGCCATGATTTCAGGTCTGAACCTATTATGTTTTCATGAATATATGAGAGTTCTTGCTCCTATCTTGCAAGTCTATAGTCACCTACTGTGTGTTATGATCCGGCAACCCCGAATTGACAATAATCGGGACCACTTCCGGTGATGACCGTAGTTTGAGGAGTTCATGTATTCACTATGTGTTAATGCTTTGGTCCGGTACTCTATTAAAAGGAGGCCTTAATATCCCTTAGTTTCCACTAGGACCCCGCTGCCACGGGAGGGTAGGACAAAAGATGTCATGCAAGTTCTTTTCCATAAGCACGTATGACTATATTCGGAATACATGCCTACATTACATTGATGAATTGGAGCTAGTTCTATGTCACCCTAGGTTATGACTGTTACATGATGAACCACATCCGGCATAATTCTCTATCACCGATCCATTGCCTACGAGCTTTCCATATATTGTTCTTCGCTTATTTACTTTTCTGTTGCTATTGCTATCATCACTACAAAACACCAAAAATATTACTTTTGCTATCGTTACCTTTTGCTACCGTTACCACTACTATCATATTACTTTGCTACTAAACACTTTGCTGTAGATATTAAGTTTCCCGGTGTGGTTGAATTGACAACTCAGCTGCTAATACTTGAGAATATTCTTTGGCTCCCCTTGTGTCGAATCAATAAATTTGGGTTGAATTCTCTACCCTCAAAAACTGTTGCGATCCCCTATACTTGTGGGTTATCACCGACCACCTTGTAGTTGTCTCCAGTAAGCAACTGCTCAGCGTTGTTGATGTAGTCGTCCACCATGTCCGGGTCGATGATGTACACCACCGAGAGATCCGTCTCCCTCGCGTGGGTCTCCACTCTATGCTCGCCGAACTCCATTGGAGCGCCGCCGGACATCCCCTCTCTATGTGTCGTCGTGGGTGTGCTTGTTGTGTTGTGGGGTGCGATCGAAAGGTTGAAGAGATTTAGGTTATAATGGATGCGGGAATTAAAGGGGAATCCGAATAGCCAGGAATATCAGCAGGCCCTGATGGCAGTTCTAATTTGCAGTGCGTAACTCCATCGTGTCGCACATAACCGCATCGCGTGGCGCAACCGCATGTATATGGGGCCCCCGACGTGATCGTCGGCATGCCCAACCGCTGGCAGAGCACGTGCGGAGGGACACGAGCAGAGCGCTCTGCGGTCGCCTTAAGGAAAAGTTGTCCACAAGCTGAGAACACCGACGGACGCGAGGAGAGCGCGCCAACAGACAGAACATAGCGTGCCACAGTGCCTAACGGCGAGCAGAGCTTGCCGAGGGACACGAGTAGAGGACGACACAGTGATACGTGGCAAATAGGATGAACTATGCGAGCGATGTCGGAGACATCAAGCACGAATCAGATTAGAGTTGCGTGTGCGATACGTGGCAGACAGTTGATCCATCAGAGATGTTTGTGATGGAATAAGTCGTATGTGTTGCGGGCAAACACTTGCTGGTGTATAACCTTAAATTTAACCAAAAAATGTTAATGCATGTTACAAAAATTGTATAGCCGGAAACTATGTTCAAATATGACTCCAACGGTATAATCTATGGCAACATGCATTCATATTTTATTAGTTAAATCCTACTTATAAATCAGGACAGGGGTATAGTAGGTAATTAAATCGCAAACATATTTTTATTAACTATATGTGTACATGTCCTCTTGTCCTCCTCTCGCACGTCTTTTCACCCCGCTGCTGCACACGGCTTACAGCGCAAGCTTGCGCGGCGCGCGGGGGCATTTTTTTGGCCAAATGGTGGTGCCAATGAATCGTCGGTGAGCCGTTCCCACGCAACCTCACAGATTCCCGCACAATCTTCCTGCCCGACTCGGTGAAATCCCCCAAAATCCCAATGCTTACCGGCCTGCTATAAAAACCCTCACGGTCGGCGAGTCCTCCGTCACATTTTCCCCTCCCTCCCTTTAGCTTATCTCGTCTGCTTCTCCCACAACCGACGATGGAACCGGTCTATCGTCGTCGCTCAGCCACTCCGCCATCATCATAGGATAGCTTGCAGCTAGGACACTACACCGCGGCGGTGACGCAGTCCCCGGCGTAGTGTAGTGCGTGTGGCCTCCTGATAACCCACAAGTATAGGGGATCGCAACAGTTTTTAATAAGTAAGAGTGTCGAACCCAACGAGGAGCTAAAGGTAGAACAAATATTCCCTCAAGTTCTATCGACCACCGGTACAACTCTACGCACACTTGACGTTCGCTTTACCTAGAACAAGTATGAAAATAGAAGTACTTTGTAGGTGTTGTTGGATAGGTTTGCAAGATAATAAAGAGCAATTAAATAAAAGGTATGGGCTGTTATAAGTAAAGAAGCAATAAAGTAAATATAGCGAGTGTGGAAAAGTGGTGGTAGGAGTTGCGAAATTGCCCCTAAGCAATTGACTACTTTACTAGACCGATAGCAAGTATTATGTGGGAGAGGCCACTGCTAGCATGTCATCCCTGACTTGGAATTCTATGCACTTATGATTGGAACTATTAGCAAGCATCCGCAACTACTAATGTTCATTAAGGTAAAACCCAACCATAGCATTAAGGTAAATTGGTCCCCCTTCAATCCCATATGCATCAATTTCTATGCTAGGTTGAAGCTTCTGTCACTCTTGCCCTCCAATACATAGTCCTATCAACATACAACTAACCCTAGGGTGTGATCCACGCGCGCAATCATCTGATGGGCACCAAAGGACAGCAACATAACCACAAGCAAATTAAATCAATCATAGCAATTCATCAACCACCGATAGGACAACAAAAATCTACTCAGACATCATAGGATGGCAACACATCATTGGATAATAATATGAAGCATAAAGCACCATGTTCAAGTAGAGGGTACAGCGGGTTGCGGGAGAGTGGACCGCTGTAGATAGAGGGGGGAAGGTGATGGAGATGTTGGTGAAGATGGCAGAGGTGTTGGTGTAGATCGCGGTGATGATGATGGCCCCCGGTGGCACTCCGGTGCCACCGGAAGCGAGGGGGAGAGAGAGCCCCCCTCCTTCTTCTTCCTTGACCTTCTCCCTAGATGGGAGAAGGGTTTCCCCTCTGGTCCATGGCCTCCATGGCACGGGAGGGGTGAGAGCCCCTCCGAGATTGGATCTGTCTCTCTATCTCTCTCTGTTTCCGCGTTCTCAGATTCTTCCCTTTCACCTTTCTTATATTCCCGGAGATCCGTAACTCCGATTGGGCTCAAATTTTAACACGATCTCTATCCGGATATTAGCTTTCTTGCAGCGAAAGAAGGGCTCCAACCTCCTTACGGGGTGGCCATGAGGGTCAGGGGCGCGCCTGACACCCTGGGGCGTGCCCCCCTACCTCGTGCCCCCCTCGGGCACCGTCTCGCGATGATTCCACTTCCCAAAATTCATAAATTTTCCAAAATAAATCTCCGTCAGTTTTTATTCCGTTTGGTATGGGTTTTCTACGAAACAAAAAACATGCAACAAATAGGAACTGGCACTAGGCACTGGATCAATATGTTAGTCCCAAAAATAGTATAAAAAGTTGCCAAAAGTATATGAAAGTTGTAGAATATTGGCATGGAACAATCAAAAATTATAGATACGAGGGAGACATATCAGCATCCCCAAGCTTAATTCCTGCTCGTGCTCGAGTAGGTAAATGATAAAAAAGATATTTTTTGATGTGGAATGCTACCTAGCATAATCTTGATCATGTAATCTAATCATGGCACGAATATTAAGATACGGGTGATTCAAAGCAATAATCTATCCTTTGACATAAAGACAATAATATTTCAAGCATACCAACCAAGAAATTATGTCTTATTGAAATAACATAGCCAAAGAAAGCTCATCCCTACAAAATTATATAGTCTGGCTATGCTCCATCTTCACCACACAAAGCATTCACATCATGCACAACCCCGATGACAAGCCAAGCAATTGTTTCATACTTTGACGTTTCTCAAACCTTTTCAACTTTCACGCAATACATGAGCGTGAGCCATGGACATAGCACTATAGGTGGAATAGAATATGATGGTGGGGGTTATGTGGAGAAGACAAAAAAGGAGAAAGTCTCACATCAACTAGGCATATCAACGTGCTATGGAGATGCCCATTAATAGATATCAATGTGAGGAGTAGGGATTGCCATGCAACGGATGCACTAGAGCTATAAGTATATGAAAGCTCAAACTAAAACTAAGTGGGTGTGCATCCAACTTGCTTGCTCATGAAGACCTAGGGCATTTGAGGAAGCCCATCGTTGGAATATACAATGTCGGCGAGAAGTACAACGGCAAGACCCACTCGTTAGAGTTCCTCAGCATCTACACCATCGCGATGAAGCTGCCTGAGCTCGCGACGACAAGGTGCTTGCCTATTACTTCCCGTTGGCACCGAAGCCCAACGTCATGTCTTGGTTGATGCACTTGCCACCGGATTCCATTTCTTCTTGGTCGGATCTGTGCCATGAGTTCGTTGGTGCCTTCATCGGAGGCCACCAAGCTCATGGCCAGGCCAGTGATTTGCATATCATTCCCCAGAAGGAAGGGGAAACCCTGCGCAAGTACATCCAGAGATTCAGCCGGGTGAAGTACAACATCCCCGAAGTTCATACTGCCGCCGTGATTAGCGCGTTCCATCAGAACGTGCGCAACCGCAAGATGCGCGAAGAGCTGACGATGAACAAGGTTAAGGATGTGGCCGAACTTTATGTTCTGGCCGATAGGTGTGCCCGAGCTGAAGAGGGAAGGAAGCACCCCGGCGAGGACGCCGGCGTGGAAACCGACTCTACTGATGAAGACACCGCCGCCCCGACAAAGAAGGGCCGACATCGCAACAGAAAAAGCAAGGGCAAGGCCGTGCTTAGGGATCCGACGACACCGGCGCCACCAAGAAGGCCAAGGCAGACGACCCCGGCAAGGAGATTGCCGGGAGCGCCGCCTGCCGGGCCTTGGCGGCCGCCGACAAGCCACGAGGCTCCGACAAGCAGTATTGAAAGATCCACCGCACCAAGGGCCACGACATCTAGAACTGCGGACATGTCGAGCTGCTTGCCGAAAAGAAAAAGGCCGAGTATGAAATGCGGGACGATGAGAAGGGTCAGGATGGTGCAAAAGGATCCGACAAGAAGCGTGGCGGGCAAGGAGGCCGCCGCGGCAAGGATAACCAGCGAGAGAGGCCCGCTAAGGGCCGCGACAAGAAGCAGGAAGACGATGATCATGACGAGGACGACGAGTCCGGCAAGGAAGAGTTTCAGAAGGCTATGTAGGCCATGTGCGTCGATGGTGGCACCTCACTGCACACTGCTCACCGCCAGCTCAAGAAGTGGGCTCATGAGATTATAGCAGCAGAGCCATCGTTCGACGCTCAGAAGCCACTGAAGTGGTCCAGCACGCCCCTCATCTTTGACGCTGAGGACCACCCTGACCGCACAACTACGGTCGGGTTTTTGCCGTTGTTGGTCTCGCCAACGACAGGCAACCTCAAGGTGAACAAGATGCTGGTTGATGGTGGGGCCGGCCTGAACTTGATCTCACCCGTCATGATCAAAAGGCTGCAAATTCCTGATGGAGACCTCGAGGAAACGGATACGTTTCAAGGGGTCATTCCGGGAAGGAGCCAGCCGAAGGGGAAGGTCACATTGCCCGTAACGTTTGGAGGTGAGTTGAACTACAGGACGGAGAGGACTGTCTTCGATGTGGCCGAGATCCCCTTGACCTACAACGGGATCCTCAGCCGCCAGACACTAGCCAAGTTCACGGCGGCGTCGCACTACGCCTACAACACGCTGAAGATGCCTGGGCCGATGACCATCATCACCGTCCCCTCCGACAAGAAGGATGCACTGATCTGCGCTGACCAACTCTATTGATAAGCAGTTGCAGTAGCTGTCGCCAAGGCACTTGCTCTTGTTGTTGAAGCCCCGAGAGGGAAGAAGAAGACCGGCAAGACCTCTCGCACCCACTCCGGCAAGCGCACCTCTTCGGAGTGTTGTGCTACAGTCAAGGACGTGCCCGAGAGCTCTACCGGCAAGAGCAAGAAATCCAGAGCTGCACCACCAGAGACCAAGAGGGTATTCGTCAAGGAGGATGGCACGGGAGGGGCATTCACCATAAGCTCCACCCTCGACAGCAAATAGGAAAGCGCGCTCGTCACTTTCCTGCGGGCCAATGTTGTTGTGTTTGCATGGCAAGCATCCGACATCCCCGACGTTCCCAGGGAAGTGATTGAGCACCACCTTGCTGTCTGTCCAATGCGCGACCTGTCAAGTAGATGGTCAAGAAGCAAGCTTTGGAACAACAGGAGTTCATCACACAGGAGATCAGGAAATCGGAAGCAGCGGGTTTAGTGAGAGGAGTGCTCCATCCTACGTGGTTGCCAATCCTGTGGTGGTGCGCAAGGCAAATGGGAAGTGGAGGCTGTGTATTGACTACACATATGTCAATAAGGCTTGTCCTAAGGACCCCTTCCCGTTGCCGCGCATCGACTAGATTGTTGACTCCACGGCCGGGTGTGATCTGTTGTCATTCCTCGACGCCTACTCAGGCTACCACCAGATCTTCATGACAAGAGAAGATGAAGAGAAGACAGCATTTATCACCCCATGTGGTATGTATTGCTTTTTACGGATGCCTTTCGGGTTGAAGAGTGCTGGCTCGACATTCGCAAGGGCGGTCCAGATTGGTTTTGAGCCCCAGCTACAAAGTAATATGGAAGCTTATATGGATGACATAGTGGTCAAAACCAAGGACAAGGTGACCCTTGTACAAGACTTAGAAGAGACATTTGCCAATCTACGCAAGATGAACCTCAAGCTGAACCCTGAGAAGTGTGTCTTTGGCGCCCGTCAGGAACACTTCTCGGGTTCTTTGTATCGCAGCGTGGGATCGAGGCAAACCCAGACAAGATCAAGGCAATTGAGCAGATTGAGGCACCCAAGTGGATGAAGGATGTGCGCCGGCTCACTAACTGCGTTGCCGCCATGAGCAGATTCATCTCCAAGTCTGCTGGGCGTGCCCTTCCCTTTTTCAAAATCTTGAAGAAGGTAGGCCCAATGGAGTGGACCCCAGAGGTAGAGGTGGCATTCCAGGATCTGAAGAAATACCTTTCCTCTAGGCCAATACTGGTTGCGCCTAAACTACAAGAGCCGTTGCTGTTGTATCTGGCGGCAACGAATCAAGTGGTCAGCGCCGCACTAGTGGCACAGAGGAAGGACGATGAAGAGGCAGTGGCAACGGCAGGACCGGCGGATGGCAAGTTAGAGATTCCCCGACAGGGCCTGGTGCCGGCAAGGCAAGGCCCCCAGCAGAGTCCGACGCCATCGGGGCAGGACCCGCCCAGCCAAGTGAAGTGGTGCAGAAGAAGAAGATGATGCAGCACCTGGTATACTTTGTCAGCTCCCTCTTGCAGGGGGGCAGGTCAAGGTACCCTGGTGTGCGGAAATTGCTCTTCGGCCTCCTTATGGCCTCGAGGAAGCTGCGTCATTACTTCCAAGCCCACGAGATCACTGTTGTCACCCGCCTCCCGTTGCAGCGGATACTGCACAACCCAGATGCAACCGGGAGGATTGTGGAGTGGGCCTTGGAGTTGCCAAGCTTTGGGTTGAAGTTTGAAAGTACTTCGACAATCCAGAGCAGAGTCTTGGCGGAGTTCATTGCAGAATGGACCTCAACGCCCGACGAAGAAATCCAGGAGACAGCTCTCCCGACAAGGAAGCAAGTCGCGACTCGATCATGTACTTTGACGGGGCTTTCTCGCTGCAAGGCGCCGGTGCCGGTGTGCTGCTTGTCGCACCCACCGGAGAGCACCTCAAGTATGTGATCCAGATGCACTTTCCTAGGGAGATGTCCACAAACAACACTGCTGAGTACGAGGGGCTGCTTGCCGGTCTCAGGATCGCGGTAGTCCTTAGGGTGAAGAAGCTCATCGTCAGGGGTGATTCGCAGCTTGTTGTCAGACAGGTCAACAAATAATACAGAGTCCATTGATGGAGGCCTACGTAGATGAGGTGAGGAAACTGGAGGAGCACTTCGATGGTATAAAAGCGGAGCACGTTCCCTGAGCGGAGAACGACATCGCTGACTACCTATCAAAGCGCACTGCATTTAAGCTACCTGTGGAACCAGGTACCTTTTTGCTTCGGTTAACTCAACCATCCGTCAAACTATCAACGGAGCAGAACAAGCGGAGGAACTCGGGCCCCGGTAAGTACTTTCCCGCCGAGCCCCCAGGGGCTGCCGGCAAGGGTGTTGCCACGGATTCCGAGCCTGCCAAGGGGCAGCTGGCTCCGGCAGGGCGCCAAGCCCTGGCCGTAGAGACGGCTGCCCCCATGGCGGAAGAGATGTCTTTGGTCCTTGCCGTCGAGCCCCAGGCTCCGGCATGGGCACAGCATACCGTCCGTTTCCTCCAGACAGGGGAACTTCCCGAGGAGCAGGAAGAAGCGGAAAAAGTAGCCCGTCGGTCTGCCTTGTACCAGTTCGTCGATGACGTCTTGTACAGAAAAATGCTGAACGGTGTGAAATTGAAGTGCATCCCCCGGGAGGAAGGACTGGAGCTATTGGCAGAGATACATGGAGGCATATGTGGCTCCCACATAGGGTCGAGGGCCCTTGCCGGCAAGGCATTCCGGCAAGGCTTCTTCTGGCCCACAACCCTCCAGGATGCGACGACACTAGTAACCAGGTGTGAAGCGTGCCAATTCCATTGGAAGAAGCTTCATCAACTAGCTCAAGCCCTTCAAAAAATCCCTCTCTCCTGGCTGTTTTCGGTCTGGGGGCTCAACATACTAGGCCCTTTCACTCGTGCTGTTGGGGGCTTTGTGTACTTGTATGTTGCAATCGACAAGTTCACAAAGTGGCCGGAGGTGGAGGCAGTGAGAAAGGTTACATCACAGTCAGCCGTCAAGTTCTTCAAGGGGCTAGTCTGCCGTTTTGGTGTACCAAACAGAGTCATCACCAACAAAGGCACGCGGTTCACAAGCCACGCCTTCATGAAATACATCCAAGACCTCGGCAGCAAGGACTGTTTTGCTTCCGTGGCACACCCCCGGAGCAACGACCAGGTGGAGAGGGAAAATTCTGAAGTGTTGCGAGGCCTGAGAATGAAGACTTTTGGCAGGCTGCACAAGAGCGGAAGGCGCTGGATTGATGAGTTGCCGGCGGTTCTTTGGTAGATCAGGACGACGCCAAATCAAGCCACCGGCTAGACACCTTTTGCCCTAGTATATGGGGCGAAAGCAGTTCTCCCCACGGAACTCATATACGGGTCACCTCGAGTGCTCGCCTATGATGAGCTTCAGCAAGAGCAGTTGCGGCAAGATGACGCAACGCTCCTTGAGGAAGATCGCCTTCGGGCGGCTGTGAGAGCAGCACGCTACCAGCAAGCCTTGCGCTGCTACCATAGCCGCAAGGTTCATGCCCGAAGCTTTGAGGAAGGCGACCTTGTTTTTCGGCGCGTTCAGTCGGCCAAGAATTCCAACAAGTTGATGCCAAAGTGGGAAGGCCCTTATCGGGTAATACGAGTCACCAGGCCCGACGCAGTCTGCCTAGAGACCGAAGATGCTGTTCCAGTGAGCAATTCCTAGAACATCGAACATCTTCGCAAGTTTTACCCATAAGGCGCGGTTGCCGGGCCTCCCGGCAAACCACCTTTTGTACAAGCCTTGCCGGCAAGGCATGTAACCCTCTGTACAAAGGCAGGCACAGACCCTGAGGATAAATAAATGAAGCGATGGCGCCCTAAGTTATAGCATGCATGCTAGGTTAACTCTCTCCCTCGGTTAGGGTTGATAGTGCTTAGCGGCGACTAACCCCTAGCCTAGAGGTCAAGTGTGAGTCTTTCTATTCTCTTTGGTTCGCAGGGCACGCAGACACTTCTACTGAGCTGCTTGGGAAAAAGAGAGCGAACTGGTGCTCCGGCCCCGACAAGCCAAGACTGCCGGGGGCTGAAGATACAAGGATCAAACCATGGCAAGCCAAGGTTGCCGGGGGTTGCGGATTCAGATAAGTCTTTCATCCCCCTGTTATGCGTTTCCGTATAGAATTGGGACATGTGAAACCTCGTTTATGTTCTGAAAACCACCGTGCTCCCCCTTTCCTGTACCCAAGAGCTACCTCCTGGGTCGGAATTTGGTAGTAGTCGCGGTGGCGAGGAGATGAATGAGGGGCCTAACTCTACTTCGCCCCTGCATCCGCCAAGAGCGCGAGAATGGTCGACCGAAGTGGGGAGACGGCAAGGCATGTTGCCGGGCGACAACGTTTATCTTAAAGATAACAAGGATTCATCCTTGGCATGGGCCTCGCTCACGCACAAAGAACCCAGCAAGCTCCCTTTTTCATTAAAAACATCCCATACAGGTACAGTTCATACGGAATTTAAAACATGAGCAAGGGGATTACAAGTCTTAGAATTAACAAGTGCCTGCAGGCTTACAAACTAAAAAGAGATAAGGTGCCTGTAATCCCTTTCTTGTCCCTATCCACAGAAGGTGGAACAAGGCAGCGAGAGGGCGAAAAGAGCGCTTAGGCAAGGTACGAGGAGCAGAAGGCACCAAGAGAACATCTTGGTGCCAGGAAAGGAGCTGGAAGACGACGCAGCGGGCCGGCAATACACGACGAAGGTGTCGGTGCCCGCGTACTCTGATTTGACGGCCACCACCCGCCTTCTTCGCCTTCTCCGACCCTCCTACACCAGCCACCCAAGGAGACGATAGGGAGCACCCCGATGGAGAGCTTGGCGAGGATGGCCCTCGGCAGGGCGCGTGGCCGAGGGAGGGGTGGCGCGGTCAGTCGAAGTTGGAGTCGGCATCCTTCCGCTCGACTCCCTCGTCGTCGCTGTCCTCCTCGCCACTCCTGCATGAGGAGGAATCTTCATCGTCGGAGGAGCTCTCCACGCAGCATTTCAAGCGAGTTCCGAGATCTCCAAAGACCTTGATGTAAAGCAGGCTGCCCTCCATTAACTTGAAGTAGAGGACAAGCCCCACCGTCAAGCTGTGGGTGCGTGTGAGCGTCTTCCATCCACGGCGGAGGTACATGACGTGAGGAGCGGGGAAGTCGACATCGACCCCCGTGTTGCCGTTCCCGCAGCCCCTCATGTGCAACCAGAGGGTCTGGGGTGGATCGAGCTCCATCTCCCAAGAAAATGCAGTAGGGAGACGGAGGCGGTGACGCGGTGGCCGGCGCAGCCTGATGAAGAACTCGCGGGGCTGGTCCCCGACGTGGTACTCCGTCGGGTGAGGCATCGCTGGCGGAGGCGAGGCCGATGCGCCGCCCCGTCCTCCTCTCCCCCGAGCGCCACGACGACCTCGGCCTCGCCCCCTCCCCCTTCCTCTCGTGGTCGGTTCCACCGCCACGAGCTCTTTGGGAGGAGGAACACGCTAACGAGCAGCAACCCTCACCGCCACCATCATAGGGTCAGCGCTTTCTCTCGCCATGGCGGATGGAAGAAAGAAGCGGAGGTGGAACAAGACGGATGATGGAAGAATGTGGAATGCCGCCCCTCCCCTACTTATAAAGGGGCGGAGTCGGGGCTCGGCCGCCCCACTCGACCAATCCGGTCATCGGGGGTGCAGGGAATCTGGACTGGCCCGCTGCCCCAATCAGCGACGGCCCGGTTTCCCGCCACCACCTCCTGCCACCTGCATGAGGGACACATGGTGAGCGAGCAGCATTAAAGGGACGGGCGAAGCAGCTGCTCCCCACCTCGTGATCGTGGGGCGTGGGCGCCAAGACTGCGACCCGAGTCCACCCAAGTAAATGGGCCGTGCCTCTACGCCTCCCACCTTTTATGGGGAAGGCGCGAGCCGCCTCTTTACCACAATGTGACGCATGCGTGCGGGAATTGCCCCACGCATGACCCCCATGTCACGCATGACCCTCCATGCCGCGTGTTCAACGCGGGTCCTGGGGAAGCTCAGCGGATGAGAAGTTATTACGGTAAAATCCGCCCACCTGCCCGCCCACTGTTCTGGGCCTGGCCCAACAATGCATCGCGTTTATGTGTGGCCCATGCCCGGGGGCTCCTGTTGGTATAAAAAAGTAGGGGCTCTCCTTTTGACCCTTTTACTTGTGCATGGGCAGTCAGAGGCACGCGCCGCGGCCACGCTTAGCAAGGCAGAGGAGGGAAGCCGGAGAGAAGCCGAAGCACAAGACAACCAAGGCGACACCAAGACCAGAAGCGCGGGAGGGCAAGAGGGCGAGGTGGACTCCCTCGGCAAGATCCTTGCCGAGGCGGCCCCCCGCAGCCCCGGCAAGAGCCTTGCCGGGGCAACTTGCCCAACACCAGCAGGGCAAGCCACCCTTGAGCCCACAGGCTCCGACCCAATCAACTACATTGGGACTAGGGCTCGAGAGGCACCTCTATGGTGGCATGCAGATCTTTGTCAAGATCATAAACACACAAGATCAGATGAGGACTTGAAGACGACGACCCTCGGTAGGATCCTCGCCAGGGAAATCCACAAGACCCCCGGCAAGCGTCTTAGCGGGGATGACTACGACACCACGGCAAGACCCTTGTCGGGCCCACGGCAAGGCCCTTGCCAAGGATGCCAGCAAGGCCACTACCAGGCCTGCACCAACCAAGACTCTGCCGCCTTTCGCATGCAGCTGCCAGCCCAACCAGCTAGGCAGGCACCTGCGTGGAAACATGCAGCTTCCGGGCCAAATCAGCAAGCACCCGCGTGGTGGCATGCAGATCTTCATGAAGGCCCTACAATCGCGCCACCTCAGCTGCTTGCCTGCCTACATGGTGTTGCATGTGTCGCTAGCCTAGGCACGTGTCGAAGCGAGGCGGAGCGGTGACGGACAGGACGGGCCTCGTTCCCGTCCCCGATAAAGCTAATGACTGCTACCTCTTGAGAACTGCGTTGGATTTCCCTGAAGAGGAAGGGATGATGCAGCAAAGTAGCATAAGTATTTCCCTCAGTTTTTGGGAACCAAAGTATCAATCCAGTAGGAGGCTACGCACGAGTCCCTCGTACCTACACAAAAACAATAGCTCAACGCAACCAACACGCTTAGGGGTTGTCAATCCCTTCACGGTCACTTACGAAAGTGAGATCTGATAGAGATGATAAATAAATTTTTTTTGGTATTTTTGGTATAGAGATGCAAAGTAAAAAAGTAAAAGCAAAGCAATAATAAAGTGATGGAGTTTAATATGATGAGAAAGAGACCCGGGGGCCATAGGTTTCACTAGTGGATTCTCTCAAGAGCATAAGTATTCTATGGTGGGTGAACAAATTACTGTTGAGAAATTGACAGAATTGAGCATAGTAATGAGAATATCTAGGTATGATCATGTATATAGGCATCACGTCCGAGACAAGTAGACCGAAACGATTCTGCATCTACTACTATTACTCCACTCATCGACCGCTATCCAGCATGCACCTAGAGTATTAAGTTAAAAAAAGAGTAACGCCTTAAGCAAGATGACATGATGTAGAGGGATAGTTTCATGCAATATGATAAAAACCCATCTTGTTATCCTTGATGGCAACGATACAATACATGCCTTGCTGCCCCTTCTGTCATTGGGAAAGGACACCGCAAGATCGAACCCAAAGCTAAGCACTTCTCCCATGGCAAGAACAACCAATCTAGTAGGCCAAACCAAACTGATAATTCAAAGAGACTTGCAAAGTTAACCAATCATACATAAAAGAATTCAGAGAAGATTCAAATATTATTCATAGATAGACTTGATCATAAACCCACAATTCATCGGTCTCAAAAAACACACCGGAAAAAGAAGATTACATCGAATAGATCTCCACGAGAGAGGGGGAGAACATTGTATTGAGATCCAAAAAGAGAGAAGAAGCCATCTAGCTACTAGCTATGGACCCGTAGGTCTGAAGTAAACTACTCACACTTCATCGGAGAGGCTTGGACGATGATGTAGAAGCCCTCCGCGATCGATGCCCCCTCCGGCGGAGCTCCGGAACAGGCCCCCATATGGGATCTCGTGGATACAGAAAGTTGCGACGGTGGAATTAGGTTTTTGGCTCCGTCTCCAATCGTTTGGGGGTACGTGGATATATATAGGAGGAAGAAGTACGTCGGTGGAGCTTCGAGGGGCCCACGAGGCAGGGGCCCGCCCTAGGGGGGCGCCCTCCACCCTCATGACCGCCTCGTGGCTTTCTTGACGGAGGGTCCAAGTCTCCTGGATCTTATTTGATGAGAAAATCACGTTTCTGAAGGTTTCATTCCGTTTGGACTCCGTTTGATATTCCTTTTCTTCGAAACCCTAAAACAGGCAAAAAACAACAATTCTGGGTTGGGCCTCCGGTTAATAGGTTAGTCCCAAAAATAATATAGAAGTGGATAATAAAGCCCAATAATGTCCAAAACAGTAGATAATATAGCATGAAGCAATCAAAAATTATAGATATGTTGGAGACGTATCAAGCATCCCCAAGCTTAATTCCTGCTCGTCCTCGAGTAGGTAAATGATAAAAACAGAATTTTTGATGCGGAGTGCTACTTGGCATAATTTCAATGTAAATCTTCTTAATTGTGGTATGAATATTCAGATTCAAAAGATTCAAGACAAAAGTTCATGTTGACATAAAAATAATAATACTTCAAGAATACTAACAAAGCAATTATGTCTTCTCAAAATAACATGGCCAAAGAAAGCTATCCCTACAAAATCATATAGTCTGGCTATCCTCTATCTTCACCACACAAAGTATCTAAATCGTGCACAACCCCGATGACAAGCCAAGCAATTGTTTCATACTTTTGACATTTTCAAAACTTTTTCGATCTTCACGCAATACATGAGCGTGAGCCATGGATATAGCAATATATGTGGAATAGAATGGTGGTTGTGGAGAAGACAAAAAGAGGGGAAGATAGTCTCACATCAACTAGGCATATCAATGGGCTATGGAGATGCCCATCAATTGATATCAATGTGAGTGAGTAGGGATTGCCATGCAATGGATGCACTAGAGCTATAAGTATATGAAAGCTCAAAAGAAACTAAGTGGGTGTGCATCCAACTCGCTTGCTCACGAAGACCTTGGGCATTTTGAGGAAGCCCATCATTGGAATATACAGCCAAGTTCTATAATGAATAATTCCGACTAGTATATGAAGGTGACATAATGAGAGACTCTCTATCATGAAGATCAAGGTGCTACTTTGAAGCACAAGTGTGGTAAAAGGATAGTAACATTGTCCCTTCTCTCTTTTTCTCTCTTTTTTTTTGTTTGGGCCTTCTCTCTTTTGTATGGAGTCTCATCCCGACTTGTGGGGGAATCATAGTCTCCATCATCCTTTCCTCACTTGGGACAATGCTCTAAAAATGATGATCATCACACTTTTATTTTTCTTACAACTCAACAATTACAACTTGATACTTAGAACAAAATATGACTCTATATGAATGCCTCCGGCGGTGTACCGGGATATGCAATGAATCAAGAGTGACATGTATGAAAGAATTATGAACGGTGGCTTTGCCACAAATACGATGTCAACTACATGATCATGCTAGCAATATGACAATGATGGAGCGTGTCATAATGAATGGAACGGTGGAAAGTTGCATGGCAATATATCTCGGAATTGCTATGGAAATGCCATGATAGGTAGGTATGGTGGCTGTTTTGATGAAGGTATTTGGTGGGTGTATGATACCAGCGAAAAGTGCGCGGTATTAGAGAGGCTAGCAATGGTGGAAGGAAGGAAAGTGCGTATAATCCATGGACTCAACATTAGTCATAAAGAACTCATATAATTATTGCAAAAACCTAGAAGTTATCAAAGCAAAGTATTACGTGCATGCTCCTAGGGGGATAGATTGGTAGGAAAAGACCATCGCTCGTCCCCGACCGCCACTCATAAGGAAGACAATCAATAAATAAATCATGCTCCAACTTCATCACATAACGGTTCACCATACGTGCATGCTACAGGAATCACAAACTTTAACACAAGAATTTCTCAAATTCACAACTACTCAACTAGCATGACTCTAATATCACCATCCTCATATCTCAAAACAACTATCAAGCATCAATTTTTTCTTAGTATTCAACGCACTAAAAAGAAAGTTTTACATATCTTGAATACCAAGCATATTATTATTAAGAAAATTACCATGCTATTAAGACTCTCAAAATAATCTAAGTGAAGCATGTGAGATCAATAGTTTCTATAAAACAAATCCACCACCGTGCTCTAAAAGATATAAGTGAAGCACTAGAGAAAAGTTATATGACTCAAAAGATATAAGTGAAGCATATAGAGTATTCTATCAAATTCCAAATTATGTATGGCTCTCTCAAAAGGGGTGTACAGAAAGGACGATTGTGGTAAGCTAATAATCAAAGACTCAAATCATAAAAGACGCTCCAAGCAAAACACATATCATGTGGTGAATAAAAATATAGCTCCAAGTAAAGTTACCGATAGAAGTAGACGAAAGAGGGGATGCCTTCCGGGACATCCCCAAGCTTTGGATTTTAGGTGTCCTTAGATTATCTTGGGGGTGCCATGGGAATCCCCAAGCTTAGGCTCTTTCCACTCCTTGTTCCATAATCCATCAAACCTTTACCCAAAACTTGAAAACTTCACAAGACAAAACATAAAGTAGAAAATCTCTTGAGCTCCATTAGCGAAAGAAAACAAAAGACCACTTCAAGGTACTGTAATGAACTCATTATTTATTTATATTGGTGTTAAACCTACTGTATTCCAACTTCTCTATGGATTATAAACTATTTTAATAGCCATAGATTCATCAAAATAAGCAAACAACACACGAAAAACAGAATCTGTCAAAAACAGAACAGTCTGTAGTAATCTGTAGCTAGCGCAAGATCTGGAACCCGAAAAATTCTAAAATAAATTTCTGGACGTGAGGAATTTACCTATTAATCATCTGCAAAAATAATTAACTAAATATAACTCTCCAAATAAAAATGATAGCAGTTCTCGTGAGCGCTAAATTTCTGTTTTTTACAGCAAGTTCAACAAGACTTTTTCCAAGTATTCCCAACGGTTCTACTTGGCACAAACACTAATTAAACACAAAAAACACAACTAAAACAGAGGCTAGATAATTTATTTATTACTAAAAAGTATAAAAAATCAAAGAATAAAATAAAATTGGGTTGCCTCCCAACAAGCGCTATCGTTTAACGCCCCTAGCTAGGCATAAAAAGCAAGGATAGACCTAGGTATTGGCATCTTTGGTAGGCAATCCATAAGTGGCTCTCATGATAGATTCATATGGTAATTTTATTTTCTTTCTAGGGAAGTGTTCCATGCCCTTTTATAATGGAAATTTAAATCTAATATTCCCTTCCTTTATATCAATAATTGCACCAACCGTTCTAAGGAAAGGCTACCGAAAATAATAGGGCAAGAAGGATTGCAATCTATATCAAGAAAGATAAAATCTACGGGCACATAATTCCTATTTGTAACAATAAGAACATCATTAATTCTTCCATAGGTTTCCTAATAGTGGAATCCGCAAGATGCAAGTTTAGAGAGCAATCATCAAAATCACGGAAAACTAGTAAATCACACAAAGTTTTGGGCATAGTAGAGACACTAGCACCCAAATCACACAAAGCATAAAACTCATAATTTTTAATTTTAATTTTAATAGTAGGTTCCCATTCATCATAAAGTTTTCTAGGGATAGAAACTTCCAATTCAAGTTTTTCTTCATAAGATTGCATCAAGGCATCAATGATATGTTTAGTAAACGCTTTATTTTGACTATAAGCGTGAGGAGATTTTAACATGGATTGCAACAAGGAAATACAATCAATCAAAGAGCAATTTTCATAATTAAATTCCTTGAAATCCAATATAGTGGGTTTAGCAATATCTAGGATTTTAATTTCTTCAATCCCACTTTTATCAAATTTAGCATCAAGATCAGAAGATTCAGAATTCTTGGAACGCCTTCTAGGTAAAGGTGGATCATATTCAGTCCCATCATTATCAAGATTCATATTCCAAAAAAGAAAGATTTAATAGCGGACACATCAATAACTTTCATATCTTCATCATTATTCTCATAGGAACTAGAAGAACATGCTTTTATAAAGGCATCTTTCTTAGCACGCATCCTAGCGGTTCTTTCTTTGCACTCGTCAATGGAAATTCTCATGGCTTTGAGAGACTCATTGATATCATGCTTAGGAGGAATAGATCTACGTTTCAAAGAATCAACATCAAGAGCAATTCTATCAACGTTCCTAGCCAAATCATCAATCTTAAGCAATTTTTACCAAAATTGTTCCTACCAAATCATCAATCTTAAGAAATTAATGTTTAGATTCAAAATCAGAGGGCATCTTATTAAAATTACTAGGATAAGGCCTAGGATTGAAATTTCCTCTATACGCGTTCTTACCAAAATTGTTCCTACCAACAAAATTCACATCCATAGATTCATTATTATTCTCAATCAAAGTAGACAAGGGCACATCATTAGGATCAGAAGAAACACTCTTATTAGCAAATAATTTCATAAGTTCATCCATCTTTCCACTCAAAACATTAATTTCTTCTATCGCATGCACCTTTTTAGTAGATCTTTCAGTATGCCTGTGGGAGTCCTGGATTAGAGGGTCTCCGAACAGCCGGACTATATTCTTTGGCTGGACTGTTGGACTATGAAGATACAAGATTGAAGACTTCGTCTCGTGTCCGGATGGGACTCTACTTAGCATGGAAGGCAAGCTAGGTAGTACGGATATGTGTATCTCCTCTTTTGTAACCGACCTTGTGTAACCCTAACCCTCTCCGGTGTCTATATAAACCGGAGGGTTTTAGTCCGTAGGACACAACAACTACAACATACAATCATACCATAGGCTAGCTTCTAGGGTTTAGCCTCTCCGATCTCGTGGTAGATCTACTCTTGTACTACCCATATCATCAATATTAATCAAGCAGGACGTAGGGTTTTACCTCCATCAAGAGGTACCGAACCTGGGTAAAACATTGTGTCCCCTGCCTCCTGTTACCATCCGCCTTAGACGCACAGTTCGGGACCCCCTACCCGAGATCCGCCGGTTTTAACCATTTACGATGAGCTCTTTGTCACCTCCATAAACGAGAAACATATCCTTAGTCCTTTTTAGGTACTTCAGGATGTTCTTGACCGCTGTTTTGACACCGACATTGGTGCTTTCATTGAGAATTCCTCTGTGTCGTCGCCGTTAGGCTTGATGGCTCCTACTATCATCGATAGCGATGCAGTCCAGTGTGAGACTTTTCTCCCCGGACAGATCTTCGTGTTCGGCGGCTTTGCACTGCGGGCTAATTCGCTTGGCCATCTGGAGCAGATTGAAAGTTACGCCCCTGGCCACCAGGTCAGGTTTGGAAGCTTAAACTACACTGACGATACCCGTGGAGACTTGATCTTCGACGGATTCAAGCCTCTGCCTTGTGCGTCACGCGGTCACGATGAGTACGATTTAGCTCTACCATCGGACAGTGTTCAGGAGATCGCACAGGCAGTCGCTCCGACCCTCAATGCGGAGCCAGTTGCGCCATCCATGGACGGGTGGATGGACCCCACCACGGAGGCCTTACCCTCAGCGGCGATCGAGCCAAACATCGACCTTACCTTGCACAAGAGTCGCATTGTTAGACTACTGGATCCTTCTCCGTCCACGGACTCCGAGCCGCCTGTGCCCGTCCCTATCGAATCCGATTAGGTGCCGATCATGGAGTTTACCTCCGTGGATATTTTTTAGCACTCGCCCTTTGGCGACATACTGAACTCATTAAGGTCTCTCTCCTTGTCAGGAGGATCCTGGCCGAACTATGTCCGGCAGGACTGGGATGCGGACGACGAAGAAATTCGTGGCCCACCCACCACCCACTTAGTAGCCACTGTCGATTACTTAACCGACATGCTCGACTTCGACTTCGAAGACATCGACGGTATGGACGACGATGCAGGATACGAAGAGGAACCACTGCCCATAGGGCACTGGACAGCCACTCATCATACGATATATACATGGTGGATACACCCAAAGAAGGCAATGGTGACGAGATAGCGGAGGATGACCCCTCCAAGAAGCAACCCAAGCATCGACGTCAGCGGCGTCGCTCTAAGTCCCGCCAAAGCAAAAGTGGTGATACCTGCACAGGAGATAATAACACTCTGGATAGTGCCGAAGACAACAACAATCCCCTCCAGCAAGATTTAGAGCAGGAGGATGGAGGAGCCAGCCCTCCTGAGAGAGCGGCAGATGGAGAGACGGAGGATGATAATTACATGCCCCCCTCCGAAGACGAGGCAAGCCTCGGTGACGACGAATTCGCCATGCCAGAGGATCCCGTCGAACAAGAGCGCTTCAAACGCCGGCTTATAGCCACGGCAAATAGCCTTAAGAAAAAGCAGCAGCAGCTTCAAGCTGATCAAGATCTGCTAGCTGACAGATGGACTGAAGTCCTCGCGGCCGAGGAATATAAACTTGAGCGCCCCTCCAAGAGTTACCCAAAATGCAGGTTGCTACCCCGACTGGAGGAAGAAGCGTATGACGTGGCTGATCGGCCACCTCGTGGCCGCGATAGAGAGGCATTCCAGCCAAAAACTCAGCCTGCACCCCGATGCCATTCAAATAAAAAGGCATGGGGAGATATGCCAGACCTGCGAGACATATTGGAGGACAAAGCAAAGCATGCAAGATCGATCTATGGATCACGGGGGCGCGCCACTATGCGAGACGATAAACGTCACGCCGGATACAGTAAAAGTAAATCCGGCCGGGCCAAACACAGCGGGCAAGACCCATTCAAGCTGCTTTGCGATATAGCCCAATACAGAGGCGTCGCACACCCCTTATGCTTCACAGACAAAGTAATGGATCATCAAATCCTAGAAGGTTTCAAACCTGTAAATATTGAATCATACGACAGCACAACAGATCCCATAGTATGGATCGAGGATTTTCTCCTCCACATCCACAGGGCCCGCGGTGATGACTTACACGCCATCAAATACCTCCCACTAAATTTCAAGGGACTAGTGCGACATTCGCTTAACAGCTTGCCACCAGAGTCCGTCAGCTTTTGGGAAGATCTGGAAGCCGCATTCCTCGACAACTTTCAGGGCACTTATGTGCGGCCACCAGATGCCGATGACTTGAGCCACATAATTCAGCAGCCAGAAGAATCGGCCAGGCAATTCTGGACTCGGTTCCTAACAAAGAAAAATCAAATTGTCGACTGTCTGGATGCAGAGGCCCTAGCAGTTTTCAAACACAACATCCGTGACGAATGGCTAGCCCGGCACCTTGGTCAGGAAAAGCCGAAATCTATGGCAGCCCTCATGACACTCATGACCTGCTTTTGTGCGGGAGAAGATAGCTGGCTAGCTCGCAGTAATAACATATCAAAGAACCATGGTACTTCGGATACCAAGGACGGCAATAGCAGGTCACGCCGCAACAAACATAAGCGCCGCATTAACAGCGATAATACCGAGGATACGGCAGTCAATGCCGGATTCAAAGGCTCTAAACCCGGTCAGCGGAAAAAGCCATTCAAACAAAGTACGCCGGGTCCGTCTAGCTTGGACCGTATACTCGATCGCTCGTGTCAAATACACGGCACCCCAGAAAAGCCAGCCAGTCACACCAACAGGGATTGTTGGGTGTTCAAGCAGGCCGGCAAGTTAATTGCCGAAAACAAGGACAAGGGGCCACATAGCAATGATGAGGAGGAGCCCCGGCAGCCACACATCGGAGGACAGAAGAGGTTTCCCCCACAAGTGCGGACGGTGAACATGATATACGCAACCCACATCCCCAAGAGGGAGCGGAAGCGTGCGCTCAGGGACGTATATGCGTTGGAGCCAGACGCCCCAAAGTTCAACTCATGGTCCTCCTATCCGATCACTTTCGATCGCAGGGACCATCCCACTAGTACCCGTAATGGCGTATTATCCGCACTGGTTCTAGACCCAATCATTGACGGATTTCACCTCACTCGAGTCCTTATGGATGGCGGCAGCAGCCTGAACCTGCTTTATCAGGACACAATGCGCAAAATGGGTATAGACCCCTCAAGGATCAAACCCACAAAAACGACCTTTAAAGGCGTCATTCTAGGTGCAGAGGCCCATTGCACAGGCTCAATTACACTGGAAGTGCTCTTCGGATCCCCGGATAACTTCAAAAGTGAAGAGTTTATCTTCGATATAGTCCCGTTCCGCAGTGGTTATCATGCACTGCTCGGGCGAACTGCATTTGCGAGATTCAATGCGGTACCGCATTATGCATACCTCAAGCTCAAGATGCCAGGACCTCGCGAGGTTATTACAGTCAATGGAAACACAGAACCCTCTCTCTGAACGGAGGAGCACACCGCGACCCTCGCAGCAGAAGCGCAATCAGCCTCTCAAGGCAATCCACCAGTTCGGCGTTTCAAGACCCGGACACCTTCAAGCGCGCTCGGAGCAATCGGCAACTAGACCGCCTGGCGCGATCTGAGCTCGTGTAGCAATGCGGCCCCCACCCCAGTCCCAGCCAAACGGCGAAACTCGTGCCACGCGTACATAATTACGCATTAAAAATACCATGGGCACAGGTGGGGAGGGGGGCAACACTGTGGCACGCCCCAAGACGCGGCTTAAACTGCACTAGGGGCTTCCCGTTTGGTTATTTTTCTCTTTTTTCAGGACCTTAATCTCTGGAAACCCTGTCCGGCAGCACTATTGCCGAACACATGATGCAGCAACCAAGGAGGCAGAAAGCTACGTCACACCACGGAATTCCCAGGTGGATTACAATAACGAGCAAAATATTTGATTTAATACTATTCCTCGGCTTTCCCTTGGAAGGGACATAGTCCTACTCTTTGCTTATCGCACCATCTGTATCATTTTGCCTTAATACAACTTTTTGAATAAACAACGCATAACATTACGACTATTGTTGCATTTATGTTATATATATATATATATATATATATATGTGTGTGTGTGTGTGTGTGTGTTCATTAATGACGCCTTGCAACCGTACACTTTGGTACGGCAAATACACCAGGGGCTTACGTACCCCACAATATGGTGTGAAAAGTCCGAACACTTTCACAAGTGTGGCACCCCGAACTTATAGCATTATATGCATCAGCTCTAAATCATGTCTTTGGTCAAATGTTGGGTTTGCCCAGCTCCTATGTTTTGGTACCTTACGTTCCGCTCTATCGGCTAAGGTAGCGCTAGGAGAACTACTGCGATTGTGCCCTGGTTCTGCTGGGCTTAGCACCTCAGTAGAGAAAGCTAAAACTGACTGTCATGATAAGGCGACAGACTAGTCGCTATTCGGCGAGGTTTTCGAGTCCCTAAAGACTTATGCTGCTTAGAGCGAGGGGCCGGCCCTGTCCGGCTTAAAGGCGTGTATCGCACCCCGAATTTGGCCTTCCGAATACCAGGGGCTTCGCCGAAATTTAAAATTATAGAATTCTATGGCTAAGTGAGAGTGATAAAGCATTATTAGTCCGGTTGCCTTGTTCGTTGTGGTGAGCACCTCCCTCGAAGGACCCAAACATGGGAACAAGAGTACTCAGGTTTATCCCGAACACCCCAGCACTCGTGGCATCGGGGCAGAAGCCGAGGACTAGCCATCTCTCAGATTGGATAAACAGCCAAACAGAAGATAATATTTTAAATTAACACAAGCGTTGCATAGCGCATATGAAACAAGTTTTCACCATACAGGATCACACGAGAAAGTTCACTCAAATATTACATCCTTTGAACATTCGTCCGCTACAAGACGGGCACCCTTCAGGACACTGTCATAATAAATTTCGGGGGTACGATGCTCCTTGCCCTGCGGCGGCCCTTCCTTGATCAGCTTCACGGCGTCTAGCTTGGCCCACTGCACCTTCACACGGGCGAAAGCCCGGCGTGCACCTTCGATGCAGAAGGAGCGCTTGACGACCTCCAGCCGTGGGCAGGCATCCACAAGCCGCCTCACCAGGCCGAAATAGCTGTTCGAAAGGGCGTCACCAAGCCGCAGCCAGACTATAAGGCCCTTCATGGCCTGTTCGGCCGCCTTGTGCAGTTTGACCAGCTGCTTTAGCTAGTCACTCAGAGGCATCAGGTGTTCGGTCCCAGTGTACTGAGACCAGAACAGCTTCTCCGTTGAGATTCCCTCCTCGGCCTGGTAAAACTGTGCGGCATCCGATACGCTGCGGGCCAAATCTGCGAATGCTCTTGGAGAGCTCCGAATTCGGGTAAGTAATCGGTAATTTACTTTTGCATGCTTGCTCTGCATATAGAATGCCTTACCCGTTGCTATCTTCTTCATTGCGTCGATCTCCTGGAGGGCTTTTTGGGCTTCGGCCTTGGCACTTTTTGCGCTCTCGAGGGTCGCGGCAAGCTCAGACTCTCGCGTCTTCGAGTCAAGCTCCAACGCCTCGTGCTTCGTCACGAGAGCCTGGAGCTCTTGCTGCACCTAACCCACACGAGCCTCTTGCTTTTCCCGTTTGGTGCGCTCCTTGGCCGCTTTATCTTCGGCTTTGGTTAGTGCTTGCTTCAGGGTTACCACCTCGGTCGTGGCCCCTGACAAATATACGACGATCATGTCATTTTGCAATTGCGTCTCCTTATATATATACATATCTATAGATAGGGTATTACTTACCCTTGTTCTCCTCGAGCTGCCTCTTGGCAAGGCCGAGCTCTTTCATGGACCCCTCGAGGTCCTGCTTCAGTACGGCAACCTCCGTAGTCAGTGTGGCGGACGCCAGCAGCGAAGCCTGCATATGCATATTGACATACTCAAATTAGACTCCTGTGATATTGTTTGATCCTCTGTTCGGCTTTTCTTTGTGAACACCGAACAGAGCATCTGGAGCTACTGTCTATGCGGTAATATTTTCCTATATTTAAAACACTTACCTTAAAGCCTGTTAGAAGGCTGGCACAGGCTTCAGTTAATCCGCTCTTGGTGGACTGAACCTTCTGGATCACCGCACTCATGATAATGAGGTGCTCCTCGTCGATGAAAGCGTTGCGAAGCGCTTCCAGCAGATTGTCCGGCACCTCTGGATGGACAGAGGTCACCGGTATAGGCGTCTCGCCCCTCTTAGAAGGAGGTCGCCTGCCCGAGCCCGGAACCACTGGAGGTTCTGGCGCGGTGTTCGGCTGAGGGCCGAACTCGGAGCTCTCAGGGGCCTTGTCCCCTCGGCTCCCGGAGTCCGGGAGGCCGCCTTGAGGTGCCTCCGGGACTGTCTCCCCTCGACCCGGTGCCTCGTGAGACAGTATCTCAGCGTCGTCCGCAGGATGAGGGGAGGTGGCGGTTGGGACTGGATCGCTATCCAAGTCCGACGAGCCGAGGGAGCCGTCCGATGATACATCGATACTGGCTCGTGGCGGCCTACATAATCATGTTCGGCATTAGGGAAAGCAGTGCGACAAAGGAATGCTATGAGTTACTCTGGTATCCGAATACTTACGATCTCCCCAGGGGCTTGGCCCTGGGCAACCACTCGTCTTCGCCTTCGTCGGCGGCAGTGGAACTATGCGGAAGGAGAGTCCTTCCCTTCTTGGACCCTTCGGCCCCCCAGTTGGGGCGGCCTTCCTTTTCTTATCTCCCCCAACGGGAGGGGGAGCATCTTCTTATCCCTCCTCATCTTCGGGGGAAGAGTGTGTCGCAGAGTCATCGGACGGTGAGTCCGACGACGCCTGGCGTCGGGAACTCTATCGGGTTCCCTTAGCCTTCTTGGTCTTCTCCGGCACCTTGTAAGGAGCCGGAGTCAGCATCTCCGTCAGGAGAGCGCCCGCAGTGTCTTCGGGCAATGGGGGCGGACAGTTAATCTGCCCCGACGTCTCCACCCAGTCCTGTCAAAGGCATGGAGATTAGACCCCGCACATGATTAAGCTAGGGGAAATAAATGTCCTACGGGACGTATTGGACTCACCAAACGCGTTAGGCGCTTTGCGCTTAGTCCTCAGTCCTCGGCGAGAGAAGGAGGGACCTCGGCGCCCTTGAACAGCACCTTCCAGACATCCTTGTGCATCGTATCGAAGAACTCACTCAGAGTCTGGTGCTGGGCCGGGTCGAACTCCCACAATTTAAAATCCCGTTGTTGACACGGGAGGATCCGGCGGATGAGCATAACCTGGACTATGTTGACAAGCTTGAGCTTCTTGCTTGCCATACTCCGGATGCATTTCTAGAGTCCATCCAGCTCCACCGATGAACCCCACGACAAGCCCTTCTCTTTCCAGGAAGTGAGCCATGTAGGAATCCGAATCGAAACTCGGGGGCCGCCGCCCATTTGGCGTCGCGCGGCTCGGCGATGTAGAACCACGCCGATTGCCATCCCTTTATTGTCTCCACAAAGGAGCCTTCAAGCCATATAACGTTGCCGCATTCTGGTTGTTGGCCTCCTACCACCTTCGGCTTGATATTGAAGGTCTTTAACCACAGGCCGAAGTGGGGCCGGATGCGGAGGAAAGCCTCATAAACGACGATGAACGCTGAAATGTTGAGGACGAAGTTCGGGGCCAGATCATGAAAGTCCAACCCGTAGTAGAACATGAGACCACGGACGAATGGATGGAGGGGTAACCCCAGTCTGCGGAGGAAGTGGTGGAGGAAATCAACACTCTCGTGAGGTTTCGGGGTAGGGACGATCTGCCCCGCAGCGGGCAGCCGATGCGCGATATTCGCGCTAAGTATCCGGCTCCGCATAGCTTCTTGATATGTCCCTCCGTAAAGGAGGAAGACATCCATTTGCCTCCCGCTCCGAACATATTTGGAGAAGGTTGAGGGAAGGGATGTGGACTTGGGTGTTGGAGCTCAAGTGTGCGAAAACGGACGAGCAAAGGAGGAAGAAGGCGTGGATGAAAAGGTGAATCATTATCCCTTTATATGGGCGGACTAAACCATGCGTCCCCACTAGCCTGGTAAAACTCACTTATCCCCCAAGCGCCGTAATCGATGGTGCGGTTGGGTTACCCACGCCCGTATTGATGAGAATCCCGTGATAAGGGGACATGATCTCTGCTTTGACAAGACGTGTCAAAAAACTGCCTCGTGTTATGTGCGGGGCTAGTTAAAGGAAACGGTTCAAATAATCACCGGGCCATGGCATAATGTCGTGTTGCCAAAACAAGTCAGCAAATTAGATTTGCGGAAATATTATTCTCTCTACGGTGGTGTGTGGAACTTATTTTGCAGGTTCGTACACTATCCTTATATTCAAATTCTTCCGAGGTATATTCGGAGGAGGAACCCGCCTTGCAATGCCAAAGACAATACTGCGCGCCGGACTCATCGTCATTGAAAGCCTGGTTCAGGGGATACTGTGGGAGTCCTGGATTAGGGGGTCTCCGGACAGCCGGACTATATTCTTTGGCCGGACTATTGGACTATGAAGATACAAGATTGAAGACTTTGTCTCATGTCCGGATGGGACTCTACTTATCGTGGAAGGCAAGCTAGGCAGTACAGATATGTGTATCTCCTCTTTTGTAACCAACCTTGTGTAACCCTAACCCTCTCCGGTGTCTATATAAACCGAAGGGTTTTAGTCCGTAGAACAACAACTACAACATACAATCATACCATAGGCTAGCTTCTAGGGTTTAGCCTCTCCGATCTCGTGGTAAATCTACTCTTGTACTACCCATATCATCAATATTAATCAAGCAGGACGTAGGGTTTTACCTCCATCAAGAGGGCCCGAACCTGGGTAAAACATTGTGTCCCCTGCCTCCTGTTACCATCCGCCTTAGACGCATAGTTCGGGACCCCCTACCCGAGATCCGCCGGTTTTGACACCGACAATGCCATTGAGAATAATTAACCATAATATTATCTAGGAGTTTAATAGCTTCTCCTAAAGTGATTTCCATAAAAGTGCCTCCCGCGGCCGAATCTAAAAGATTTCGAGAAGCAAAATTCAATCCGGCATAAAAATTTTGTATAATCATCCACAAATTCAAACCATGACACAACAAAAAAATACACTTCCGTGATGATACGTGTTTGTCACAGTAGGTCGCTTTTTTTGTCATGCATGTACATCCATGACAAATTCATGACAGAATCAAGATAGTCATACATGTGCTGTCGTTGAAGTGTTCCATGACATTACCAAAATTATCATCACGGAAGTGTCCACTTCCATGACGATAAATCGCGCGTCACAGAAGTGCTTTCGTCAAGGGTGACCAACACATGGCATCCACCGTAACGGAACGTCGTTTAGCTATCGGGTCGGGTTTTGGATTCGATGACCCGTTAACAGCCCCGACCAATGGGGATTTTCCACGTGTAAAATCATCATTGGTTGGAGGAAACACGTGTTGGCTCATCATTGGGACAGATGTCAACCACTCATTGGACGGAAGGCGCCTATGATACGTCGACACATGGCACGGCCCAACAGAGGCCCATTCCTGTGAAAAGGCCGGCCCGTTTGACTTGGTCAAAAGGTGGCGGGCCGGCCCATGGAAAGCCTGTTAACGACCTGTTCACATATAGCTCATTTACAGCCCGCTAACCCAAGGCCCGTTACGCCCCATCCGAATTAGGCCTAGTAGCGTCATCTGGGCCATCCAATATGATTCCAGCCCATTTTCACTTCTGGCCCATGTATGGCCCATGACGTCTTTCGGCCCATATGAGGCCCTATGTAACTCTTGGCCTATTAACGACCCGTGGTGAAACTGGCCCGTAATGAACAGTGTATCACTTTACACCCATTAACGGCCAGTGGTGAAACTGGCCCGTAATGAACAGTGTATCACTCTATACCCATTAACAGCCCGTTATTCCATTGGGCCATTTCCAGCCCATGTTATCTTTTAGCCTTCTTAGAGCCCATTTATTCTTGGGCTCATTTCCAGCATTCGTTTACTTACGGCCCGTTACCGTCATTTTCTGCTTGTGGGCCAAATTCAGCCCGTGGTTACAGTCGGCCCATTTGTGGTCCGTTAATACATTGGGCCGTTTTCATGGCGTCATCAAATACGGCCTATTAATGATGGCCCATTACGGTCGGCCCATGAATGGATGATTCCAACTCTGGCCCGTTTACGGCCATAATGCGGCCTGTTATTGGCCCATGTTTGGCCAATCGATCATACGGCCTGTATAAGGCCCATTGATGATACGGCCCGTAGAAGGCCCATTGTTTCTACGGCCCGTATAAGATCTACTGTTTCTACGGCCCGTAGAAGGCCCACTGTTTCTACGGCCCGTAGGAGGCCTAGTGTCACTACAATAAATATTAGCCCATGGTTATTGTGGCCTAGTTTTAAAAAATAGGTTATTGCAGCCACTTGTTAACCGCGGAAAAAGAACTGCAATGACTACAAGCAAACAAATAAACAAGACAACAAGGAAATAAATAAGCAAGCAACTAACGCTATGCTATCACGGCTATTACACATATTACATCCACTGGGCATCAAAGTTCGCCACCAGTGCAAATATAGGGAACAAAGCAGCATATCATATACACTGGCCGTCAAAATTGGCCACCAGTGCAAATAAACGCGGCAGCAAAACAAGAGCATAACTGAAACAACTTCAAAAGAGCTCAAGAAATGTTATCCTGGGTATCCACCATGCTGGCAATAAGCTTAGCAAGCTGATTAGCTTTGTCCTGTTTGGCGCTAAAATCCACCAATGCATGTTGTTACACCATAAAGTATGCATCTGAATGCTCCAGGGACTTCCGCAGTCCTTTCGCTTCTTGTCACAGCATAGCTGATCGATGTCTTTCAGCTTGTAGTTGAGACTCAAGAAACCGAACTGATTCAGACAGTGAGTTTGAATAGCTTGTGCAAGCGGTAGTGGCCAGTAACTCCAACACTAAACCAAGACAGGATGTGTCACTATCCTGAACCTTATCTGCATTACTTCCTTTACTGTTGCTTAATAAGGCACTCTTCCCCAATATTCTGTCAGCATTCTAAAAGAAGAAACAAGCAGACACATAACAAGTTTAGCATGTACTAGTATATGAAACTCATTTCGGTGAACCAGTTCATTAGTAAGGTGGACAGGATTAAACTACCAAGTCTTCTATTGCCAATTACTAGGACATAATAAAAGCATCAAACAAACATATATCTATGTCCTATGGTAGCAATGGAATCTTAAATTAGAACAATTGTTCTTCAGGTTTAGGCACTTGTTCTACATGAACAGAGTACAGTAAGACACAAGAATATAATACTTAAAAATAGAAAATGAGCTCATAGACCTTACCACATTCTTGGTTCGGGACCAGTACAGAAGAAGGCATTCCCAGTCATCGTCCAGTAAATGTGTCTCAGGAGAACATAAGGGAAGTTGATGAGTTTCTTTGCCGGTGAAGTACGTTTTCTTCAGGTAATTCCGATACTGCCACCAAGCATTCTTGAAGATAGCAGAGGTATTAGCACAGGTTACCTCATCCTGAGTTTCCAAATCGGTCCTTCTCTATAGAGAAAAATGGGAAAAATTGTTGTATTATAACCATCATGGAGGTAGGATGTATGGGACGAAGCAATGTAATTGCCGTGAATAACATTACTTACACATAACTCCTGGACAAACACCTGCAACTGGCATTTTCCTTCATCTTTAGTATAATATTTCCAAGATGGGAAGATACGCACATACGATTTAACAACATCAAATGCGATAGATGCTAAACTACGACTAGCTGGTTGTGCTTCCTCCATAGGAATAGGCGTACTAACTGGTGGAGTTGGGGTTCGCCGTGATACTACTGGCCCTATGGGCACTGGAGCTGCCTTACTAACTGCTCTTGTTTGGGAGCTCTGTGGTGGAGAGGGTGCTGTGTCAACAGGAACTGGGTTACTATCGGCTGGGGTTGGGGTTAGATTGGGTGAAGCTGGTTCTCTGTCCATCGTAGTAGGGGTACAATCTGCGAGAGTTTGGGTTATGTGTGGTAGGGCTAGTTCTTGTGCATGTACAACTGGGGTGCTATCTCCACCAAGAGGTAGCACTGTTTTATTCGAAGACCATGTTTTTAGTCCGCTAGATACTGGCATCACCCGCTCCAATTCAAATGGCTGATAAAAAGGAAACATAGTTGAATGTACAAACATTGTATGAGAGACAGATGCAATAGATAGTGTGGAAAAAAGAGGGCATGAAATAGTTGACATGTATATTGTTTAACTAAAATGGATAGCATGACATAATTTCACATATATGATGTCTATCTAAACTGGATAGCATGCATAACATAATTCAAAGATATGATGAATAACTAAATAGGATCGCATGACATAATTCACCTACATGTTATCTAAGTAATCAGGATCGCATCATTTAATTCACATATGTGATTTATATGCGAAACAGAGGACATTCGATATGATGTCTGAACTAAGAACATGGTGTTGAATATTGTGTATATGATGTCTAAACAATGCAATGCAAGACACCGTATGCATGATATGAGTAGTATAACCGTGCCAAGTTAGAGCATACACCTCAGTGGGGGAATAGGACTGGTCATCTGTCTCTAAATCCATCTCCGAGGAGCTATCGGGACCCAACAAGAGATCTGCTTCGACAGGTAGCACTTTCTGCTCTGAAGGCCTTGTTTTCACTCCAGATTTTTCCATCTCCCACCCAAATGGCTGATTCACAGGAAGAGTAGTTTAATGTGCAAACATTGTCGACAAATGGAAATGTAATGAAGAAAAGGATGGGCAAGATATCATTCAAATATATGATGCCTGGTTAAACAGGATGGCATTGCACATTTCACATATATTATGGCTGGCTAAAAGACATGAGACTGCATAATTCCCATATATGATATAGAAACTAAACAGGTGGCATTACGAAACATGCCTAAACTAAGCAGATGACATATATGATGTCAAAAGTAGGCACTGAAGGCAACATATGCATGATATGACTAACATCATCATGCCAAGGTAGAGCAAACACCTTGGGGGTAAATAGAAGTGGTCAGCAGCGTCCGAATCCGCCTCGGAATAGATATCTTCCTCTGGATTACAATCTAGAGAGGGGTGGGGAGGGTTTGCCATTGAACCCACCATGGAGCAATGTCTGCATGACATTGTATTGCCGCATGAAACTCTTCTCTTTTTCTCTACATGTTCAGCATGACTGTGTACAATATCTGACATGCATACGAAAAAAATATGGTGAGATTATGTAAGGAGAGCATGCAGAAATTTAGAGTGATGGTAACAACCAGTGGATCGATGTTTTTCGTTGAACCAAAATAGCCCTAATGGATCGACGTGAATGTATAGTAATCAGTGATGCAACAAGTGTACAACCTCTTTGCCGTAGCCGAGTCGACCTCAGCAACATTGGGTTGGTCGCTGAAGCAGTTGAGGCAGAGGTGGCTGTCGGAGGTGTGGAGGAAGATCTGAGGAATCTGTAGACGGCGTCCAGGGCACTGCTCTGTTGTGACGGATATTTCTGTCGTTGGAGCAGCTCCGGTGAGCCGTAAGACGTCAAGGCTGAAGCAGCACAAGACAGACATCGTCAATCTCAAGTGGGATTCTAATATCATCTCCAATAGATGATGTAAAATGGATGTAAAATTAACATCACCAAAAACCACCTGACTACAACAGATAAGGTAAAAATTGTTGACTCTGAACTTAACTGTCGAAACTAAAATTTACTGTGGAATCTGAATGCTACTATCGAAACTGAACGCAATGGTAGTAGAGAGGCACTTGACATGTAGTTTAGGGAGGGCCTGCAGTTCATCTTCAACCTGCACCCCCCCTGAGCCGCCAGCCACCACCGGCCGAACCGCCGGCCCCAGCGCCGCCTCACCGCCTCGGCCAGCCCTCTAGGCCCCCCGCCCCCACCCTGAACCCTAAGATAGATAGTGGGGTACCTCTCCGGCGAGCTCCCGTCCCCGCTGCGG
>NC_041388.1:443499630-443501870 GCF_002162155.2 Triticum dicoccoides
AAATCGACTAACCCAAAAGTTGATTCAGTCGACTAAAGTGTGGCTTAATCGGAGCAGAGCAGCAGCACGGGCGAGGGGGAGAGCAGCAGCAGCAGCAGCTGGGCGAGCGAGTGATCGAGCAAGAGCCAGAGCAGCAGCAGCAGATCCGGCTAGTATGGACGTCGCCGCCGAAGGGGCCTCGCACTGGGGGAGAGCCGCAGTGGAGATGTCACCTGCGGCATCGGCTTCAAGGTAGCCGCTCCATGGGGGTGCGGGATGGAGCACCGTCGGCGCCGGGAGGTCGAGTTAAGGAGAAGGTGCGATGCGATGAGTGTACAACCTCTTTGGTGGCGCCGAGTAGGCCTCGGCTTCGTCCGAGGAGTCGGTGAGAATGTTGTGGTTCCGGTGGAGCAGGTTAAGGCGGCGCTGTGGGGATGGAGCAGCCGCGATAGACGAGGCGATCGTCGGAGCAGCTCCTTGGAGGTGGAGGACGGGGCGGGTGAACCGGCGGGACGGCGAGATGGATGACGGATCCTCATCCGGGGAGATGGACAAGGGACATCGAGCTGTTGTGCTGGACGACATCGTCGGGGAAGAGGCTCCGGCTGGGCAGCGGTGACGTGGCAGACGGAGGAGGGTGGGTTTTGCGGCTGGAGCGGAGAGGTTATGGCGACCTGGGATTTCGAATGGCGAAAAGGGGGCGATGGGAGGGGGTGAAGCATGACTTAGGAACGTGCTTGTCCAAAATGTAGGGTGTGTTACAAAAGTACCCCCCACCGATTTGAACTAGCGGCCCTTTCGGCTCAGGGTTAGAAGGGGGATTTCACATGTCGGGATTTGGCAGCTGGAAGGAGTTTTCGCGTGCGTTGTAATTTCGGGATAGCAAGGTGCAGGTTGTGAAGGCGCCGGTTTTGGGAGCACGATATCTGAATTTTCGGGATATAACAAGACGCGGGTTGAATTTTAGGGACAAGCCTAACGTGTAGTAATATTGTACTTGTACGTACCAAATCAATTCACACTTCCCTCAACCAAAAAGAAAACAAAAAATAAAACTATTCACACCACACAAAGAGAGAGTCGTGCCCCATTTTACTATACAAATGCTATTCAAAGCTACTCCCTCCTTCCATCTATATAGGGCATAATGTGTTTTTCGATGCTAACTTTGACCAAATATTAGAGCAATGATATCTGACATGCAGCTTACACAAAGCACATTGTTAAATTCGTCTGTGAAAGGTTCTTTCAATGATATAATTTTCACATTGTGCATGTCATGTACTATTAATCTTATCAATAGTCAAAGGCGGTCTTAAAAATCTCATTACGCCCTATATAGATGGAAGGAGGGAGTATGAATCCATGTTATGTCCGATTAAATTTTTTCACTTGCTGTATAATGCATGTAACCTACTGGTACCAACATTTTAGTGCATTCCAAATGTCTATACTACTGCTACAATTCGAACTAAATTTGAATTCGTTTCTCTATTTCAATAAGAATCTACAATCATGATCGTTGCCAACTTCAACCATCACAGTTTCCTTGCTATCCGCCAGATATAAATCAGATGGCCTATAATGCAAGATGGCAGGCACACCATCATCAACAACTCCATTTTTTATAAGAGTAGAGATAAAACATATTAAATGTAGTATATCATGTTCATAACAACACCATGTGTATCACCGTTATATATATTCACACATCCGTCGGTTTGAAACACTATGATAATGTCACATCCCTAGCTGCTGGTAGTGCTCTAGGCTAGCTTCATGTGTGCATCATGTCTATATTTTCGAAACTTGAACTCAGGAATTTTGGAAGCCTCAAAAACTTAAATAAAAGAGGGGCAAAAACCCTAGAAATCTCATTCATTGCTCCAAAATGCTCTTCTTAAATGTTTGATAATTTTTGGTAAGGGTTCTGGTCCCAACCAAAATATTGAACATTTTTAAGGAATTATTTTTGGGACTTTGGATTTAATTCATTAGCTATTTGAATTTGAATTATATTCATATAATTAGATTATAATTTCAAATACCCCTGAAATATTTTATAAGCTTTTGGAAGAGTCCATCTAGCAATATAAAATATTCAGAGGAGTTTTTGGCATTGTTTGAATTATTTTAAATTCAAAACAGTGGCAAAATAAATTAAATAAAACAAAACAGAAATAAAAGACAGAGGAGAGAAACCTTACCTGGACTTACCTCTGCAGCCCACCAGGCCCACCTGGCCAGCCCAGCCCATCTCC
>NC_041388.1:443502589-443515360 GCF_002162155.2 Triticum dicoccoides
CCACCGAGAGCCACCGGAGGGCGCCGCCGTCGCATCCATAGCCACCGGCCACCCCTCGCCCTTCCGATGAGCTCAGGAGCTCCGTCCCGACCCCATGAAGCTCCACCACGACGCATGCGACGCCGGGTGCCCTGTAGCCACGCCATCACCACCATCTCCATCGCCTCGGCCAGCAATCGCCGCCGTTCAATTCGCCGCCGACAGGACGTCCCCGAGCCCACTTAGCGTCTCGTCCGACTCCCCGTGAGCTCCTCTTCTCTTCCCCTCACTCCGCGCACTTGATTTCGTCCCCTAGCTCCATCTTCCACCACGGCCGAAGCTCGCCGCGGCCGTGCCTCGTCGCCGTCGTGGCCAGAGCCACTGGAGCTCCCACCTGAGTGCACCATCGTGCTCAGAACGTCTCCACGAGCCCGTTGCCTGCCGCAGCTCGCCCTCTCGTGCCCCCTAGTGGTCGCCCGTGTCTCACCCGAGCTCCGGCGGCCGCAAGCGAGCTCGCCGCCGTCGACTCCGGCCACCCCAGGCCCGGAGACCACGACCATCCGACGCGCCATCACGCCAGCTCTTCGTAGAGCCAAAGGGCGCACCAAACGGTGCAGTATAGACGAAACTCGAGCCACCCCGGTGCGTCTCCGCCGCGTTTTGGGTCGTCGCCGGCGAAACTCCGGCGACTGCCGACGTGGCACGCTTAATTAGTGTTAATGACCCAACTATTAAACCCACAGCCACTGACAGTGGGCCCCCACCCCTGGTCAAACCCCAGTCAGCACTGGGTTTGACCGGGATTAGGTCCTGTGTCACTGACGTGTGGCCCCCACACGTCAGGTTTGACCCGAGCCAGTCCAGTTGACATGCTGACGTCATCATGACGTCAGGCTGATGCAGTAATTGTTTTCTGGAGTTTTTAAATAAATCAGAAATGATTTATTAATTTCAGAAAATGCCCTAAACTTCAATAAATCATAGAAAATTAATCGTAACTCCAAATTAAATAATTTATATATGAAAAATTATCAGAAAAATTCAAGGAATCCATCTGTACCATTTTCATGCATGTTAGAACAACTTATAACTGCTGTTTAGCACAAATCATTTAAATGGCATTTGAATAATCACATATGGAGTTTGAATTTGAATCTTGTATTCAAACCAACTTCATTTAATCTGTTGCTAGTTGCATTAGCCCAAAACACATTCATTTTGCCATGTCATGATCATGCATCATATTGTGCATTGCATTGATTGTGTTCCCTTCTATGTTGCCGGTATTTGTCCCCTCTCGATAGACGTGATACCGATGATGTGATCGTTGACACTGATGAAGACTCAATGCTATCTTCAGAAGTGCCAGGCAAGCAAAACCCCCTTGTTCATTCCGATAAAATCCCACTCTCTCGCTCCTGCTCTCTTTTACTGCATTAGGACAACATCGATTCATCTGTTACTTGCTGCGGTAGCTGAACCCCTTTATCCTCTGCATGACCTGTCATTCCACAGTAATTAGATGAAACCCACTAGCATGAGTAGGAGTTGTTTGAGCCCTGTTGTGCCTACTCATTCATGTTTGTTTGTCATGCCTGCTACTGCTTAGAGTTGAGTCAGGTCTGATTCATCGGGGATGAATCAGAGGCGTGTGAACATGTCCTACTGTGTGTGAGCTAAGTGTGTGAACACGATTTGGCAAAGGTAGCGGTGAGAGGCCATGTAGGAGTACATGGTGGGTTGTCTCATTGCAGCCGTCCTCAGGAACTGAGTTCTATGTTTGTGATCCATGATTCAACTACTACCATACATTGGGCCCTGAAATATGACCCCGCTCGACTTCTTATTCACCCTAGTCCTCTGTCCAGGAGTTGCAAGTAGTTTCTGGTGTTTGTAGTATGCTGGAGGCCGTGGACAGCGCTGACCGTAGGGGTGGGCTGTGATGCGGTAGGCACGTGGCCGGGTATACCGGGCGCCCGTTTGGTGTCACGGAACCCTGTTCACATCGTTTGGGGCTGTGAGCGAAACTCCGGCCGGATCTCCTCATGGATGGAACCCGAATAGGCGATAAACCTGGACTAGAGACTTGAGTGTTTAGGTAGGTCGTGGTCTACACCCACGTCGGCTTTCGCTTGAAGTCTGCCGAGCACATGTCGTGTGCAGACGCTAAGTGGTTGAAACATGTATGAAGAAGTACACCCCTGCAGGGTTAACATCATCTATTCGAATAGCCGTGTCCGCGGAAAAGGACTTCTGGGTTGCTTATATCAGTTCATAGACAAGTGAAAGTGGATACTTTAAAATGCGCAAGATAAGCGTGAGTGCTATGGATGGCGTTCTCGTAGGGAGACGGTAGCGGATCCATAGTGGTGTATTGATATGGTGAATATGTGGACCCGTGTGCGCCACCTCAAAAGAGTCGCTTGCAGTCGTAGTTTAGGATAGCCACCGAGTCAAAGCTGGCTTGCTGCAGTTAAACCCCACCATCCCCCTTGTTGAAAATGATGCATATGTAGTTAGTTCTGATGTAAGTCTTGCTGGGTACATTTGTACTCACATTTGCCTATTTTATGTTTTGCAGAGAGATTTCGGTCTCGCTAGTAGTACCGCATGGACTTCGACGTTTAGCTTGTTACCTCAGCTACGATCTTGTGCCCTCGGCAGGATCTGGTAGATAGTCAGGCTTCTCAGCCTTTTCAGTTATAGATGTTTGTACCCAGACATGATAGCTTCCGCTTGTGCTTTGACTTGTATGCTCTGATTGTTGGGTCATGAGACCCATGTTTGTAATATCTCGCTCCTCGGAGCCTATTGAATAAATTACTTGAGTCGTAGAGTCGTGTTGTGATGCCATGTTGTACTTGCACATATCGAGCATATTGTGTGTATGCTATTGAAATGCTTGGTATGTGTGGGATCTGACCATCTAGTTGTTTATCTTTAGTATCCTCTCTTACCGGGAAATGTCTCCTAGTGTTTCCACCGAGCCATGGTAGCTTGCTACTGCTCCGGAACACTTAGGCTGGCCGGCATGTGTCCTTCTTCGTTCCTGTGTCTGTCCCTTTGGGGAAAGGTCACGAGATGAATATCGGAGTCCTGTTAGCCCGCTACAGGCCGGTTCGCCGGAGTCCTGCTAGCCCAGTGCTACAGCCTGGATTCACTCGCTGATGACCGACACGTTCGATGCTGGGTCATGAATGCCTGTCCCTGTAAGTCTGTGCCACTTTGGGTTTGCGACTAGCCATGTCAGCCCGGGCTCCTTATCATATGGATGCTAGCGACACCGTCATATACGTGTGCCAAAAGGCGCAAACGGTCCCGGGCTAAGGTAAGGCGACACCCGTGGGAATACCGTGCGTGAGGCCGCAAAGTGATATGAGGTGTTACATGCTAGATCAATGTGGCATTGAGTCGGGGTCCTGACAGTGTTGGTATCAGAGCTTGACTGCCTGTAGGATTACCAAGCCAAACTGGTCGAAGTTGAGTCTAGAAATTCTTTAGTTATATAAGGGAATTGATTGTGGGATGGAACGTAAGGCTCTTTTTACTCCTTTACCTCATGCCCTTCTGATCTGAGTCATCTTATCTTTCCTACGGGGATTAAGAACTAGGCTATCTCTTCTTTCTATCAGGATCACGTGTTACTAATCTGCAGACTTGTAGGATTGATGGTTCTAAGCTTGAGTTCAGTTTCTACTTCCGTATGTTAATTGTTGATCTCGAAACCTTGATATTGTGCTTCTGAGTGGCTATGCCACCATTTTGTAGCATGTCTCAAATCTTTTCTGAGCATTTACAGCCGTTATGTTGTCCGAGTCATCCCAGGTTTCTAAAGAGTCTGACGCATTTGCAAAATCCTTTCCCTCTAGTTTCGATGCTCCTTTATGCCAGCTCAATCACACTAATTGTTGAGTTGAGGTATTCTACTGCCTCGACCTTTATGTTGGAATAATTGTTATGACCCTAGGTGTCTCAGGGGATCATCTAGTGGTCTAGCCATGATTTGTGTCCTAGTGTGATGATTCTGGCCTTTATTCCCGAAAGCATTCTGTGATGCTACTTAGGAGTAGGTATTCTATTCCTGGGTTTTGAACCCGAGATTCATCCTACTTACATAATGTTGATAGTGTTTGCTAGTTCCTTTAGGATATTAGTAACCTTTGCAATAATCCTCGAGGTTCATGATACATCCTTTTTCCAATTACCATGAACCATTCTTGGCAGGAGTTCTTCTGAACCAGAATATGACAACAAGAGTGCTCTCGATGAGTTCTCCATGCTATATTGTGACTCTGCCAGCTCAACCTTTCTGCATGGGTTATCCGGAAGAATTATGTTGAACCTGGTTCGACATACTAATCTATGCATCCACAACTCAGAAAGTTATATGTTCCTTTGAGTTGTCCCTCTTTAGTTGTCTACTGACCTTCGTCTAT
Organism: Triticum dicoccoides; assembly: GCF_002162155.2. Taxonomy (NCBI): domain Eukaryota; kingdom Viridiplantae; phylum Streptophyta; class Magnoliopsida; order Poales; family Poaceae; genus Triticum; species Triticum dicoccoides. The sequence continues at coordinate 443,507,005 of NC_041388.1, forward strand.
CAATTGATAGTCAAGAGTATGCGTGCGTTCGTTTATCGATGCCTACTACTTTTGTGGTCCGTCAAGCCATTCTATCGCGGAATGACTAGGAGAAACAAACTCCAGTACCTCTTCCATATCCAGGATTGGGTCAAAGAAGTCGTACTCCGCAGATCAAATTGCTAATCTTGCTTTTGCTCTGTTCTACCTTGGAGTATTACCATCTTTTATATCGGGATTGTTATAGGAACTGCATACCATCCTATGAACTCTTGGTAGTGATACTTCTCACCATTATTAGTCATTCCTCGGTCCTTGTGTTGATGCAACCGGAATACCGACAAATGAATTGTGATGTGTGAAATCAATACTCCCAGCAACCTTGTTGCTTGGTAGTTAAAGGATAATAATTTCATTATTAGCGTGTTGGTTTTTGAATCATCCTTCTAAGACTGATCGTGCTACCTAGTCCTTATTTAGGTGCACCCTCCGATTGATGAGTTAGGATCTTGTCAAGTCCTCACTCATTTGATCATATCGTCTTGCCCTCAAAAGCAAGATTGTTCTCGAGCTTACTAACATATCGGTGGTTCGTGATTTTCCGAATATCTTCTCGAAAGTATCACCAGGTTGTCACCTGACTGTTATGTCGAGCTCGTGATCAAGTTGGTTTATCCTGTAAACCACCCCTTTCTCCAAGAATCCGTGTTGGATACCCCTAAGCTAGTTGGTTAAGCTAGACAACAACTTGGAGAGTTGGAAGATAAAAGCTTGCCTAACTTAGTTCGTTCCAAAGGGATATTCTTGTGTAGTGTGTGTTGAAGAAAGATGATATCTTCATCGATTGGTCCCTGTGATCAGTTGCTGGACCTATTGTCTTATCAATCCTTTGATTTGAGTGTGGGCTATTGTCAAATCAAATCAGTACCAACGATGCTCGTAATGCTGTCTTACTCGTGGTTGATCCCCCGAGCATACACCATTATATCTTTTGGTCTGATCAAGGCTATCACTTGTTCACTTAACTATGGAATTCCTTTTGAAAGGAAACCCAGATGAATTGTTGTTGAGCCCATTGACAACATCCTTGTCTTCTCCATAATTTTGCTGAACATTAAGCTAGTGTTGGAAAACTTTTGAAAGCATTTGTTCATGCTAGCTCATGAAGCATATGTTCGGATGTAAGAAGTGACTTCCTCTAGTTCATGTGCATTTGATGCAAGTTGCCGCTGTGGATTCGAGGAAGATTGTTTTGTTTCCTTTGGAATCATCCCAAATCAGTCATGCACACGTGCGAAGTATTCTGTAGTCTGGAGGCTTGCAACCTTCATTCTATATGCGTCCCTAGCACACTAAGCCACTGATTGACTTGTTCAAGGAAAAGAAGTCTATGCTTGGGATCTAATCCATGGACTTGCGTAAAGACTTCGATACCCTCGTTGATGGTTCCCCCTCCTGAACTCGGTAGTGTTTTATTATAAGACTACTTTGTGGTCATGCTTGTCTTGGACAACGTGTTCACATGTTTGTAGCAGAACCAGCTCATGTTTTGGAGTTACTATCATAGTTCATTCCCCGAGAATCTCGCAGCGTTGTCTCGTCGAATTGTGTTGCAAACTTTCATTTTTCTTCCTAGACTCGATGAGTCTGGAATATCCTGACACAAACCAGATCTGAATCTCAGGCAGATATGATGGTTTGGAACATTTCCCAAGAACTATAATATCGGTCCCTCGGAAACCGGTAAAGTGGATGTCATGGCCAACACACCCCGCCGGGAGACCTAATATTGTAGTATCTTGATTGGAGAAGTTGGCCACCTCCCCATAAGGATTTCGTAGAATTTACCTCCGTAACTGTTCCTTATGGATTCTATTGCTCCCGAAGTCCGACCTCTTACTTGATGTTCTAGTTATCAAACCATATCTATGAATGGGATACACTAGCACATTAAGGAGAACATTAGAAGCGGAGTGCTAAATGTCTCTCGGTCGATCATCCAGATTTTGTTTCCTTGGCCTCGCCAAGGTGAAATCTAAGAAGGTGTTATCTTCCTTTGCATCGGCATCTTCCACCGGTATTCATCATGGTAGTAAGTTGTGTTGCCAGAATCCTTGACACGGATATTGGTAAAACCTTGATGATTATGGAAATGCTCAAGTTCTTGAGAGCACGCACAAGCGTTAGGTGTTACCATCGGCACTAGCTAGGTTTGCTCTCAACTTCCTCGGTTATGCTATAACTTCTCAGCAGTGGATTCACTCTCTATTGTTGGGTTCTTCCCCAGTTACCAGAATCATTCCTAGCATTTGCATTTTGTTCCCAGCTTGCACCGCCAATGTGCCATTCTACCACGGGTCTCTTCCATTTCCGGTGGTAAGCAAATTCATCCATTACGTTGTCTTCAACAAGGTAATCCACATCATCCAAGTCCGAGTATGCCATTCTACCGACCCCCTCCAAATGATCGCTCGAGAATTGCCTTAGGCTGGTTTAAAGAGTTTCATTGATCTCTGAATCAAAAGTAATTCTTTTTGCCACTTAAGGGGATATCTCTACGAGTCACCTTCCCTAAGGTGCATCGTTGTGGTATCATGGCAACTCAACTCCTCGCTGCGCTGACAACCGTTTACTACTCTGTTAAGTGTGGAGTTGTAGTCTACCTGGTAAACCTCGTCATCTATCTCACTCCATTTCTTCAGATCTATGCTTCGTCTCTCAGCTCGAGAGATGTTGCTATGTCTCATTCCGTGGGTTAATCCTGAGTTGTTCGACCTTCGAGAAGAACAATTCTTTTAGGGTCTTTCCTTTCCTCTCGTTGTCATGATAGTTGGAGTTCTCAGAGCAAGACATCAAGACAATGATGGTGAATGAATCAACGTTCAACTGAAGTGCACCCTGGATCGTGAAGATTATACTAGTTGCGTTTACCCTTCACCTTACCCTACGCTTGAATCTCGAGACGAGATTCTTGTTTAGTGGGGGTGAGTTGTCACATCCCTAGCTGCTGGTAGTGCTCTAGGCTAGCTTCATGTGTGCATCATGTCTATATTTTCGAAACTTGAACTGAGGAATTTTGGAAGCCTCAAAAACTTAAATAAAAGAGGGGCAAAAACCCTAGAAATCTCATTCATTGCTCCAAAATGCTCTTCTTAAATGTTTGATAATTTTGGTAAGGGTTCTGGTCCCAACCAAAATATTGAACATTTTTAAGGAATTATTTTTGGGACTTTGGATTTAATTCATTAGCTATTTGAATTTGAATTATATTCATATAATTAGAATATAATTTCAAATACCCCTGAAATATTTTATAAGCTTTTGGAAGAGTCCATCTAGCAATATAAAATATTCAGAGGAGTTTTTGGCATTGTTTGAATTATTTTAAATTCAAAATAGTGGCAAAATAAATTAAATAAAACAAAACAGAAATAAAAGACAGAGGAGAGAAACCTTACCTGGACTTACCTCTGCAGCCCACCAGGCCCACCTGGCCAGCCCAGCCCATCTCCACCCCCCCCCTGTCGTCTTCCTCCCTGCCAGGAGGACAGACACCGCGACGCCGCCGCGCGCGCCACCTCCTGCTTCCCCTGGCCACCTCCTGCTTCCTCCCCGAGCCCTCTAACGATGCCACGGAGTCGTCCCCGACCGCTATCCCTCTCTCTGCTCGCTCTGGCTCTCTCCCTCTCTCGATTTGGAGCACCACCGAGAGCCACCGGAGGGCGCCGCCGTCGCATCCATAGCCACCGGCCACCCCTCGCCCTTCCGATGAGCTCAGGAGCTCCGTCCCGACCCCATGAAGCTCCACCACGACGCATGCGACGCCGGGTGCCCTGTAGCCACGCCATCACCGCCATCTCCATCGCCATGGCCGGCAATCGCCGCCGTTCAATTCGCCGCCGACAGGACGTCCCCGAGCCCACTTAGCGTCTCGTCCGACTCCCCGTGAGCTCCTCTTCTCTTCCCCTCACTCCGCGCACTTGATTTCGTCCCCTAGCTCCATCTTCCACCACGGCCGAAGCTCGCCGCCGCCGTGCCTCGTCGCCGTCGTGGCCAGAGCCACTGGAGCTCCCACCTGAGTGCACCATCGTGCTCAGAACGTCTCCACGAGCCCGTTGCCTGCCGCAGCTCGCCCTCTCGTGCCCCCTAGTGGTCGCCCGTGTCTCACCCGAGCTCCGGCGGCCGCAAGCGAGCTCGCCGCCGTCGACTCCGGCCACCCCAGGCCCGGAGACCACGACCATCCGACGCGCCATCGCGCCAGCTCTCCGTAGAGCCAAAGGGCGCATCGAACGGTGCAGTATAGACGAAACCCGAGCCACCCCGGTGCGTCTCCGCCGCGTTTTGGGTCGTCGCCGGCAAAACTCCGGCGACTGCCGACGTGGCACGCTTAATTAGTGTTAATGACCCAACTATTAAACCCACAGCCACTGACAGTGGGCCCCCACCCCTGGTCAAACCCCAGTCAGCACTGGGTTTGACCGGGATTAGGTCCTGTGTCACTGACGTGTGGCCCCCACACGTCAGGTTTGACCCGAGCCAGTCCAGTTGACCTGCTGACGTCATCATGACATCAGGCTGATGCATTAATTGTTTTCTGGAGTTTTTAAATAAATCAGAAATGATTTATTAATTTCAGAAAATGCCCTAAACTTCAATAAATCATAGAAAATTAACCGTAACTCCAAATTAAATAATTTATATATGAAAAATTATCAGAAAAATTCAAGGAATCCATCTGTACCATTTTCATGCATGTTAGAACAACTTATAACTGCTGTTTAGCACAAATCATTTAAATGGCATTTGAATAATCACATATGGAGTTTGAATTTGAATCTTGTATTCAAACCAACTTCATTTAATCTGTTGCTAGTTGCATTAGCCCAAAACACATTCATTTTGCCATGTCATGATCATGCATCATATTGTGCATTGCATTGATTGTGTTCCCTTCTATGTTGCCGGTATTTGTCCCCTCTCGATAGACGTGATACCGATGATGTGATCGTTGACACTGATGAAGACTCAATGCTATCTTCAGAAGTGCCAGGCAAGCAAAACCCCCTTGTTCATTCCGATAAAATCCCACTCTCTCGCTCCTGCTCTCTTTTACTGCATTAGGACAACATCGATTCATCTGTTACTTGCTGCGGTAGCTGAACCCCTTTATCCTCTGCATGACCTGTCATTCCACAGTAATTAGATGAAACCCACTAGCATGAGTAGGAGTTGTTTGAGCCCTGTTGTGCCTACTCATTCATGTTTGTTTGTCATGCCTGCTACTGCTTAGAGTTGAGTCAGGTCTGATTCATCGGGGATGAATCAGAGGCGTGTGAACATGTCCTACTGTGTGTGAGCTAAGTGTGTGAACACGATTTGGCAAAGGTAGCGGTGAGAGGCCATGTAGGAGTACATGGTGGGTTGTCTCATTGCAGCCGTCCTCAGGAACTGAGTTCTATGTTTGTGATCCATGATTCAGCTACTACCATACATTGGGCCCTGAAATATGACCCCGCTCGACTTCTTATTCACCCTAGTCCTCTGTCCAGGAGTTGCAAGTAGTTTCTGGTGTTTGTAGTATGCTGGAGGCCGTGGACAACGCTGACCGTAGGGGTGGGCTGTGATGCGGTAGGCACGTGGCCGGGTATACCGGGCGCCCGTTTGGTGTCACGGAACCCTGTTCACATCGTTTGGGGCTGTGAGCGAAACTCCGGCCGGATCTCCTCATGGATGGAACCCGAATAGGCGATAAACCTGGACTAGAGACTTGAGTGTTTAGGTAGGTCGTGGTCTACACCCACGTCGGCTTTCGCTTGAAGTCTGCCGAGCACATGTCGTGTGCAGACGCTAAGTGGTGGAAACATGTATGAAGAAGTACACCCCTGCAGGGTTAACATCATCTATTCGAATAGCCGTGTCCACGGAAAAGGACTTCTGGGTTGCTTATATCAGTTCATAGACAAGTGAAAGTGGATACTTTAAAATGCGCAAGATAAGCGTGAGTGCTATGGATGGCGTTCTCGTAGGGAGATGGTAGCGGATCCATAGTGGTGTATTGATATGGTGAATATGTGGACTCGTGTGCGCCACCTCAAAAGAGTCGCTTGCAGTCATAGTTTAGGATAGCCACCGAGTCAAAGCTGGCTTGCTGCAGTTAAACCCCACCATCCCCCTTGTTGAAAATGATGCATATGTAGTTAGTTCTGATGTAAGTCTTGCTGGGTACATTTGTACTCACGTTTGCCTATTTTATGTTTTGCAGAGAGATTTCGGTCTCGCTAGTAGTACCGCGTGGACTTCGACGTTTAGCTTGTTACCTCAGCTACGATCTTGTGCCCTCGGCAGGATCTGGTACATAGTCAGGCTTCTCAGCCTTTTTCAGTTATAGATGTCTGTACCCAGACATGATAGCTTCCGCTTGTGCTTTGACTTGTATGCTCTGATTGTTGGGTCATGAGACCCATGTTTGTAATATCTCGCTCCTCGGAGCCTATTGAATAAATTACTTGAGTCGTAGAGTCATGTTGTGATGCCATGTTGTACTTGCACATATCGAGCATATTGTGTGTATGCTATTGAAATGCTTGGTATGTGTGGGATCTGACCATCTAGTTGTTTATCTTTAGTAGCCTCTCTTACCGGGAAATGTCTCCTAGTGTTTCCACCGAGCCATGGTAGCTTGCTACTGCTCCGGAACACTTAGGCTGGCCGGCATGTGTCCTTCTTCGTTCATGTGTCTGTCCCTTCGGGGAAATGTCACGCGATGAATATCGGAGTCCTGTTAGCCCGCTACAGCCCGGTTCGCCGGAGTCCCGCTAGCCCAGTGCTACAGCCTGGATTCACTCGCTGATGACCGACACGTTCGATGCTGGGTCATGAATGCCTGTCCCTGTAAGTCTGTGCCACTTTGGGTTTGCGACTAGCCATGTCAGCCCGGGCTCCTTATCATATGGATGCTAGCGACACCGTCATATACGTGTGCCAAAAGGCGCAAACGGTCCCGGGCTAAGGCAAGGCGACACCCGTGGGAATACCGTGCGTGAGGCCGCAAAGTGATATGAGGTGTTACATGCTAGATCGATGTGGCATTGAGTCGGGGTCCTGACAGATAAATTCTTCAAATATCCGAATTCGCTTTTTATAATGAAGTATATATGATCTCTATTCGTCTTTTACACCCACACAACCCTCTTATCTTTGTAGCTAGCGCTAACTTTCTCTTGTGCATGCACACGCCCGCATCCCTCTCACCCTCCCTCAGCATTCTCTAGCTCCATCGCGCAAATTCGTCTTTTCACTTTAGGTCGTTCACCCATGGTGTGTGTAGGCCCCCCAGCTCCTTCTTTATGGCACACATCGATCGATATGCCTCTCTAGCCAGGTGTGCCTAGCACAAACACAAGCTTCCCCTCTTCTCTTGTCACCGTCCATGCCTCACTCCCACCACTCTTTTCATCGTTCTCGTACTCGCACACTCCTCCCCCTCGATATAGTATGCCTCTCGTACCACCTCCTACATGCATCCCTCTCTCTCTCTATCCTTCTCCTCGTGCCTCATTTGCTTCTAACACTCACATGCATGTATACCAATCGATCTCCCAACATATACCTAGATCGACTTTAACTACCCCCCCATCGATCGACGTACCTCACAAGTTATGTCTCTCCTTTATCTTACAAAGGGCGATTGATCTTCCTATGTAGTTACGTCTGCTTACCACAGCCACATCGTCCCCCCTCATCATTCGTGCATGCCTCCTGACCCGTCTCTCACACACACGTGCACAGACAACTAGCAGCCATCTCGTCTCTTATTGATATTGTGGGCGTGCCCTCCGTTTGTCTATCAAGCCTATCCCACCATTTGTTAGAAGCAACTCCACTACCACCCCCTCCAACACTCTAGCTCTGTCTCTCTCCCAACCTTATTCATCTCCTGCACATAGGCATGGATGTCGATCGATCTCCCTTAATACATGAGGCAGATCGATCTCCTTAATACATGAGGTAGGCCTCTCTCCTCCTCCACACATATACCAGCCATTGTACCTCTATAGTTAATTGGGCCTCCCTCTTCCCCCACCACACACCGATAGTCGAGCGCTACAGGTAGGTATCCATGCCATAGAGACAAACTGCACATGTCCCATCTCACGTTCCAGTAGGCCAGCCACTCTATATCTTTGACGTGGGCACACACAAATTCGATGGCACTCTTTATCGATCGTGCGCGCGCGCACACACACACACACACATCATCCCTCTCTTTGATTCTATGGGACACCTCAAGCCGATGATACCTCCACTCTCTTCTCGTGGATCGCCCCCTCTATATATATGTTATATCCAGGACTCTATTTCACACACATTGCATATG
>NC_041388.1:443515725-443554650 GCF_002162155.2 Triticum dicoccoides
ACAAAAAAAAACTCTTAAGAACCCACACACTATACCTCTCTAGGTTTGTATCTCTCTCACACAACCCCACATAGGTGGTGTACGTATACAAGAAGAGAATAGGTGCACCGTGCACGTACTCATGCTTCGTGCCCAGCCACACCCTCGCGGGTACACGGTGGAGCTCATTTCTCCGCAGAAGCTGAATTTGTTTTTGAAACATCAACCGGCCAGAGACTAGAAAACTTATTTGCCCATTAGTGACTTGTCAGGGCGGTGGATTTTAGTTTGTACGATAATGCTGCATCCACCTAAAGTAACGAAAGTTCTTACGTAAACTTCCTAGTAATTCCCTCTTCGTAGGTGCAGCATTACTCCTAACATTTGTAATATCAGTTAGAATCTTGTAATATTGCCGTGTCCTATTCCTGTGTTTTCAAAATCCTGCGAATCAAACTGGTCCTGAGTTGGTGATGATGTTGTGCCTCCCATCTTTCACCAATAGCCATCGGATCTAGATCTGACGCATACAAACCAAGCTTCTCCATTTTTGCAAAAAGATGACCGCACTTGTTCCCTATTTACAAACAACTCCTTGTCTCTCACAATCAGCCTCATCTCCTCCCCACCACATCTAGGAGTAGAAGCCCGTGGAAAAATCTGGTGCGATGGCCGCTGCCGGAGCCGTCCGCCCCCGATCTTGGTGTTCCGTGCAATGCACGGGCATCTATGCACGGGAAATTATGTCGAACAGGGCTAGTTGTAAGAAGGCTAGCTCTACAGCCATGATGATAGTGACTGCAGACGGTGAGGCTGACTATGGTATGCCGAACACGGCGCCTATACTCAGCTGTCACCTCCGACGCAGGGTCTTGTCACTTGACTGTGAGGAGCAGCACGTAATAATTTGACCAACGGATAGTACAGTGCTAGTACTCCTACTACTACATTGGTAGTATGTAACATCCCAAATTTTCAATTTGGAATGTTATACACTAGATCATCATTGCATATCATATTTATTGCATTTTGGTTGATCCTAGAAATTTCACGCAACTCAAGGACCCTCGAAGAGAGTTGGGGATTTCGTTATTTTCATATTTGAGTTGTATCAAATTTTGAAAATATGATCGTTTGATTTTATTTATTTTATCGTCAATTATTTCTATTACAAAAATATGAGAGAGGGAATAAAATGACTTTCCCAAAATAAAGAAATATTGAGGATTTAATAAAAAAATCAAATAAGATTTTACTTTGGTTTTATTTGCTATTTTATTTGAATTTAGGAAAAATGCACGTTTTTCAAAATTGCATTTAGGCCCCAAATAAATGTTCATCCTATGCGGCTTGATTTTAGAAGCTGGGGAAAATTTATTCCGGGGTTTTTGGAGTACGTTTAGTATATCTTTTGTTTTTTTCCGAGCGTAATTATTTAAAAAAAGAGTCTGAACCGACCTTGGGCCGTAACCGGCCAGGACTCCTCCTGGCCAGTCCTCTTATAAGCCCCCCGAGGCCCCCGGCCAAAGCCCAAGCCGCCCCACCCGAAAACCCTAACCCTAGCCGGCCGCCGCGCCGCCGCCGCCCCGTGCCGCCGCCACCCGCGCCGCTGCCCGCCCGCGCCGCCGCCGTTCGCCGGAGTCGTCGGAGGTAGTTTTTTTCGCCTCCGGTTTTTCTCGAAAAACCGTTCGGTTTTCCGACGGTTTTGTTTGTTTTTTTAGTTTTGTTTTTTTAAATAGATTGGTTTTTCCGGTTTATTTAATTAGCGAGCGTTCGTCCGTTCGTTCGTTTTAACGAACGTTCATCGTTTTTCTTTTTCTCGGATTACATCTGCAATTTTTCTGATCGCGATTTCTGATCCGATTTTTGTTTTAGTCTAACTTTTTGCTCGTTTGTCGGAATCAGGCGATTCAAGCGCCCAGAGTTTCATCTCGAAACCCTCTTTCCGTTTAACCAACTCAAACAAGTTTTTTTGCCACTGTAAAAATTGCCCTAGATCCAGAATAGTAAATGAAGCATGTTTCTTTTGCCATTTGTCTTTCGTTGCTTCGTTTGATTTGATTCATTTTGCCAACCGGAGTTCTTAAGTTGAACTTTCTGGTTAGATCTCTTATTTGAGTTTTACCTGTGCATTAGTTGTGTACTTATTGTATGCTTGTTTGTTTGCGATAGAGTACCCGGAGTGCACCGCTTGCTACTTCGAATCGCCAGGTTTCCCGGATCATCAGCAAGGCAAGTAACACTTTGATCATGTTTTTCCCTCTACCCAGTTTTATTGCATTAGATCAATCCTCACACATTGCATGATTAGTATCTAATTAAATTGTGGGTTTGGGAAGTAGTTGAGGTAGTACCTATTACCTGTTATTATCAAACCTTTGGGAGTTACTTCTACGTTTGCTTATTATGCCATGCTATGCTAGTAGATGTGGATTGGGTGAGTGTATTCATGACAGATGTGAGATTGTTAATTAATGGTTTATTTAAGGTGGCAACTTAAACACACATCTGGGTGGATTGAGGCACCTGGGTATTCCAGCGATTGCCTGTTTTTCTTTTGGACCGCCACCCAGGTTCAAAGGGATCATGAGATTATTCATGCTAGAAACTTCCGTGTGCAGCCACAAGCTATTATGGGCTCTAGCATAGTTGATTAATTTGTGCGAACTATTACAGTGGTAGACTAGCAGATGTAGGGGAAAGTAGGTGTAACGGTCTACCCGATCGTAAGGTGCTAGCGCTTCTGAAAGACTATGTCTCGGTCATCCGTCTTCTCAAACACCATGTAGTGCAAGAAACCGAACGAAGGCGATCGAGTCTTGTGGGGAAAAGTGTGCAAACCTCTGCAGAGTGTATAAACTAATCGTGATTAGCTGCGTCCCCGGTTATGGACATCTTGAGTATCTAGTACCTGGATTATCATGTGAATCTCAACATGTTACTCCAAAATTAATTTTGTTGGGTTTTGTTTAATGATGATGCTTAATTGGGATTGAGAATGTTGTCAACCATTCTCAATGTTTAACAACTACCATGATAGTTAAATAAAATTTATTCCTTTGCAGTAGGGAAATATTGGCTTTACGCAAAATTGTAACCATAGAGCTTTCCACCAACCAAATATGCATATAGAATAGCCTGTTTCTTTCCATTACTCTCTATGTGTTACTTTGCCAGCATATTCCATGTGCTGACCTATTTCGGGCTGCAACGTTAATGTTGCAGACTTTTCAGACGACAATTAAGGAGTTTTAGGTCGTGGTTCTATACTCAGTGATGCCGTTGGAGTTGATGGACTCACTTATCTTCCAAGCCTTCCGCTGTTATCGTTATTAGATGGCCTTAAGCCATATTTATTGTAATAAGTTCTCTTTTGAGACTCTCGATGTAATAAGTGTGTGATTGCTACTCTGTTATAAATCTTTCAAGTACTGTGTGGTGTCAGCATTACTGATCCAGGGATGACGCCTGAGCACAGAGATTGGACCATTTGAGGTCTGGTCGCTACAAGATGGTATCAGAGAACACGCTGACTGTAGGACACGACCACTAAACTAAAGACCTAGATCACTACTCACTCTCCTCTCTTTTCTGACTTCTCATCTTTTCTACTCTTTTAGGACGGCGGATGCAAGGAACAAGTTCACTCAACCGGATGAAGATACACCCTTTGGACGTCACTTGAAGGAAGTCACTAGATACCTGAACATAGGAGTATCAAGATTCACTGGAACCTACAAGGCCACTTTACCTGAAGAAGAGCGCTGGATGATTGAAGTTCAAGTTCTAGGAAGGACGTTCATGCCAGTCACTGAGCCCATAGAGTTTTCTTTTAATGCACCAACATGGAGTCTAGGAAAGAGCATGGCAGCTCACGTCGCCATGGTACGTATTGGAGAAGTCTACCGCAATGATCTCAAGGATACTCTCTACCAGATTTGTGGGCACCGAGATGAGCAATGGGAGATGATCAGCACCAGGAAGGATAGATCCGTTGCAGCTTTTATCCAGGAGTTAAACCAGCACATTCGACGTCAGGAGAACCAGATGTGCACCGACAAGATAGATCTGAAGAAGGCAAGGACAAGAATCAAGGAACTGGTGGAAGAACTCAAGGCTACATGTGAAGATTATGAAGAGGAAATAGAAGTATTAGTGGAGAAGAATGACGATCTGATCAAGAAGATCGGAATATTTATGGGAGGCCCTACACCAGTAGAAGAAGATGAAGAACCCAAGGAGATTCGCCTGGAAGACTACATCATCATCGACGACACCGACTCAGATCCAGATGATAGCGATGATGACTATGTTGATGAAGCTGGAGCAGATATCATGGAGTCGGCAACCAAAGAATATTTCTAGGAGACCACCTCATCAGTAGTAGTAGTCCACCATGTAAATATAGTAGTCCGAGCACTTTTGCGATAGTTAGATCGATTGTATGCCCTTGTTTGATTGAGGATTTAATAAAAAATAAAATAAGATTTTACTTTGGTTTTATTTGCTATTTTATTTGAATTTAGGGAAAATGTGCATTTTTCAAAATTGCATTTAGGCCCCAAATAAATTTTCATCATGTGCGGCTTGATTTTAGAAGTCGGGGAAAATTTATTTCAGGATTTTTGGAGTCCGTTTAGTATTTCTTTTGTTTTTTCCAAGCATAATTATTTAAAAAAAGAGTCCGAACCGACCTTGGGCCATAATCGGCCAGGACTCCTCCTGGTCGGGCCTCTTATAAGCGCCCCGAGGTCCCCGGCCAAAGCCCAAGCCGCCCCACCCGAAAACCCTAACCCTAGTCGGCTGCCGCACCGCCGCCGCCCGCGCCGCCGCCCGCCCGTCGCCGCCCGCGCCACCGCCCCGCCGTCGCCGGACTGCCGCTGCCGTTCGCCGGAGTCGCCGGAGGTAGTTTTTTTCGCCTCCGGTTTTTCTCGAAAAACCATTCGGTTTTCCGACGGTTTTGTTTGTTTTTTTAGTTTCAGTTTTTTTAAATAGATCGATTTTTCCGGTTTATTCAATTAGCGAGCGTTTGTCCGTTCGTTCGTTTTAACAAACGTTCGTCGTTTTTCTTTTTCTCGGATTAAATCCGCGATTTTTCTGATCGTGATTTCTGATCCGATTTTCGTTTTAGTCTAACTTTTCGCTCGTTTATCAGAATCAGGCGATTCAAGCGCCTGGAGTTTCGTCTCGAGCCCTCTTTCCGTTTAACCAACTCAAACAAGTTTTTTGCCACTATAAAAATTTCCCTAGATCCAGAATAGTAAATGAAGCATGTTTCTTTTGCCGTTTGTCTTTCGTTGCTTTGTTCGATTTGATTCTTTTTGCCAACCGGAGTTCTTAAGTTGAACTTTCTTGTTAGATCTCTTATTTGAGGTTTACCTGTGCATTAGTTGAGTACTTATTGTATGCTTTTTTGTTTGCAATAGAGTACCCGGAGTGCGGCGCTTGCTACTTCGAATCGCTAGGTTTCCCGGATCATCAGCAAGGCAAGTAACACTTCGATCATGTGTTTCCCTCTACCCAGTTTTATTGCATTAGATCAATCCTCACACATTGCATGATTAGGATCTAATTAAATTGTGGGTTTGGGAAGTAGTTGAGGTAGTACCTATTACCTGTTATTATCAAACCTTTGGGAGTTACTTCTACGTTTGCTTATTATGCCATGCTATGCTAGTAGACGTGGATTGGGTGAGTGTATTCATGACAGATGTGAGATTGTTAATTAATGGTTTATTTAAGGTGGCAACTTAAACACAAATCTGGGTGGATTGAGGCACCTGGGTATTCCAGCGATTGCCTATTTTTCTTTTGGACCGCCACCCAGGTTAAAAGGGATCATGAGATTATTCATGCTAGAAACTTCCGTGTGCAGCCACAAGCTATTATGGGCTCTAGCATAGTTGATTAATTTGTGCGAACTATTACAGTGCTAGACTAGCAGATGTAGGGGAAAGTAGGTGTAACGGTCTACCCGATCGTAAGGTGCTAGCGCTTCTGAAAGACTATGTCTCGGTCATCCGTCTTCTCAAACACCATGTAGTGCAAGAAACCGAACGAAGGCGATCGAGTCTTGTGGGGAAAAGTGTGCAAACCTCTGCAGAGTGTATAAACTAATCGTGATTAGCTGCGTCCCCGGTTATGGACATCTTGAGTATGTAGTACCTGGATTATCATGTGAATCTCAACATGTTACTCTAAAATTAATTTTGTTGGGTTTTGTTTAATGATGATGCTTAATTGGGATTGAGAATGCTGTCAACCATTCTCAATGTTTAACAACTACCATGATAGTTAAATAAAATTTATTCTTTTGCAGTAGGGAAATATTGGCTTTACGCAAAATTGTAACCATAGAGCTTTCCACCAACCAAATATGCATATAGAATAGCCTGTTTCTTTCCATTACTCTATATGTGTTACTTTGCCAGCATATTCCATGTGCTGACCTATTTCTGGCTGCAACGTTAATGTTGCAGACTTTTCAGACGACAATTAAGGAGTTTTAGGTCGTGGTTCTATACTCAGTGATGCCGTTGGAGTTGATGGACTCACTTATCTTCCAAGCCTTCCGCTGTTATCGTTATTAGATGGTCTTAAGCCATATTTATTGTAATAAGTTCTCTTTTGAGACTCTCGATGTAATAAGTGTGTGATTGCTACTCTGTTATAAATCCTTCAAGTATTGTGTGGTGTCAGCATTACTGATCCAGGGATGACACCTGAGCACAGAGATTGGACCATTTGAGGTCTGGTCGCTACAAGATGGTATCAGAGAACACGCTGACTGTAGGACACGACCACTAAACTAAAGACCTAGATCACTACTCACTCTCCTCTCTTTTCTGACTTCTCATCTTTTCTACTCTTTTAGGATGGCGGATGCAAGGAACAAGTTCACTCAACCGGATGAAGATACACCCTTTGGACGTCACTTGAAGGAAGTCACTAGATACCTGAACATAGGAGTACCAAGATTCACTGGAACCTACAAGGCCACTTTACCTGAAGAAGAGCGCTGGATGATTCAAGTTCAAGTTCTAGGAAGGACGTTCATGCCAGTCACTGAGCCCATAGAGTTTTCTTTTAATGCACCAACATGGAGTCTAGGAAAGAGCATGGCAGCTCACGTCGCCATGGGACGTATTGGAGAAGTCTACCGCAATGATCTCAAGGATACTCTCTACCAGATTTGTGGGCGCCGAGATGAGCAATGGGAGATGATCAGCACCAGGAAGGATAGATCAGTTGCAGCTTTTATCCAGGAGTTAAACCAGCACATTCGACGTCAGGAGAACCAGATGTGCACCGACAAGATAGATCTGAAGAAGGCAAGGACAAGAATCAAGGAACTGGTGGAAGAACTCAAGGCTACACATGAAGATTATGAAGAGGAAATAGAAGTATTAGTGGAGAAGAATGACGATCTGATCAAGAAGATCGGAATATTTATGGGAGGCCCTACACCAGTAGAAGAAGATGAAGAACCCAAGGAGATTCGCCTGGAAGACTACATCATCATCGACGACACCGACTCAGATCCAGATGATAGCGATGATGACTATGTTGATGAAGCTGGAGCAGATATCATGGAGTCGGCAACCGACGAATATTTCTAGGAGACCACCTCATCAGTAGTAGTAGTCCACCATGTAAATATAGTAGTCCGAGCACTTTTGCGATAGTTAGATCGATTGTATGCCCTTGTTTGATTGATTGAATGAAGTCAATTGTTTGCTTTTGCCTCATGTGCATATGGGTAGTGTTTTCTCTTTAGACCCCCTCTATTCTTAAATCTCATCTTTTCTAAACCCTCAGATGCCTCCGAGACGTGACCCCGGATTTACTTTCCCACCGGAGCTCACCCAGTTGATCCAGCAGTAGAACACATTGATGCAGTTGCTAGTCCAGAATCAGAATCAGGGGAACAACAACAACAACCCACCACCACCACCACCACCTGTTGATCACTTAGCCTGTTTTCTTAGGCTGAATCCGCCGATGTTTTCCAGTAGCACCGAGCCGATAGTGGCAGATGATTGGCTCCACAAGATAGCTAGAGAGTTGACCACAGCAGGATGCATGGATGCGGAAAAGGTGAAGTTTGCCGCACATCAGCTCGAAGGACCTGCAGCATCATGGTGGGAGAATTTCACAGCCACTTTCCCTGTCGACACTATCATGTGGGACCAGTTTCAGCAGGCTTTTCGAACTGCCCATGTTTCAGCAGGAGCTATGGCCATGAACAAGCGAGAGTTTTGCAACTTGCGCCAAGGAGGACGGATAGTTGGCCAGTATGTGGAGGACTTTAGTAAGCTAGCACGTTATGCCCCAGATGACATTGCTACGGATGCAGCTAAGCAGGAGAAGTTTCTGGAAGGACTGAATGCTGAGTTGAGCATGTAGTTGATGGTAGCAACCTTCAACAACTACCAGGAGTTGGTAGATCATGCTCTTATGATTGAAGGGAAGCAGCAGCAGATTGAGAATCGCAAGAGGAAGTATGGACAAGGGAAGCACACTTCAGGAGCTCAGCAGAAGCCATGTTTTACCCCTAGACCGGGAGGACATTTTCAGCATACCCATGGAGGAGGTAGCTCGCACAATCACAATCGCACCAAGAATGGTAATGGGAATGGAGGAAGTAACGGCTAGAACCGTACCAACCCATCGACCCCAGCCAAGAGAGACATGGGCCAAGTCACTTGTTTTAAGTGCCAGAAGACCGGACATTATGCCAATGAATGTCCTGAATCATAGAATGGAAATGGCAATGGAAGCTCTGGGAAGAAGCCGAACCCTTTCAATAGGGGATAGGTGAACCACGTTAACGTGGAGGAGGTGAAGAGCAGTCGGATGCAGTAATCGGTAAGTTTTTGGTTAAGTCATTTACTACACTCGTTCTTTTTGATACTGGTGCATCGCATTCATACATATCAAGGGGATTTGTGGATAAGTATAAACTGCCGACCCAAGCCCTTAGGTCACCCATGTTAGTAACCTCGCCTGGAGCAGAATATATGGCTAGCCTATGGTGTGATCAGTTGCCATTAAGGATTGGTAACTACGTATTTCCCTCAGACCTAATAGTGTTGGAGTCTCAAGGATTGGATGTGATATTAGGCATGGATTAGTTGTCGATGTATGGAGGAAACATCGATTGCGCCAGTAAGTCTATCTTGCTTACCACCCCCGAAGGAAGAAGGATCAAGAATGTATCCCGACATGTTCCAAAGAGGACTCAAGTAAAATGTTTAACAGTAGTTGTGCAGGAGGAAGTACCAGTGGTGAAGGATTTCCCGGATGTATTTCCAGAGGAATTGCCAGGCATGCCACCGGATAGAGATATTGAGTTTTTGATTGAGCTTTTGCCAGGCACAGGGCCAATATCAAAGAGACCATATAGGATGCCCGCAAAGGATTTGGTTGAGATTAAGAAGCAAATTAAGGAGTTACTAGATAAAGCATATATTTGCCCAAGTTCTTCACCTTGGGGATCGCCAGTACTTCTAGTGGAAAAGAAGGATGGATCATTAAGGATGGTTGTTGACTATCGAGGATTGAATGAAGTAACCATCAAGAACAAGTACCCACTACCAATGATCAATGATCTGTTTGATCGATTGCAAGGAGCTAATGTATTTTCCAAGATCGATCTGCAATCAAGATACCACCAGTTGAAGATTCGAGAACAGGATATACCTAAGACGGATTTTACCACCAGGTATGGGCTGTACGAGTATACCGTTATGTCATTTGGTCTGACTAATGCACCTGCATATTTTATGAACATGATGAGCAAAGTGTTTATGGAGTTTTTGGATAAGTTCGTCGTAGCATTCATTGATGATATCCTGGTTTACTCAAAGAATGAAGAGGAGCATAGGGAGCATTTGCGTTTGGTGCTTGGTAAACTCAGAGAACATCAACTATATGCCAAGTTTAGCAAATGTGAGTTTTGGTTGAAGGAAGTTGGAATTCTTGGACACGTTATATCCGGGGAAGGTATAGTAGCAGATCCCACTAAAGTTGATACTGTGACCAAGTGGGAAGCCCCAACAACAGTTGGAGAGATCCGGAGTTTTCTTGGACTCGCAGGATACTACTGGAGGTTTATTGAGATTTTCTCAAAAATTGCGAAGCCTATGACGGAGTTGTTGAAGAAGGATACCAAGTTCATATGGACTGAGGAATGTGAGGCTAGTTTCCAGGAGTTGAAGAAACGTTTGGTTACATCACCAGTGTTGATTTTGCCAGACCAGACCAAGGATTATGAGGTGTATTGCGACGCTTCACGTCGAGAACTTGGAGCAGTGCTTATGCAGGAAGGAAGAGTTGTTTCATATGCCTCACGACAGCTTAAGCCCCATGAGTTGAATTACGCTACGCATGATTGGGAGTTAGCAGCCATAGTGCATGCATTGAAGACTTGGAGACATTTTCTGATTAGAAATCATTGCAAGGTGTACACGGATCACAAGAGTTTGAAGTATATTTTCACACAGAAGGAGTTGAACCTCAGACAAAGGAGATGGTTGGAGCTCATCAAGGATTATGATATGAAATTGCATTATCACCCCGGAAAGGCTAACGTAGTAGCTGACGCGTTGAGCCGTAAAAGTCATGTCAACACCTTAATGACGGGAGATTTACCAAGGGAGTTAGCCGAAAATCTTCGAGAGGTATGTTTGGAAATAGTTCCAAGAGGCTATGTAGCAGCATTGGAGATTCAGTCTATGTTGATGGATAAGATCAGAGAAGCCCAGAAGACTGATAAGGATATTGCCTCTATAAAAGAGAAAATGAGCAAAGGAAAAGCTAAGGGATTTCGTGAAGATGAGCACGATACCTTCTGGTTTGAAGACCGTGTTTATGTGCCTAATGATTCGGAGATCAGGAAGTTAATTTTACAAGAGGCCCATGATTCACCGTATTCGATTCACCCAAGAAATACCAAGATGTATTTGGATTTGAAGGATACTTTCTGGTGGACCATAATGAAGAAGGATATTGCGGAGTATGTAGCAGTTTGTGATGTATGTCAGAGAGTGAAGGCAGAGCATCAGAAGCCAGCAGGATTGCTACAACCATTGCCGATACCCGAATGGAAGTGGGATAAGCTAGGCATGGATTTTATTACAAGATTGCCCAGAACACGTTCAAGCTATGACTCGATATGGGTTGTAGTCGATCGTTTGACAAAGGTAGCTCATTTCATTCCTGTGAAGACTACCTATACCAGTGCAAAGTTGGCAAAGATATACATGACTAGAATCGTTTGTCTGCATGGAGTTCCAAGGAGCATAGTATCAGATAGAGGAACCCAATTTACCTCAAAGTTCTGGAATCAGTTGCATGAAACTTTGGGAACCAGACTGGAGTTTAGCACAGCTTTCCACCCGCAGACAGATGGACAGACTGAGCGAGTCAATCAGATTTTGGAGGATATACTAAGAGCTTGTGCGCTAGATTATGAATCTAGCTGGGACGAGAATTTACCATATGCAGAGTTCTCTTACAACAACAGTTATCAATCCAGTTTGAAGATGGCCCCTTTCAAAGCCTTGTACGGAAGGAGGTGCAGGACCCCATTGTCTTGGGATGAAGTTGGAGACCACCTGTTGTTTCGACCGGATCAGATAAAGGAGTCTGAACAGAAAGTGAAATTGATTCGCGATAGGCTCAAGGTAGCCCAGTCTAGGCAGAAGAGTTATGCAGATTCTAAACACAAGGAGACAGTTTACAAAGTCGGAGACCGAGTTTATCTTCGAGTATCACCACTTCGAGGAGTTAAGCGCTTTGGAGTTAAGGGAAAGTTAGCGCCATGTTTGGTAGGCCCATACAAAGTTTTGGAGCGTATGGGAGAGGTAGCCTATAAGTTGGAATTGCCCGAAGGATTGTCGGGAGTTCACGACATGTTCCACGTTTCCAAGTTGAAGAAGTGCCACGCAGAGATGGCTGATATACCGCTGAGAGATACAGTACCACTGGAAGCAATTCAGTTGAACAGTGATTTGACCTATGAGGAGAAACCAGTTAAGATTCTAGAGTATGCCAGTTGAGTCACCCGCAGTAAGGTTATCAAGTTTTGCAAGGTTCAGTGGAGCCACCACACGGAGGATGAAGCCACCTGGGAGCGAGGAGAAGATATGATGAAGGACCACCCTCACCTATTTTCTAGCCAACCCGAATCTCGAGGGCGAGATTCATCTTAAGGGGGGTAGGTTTGTAACATCCCAAATTTTCAATTTGGAATGTTATACACTAGATCATCATTGCATATCATATTTATTGCATTTTGGTTGATCCTAGAAATTTCACGCAACTCAAGGACCCTCGGAAAGAGTTGGGGATTTCGTTATTTTCATATTTGAGTTGTCTCAAATTTTGAAAATAGGATAGTTTGGTTTTATTTATTTTATCTTCAATTATTTCTATTACAAAAATATGAGAGAGGGAATAAAATGACTTTCCCAAAATAAAGAAATATTGAGGATTTAATAAAAAATAAAATAAGATTTTACTTTGGTTTTATTTGCTATTTTATTTGAATTTAGGGAAAATGTGCATTTTTCAAAATTGCATTTAGGCCCCAAATAAATTTTCATCATGTGCGGCTTGATTTTAGAAGTCGGGGAAAATTTATTTCAGGATTTTTGGAGTCCGTTTAGTATTTCTTTTGTTTTTTCCCAAGCGAAATTATTTAAAAAAAGAGTCTGAACCGACCTTGGGCCATAATCGGCCAGGACTCCTCCTGGTCGGGCCTCTTATAAGCGCCCCGAGGTCCCCGGCCAAAGCCCAAGCCGCCCCACCCGAAAACCCTAACCCTAGTCGGCTGCCGCACCGCCGCCGCCCGCCCGTCGCCGCCCGCGCCACCGCCCCGCCGTCGCCGGACTGCCGCTGCCGTTCGCCGGAGTCGCCGGAGGTAGTTTTTTTCGCCTCCGGTTTTTCTCGAAAAACCATTCGGTTTTCCGACGGTTTTGTTTGTTTTTTTAGTTTCAGTTTTTTAAAATAGATCGATTTTTCCGGTTTATTCAATTAGCGAGCGTTCATCCATTTGTTCGTTTTAACAAACGTTCGTCGTTTTTCTTTTTCTCGAATTAAATCCGTGATTTTTCTGATCGTGATTTCTGATCCGATTTTCGTTTTAGTCTAACTTTTCGCTCGTTTATCAGAATCAGGCGATTCAAGCGCCTGGAGTTTCGTCTCGAACCCTCTTTCCGTTTAACCAACTCAAACAAGTTTTTTGCCACTGTAAAAATTTCCCTAGATCCAGAATAGTAAATGAAGCCTGTTTCTTTTGCCGTTTGTCTTTCGTTGCTTTGTTCGATTTGATTCTTTTTGCCAACCGGAGTTCTTAAATTGAACTTTCTTGTTAGATCTCTTATTTGAGGTTTACCTGTGCATTAGTTGAGTACTTATTGTATGCTTTTTTGTTTGCAATAGAGTACCCGGAGTGCGGCGCTTGCTACTTCGAATCGCTAGGTTTCCCGGATCATCAGCAAGGCAAGTAACACTTCGATCATGTGTTTCCCTCTACCCAGTTTTATTGCATTAGATCAATCCTCACACATTGCATGATTAGGATCTAATTAAATTGTGGGTTTGGGAAGTAGTTGAGGTAGTACCTATTACCTGTTATTATCAAACCTTTGGGAGTTACTTCTACGTTTGCTTATTATGCCATGCTATGCTAGTAGACGTGGATTGGGTGAGTGTATTCATGACAGATGTGAGATTGTTAATTAATGGTTTATTTAAGGTGGCAACTTAAACACACATCTGGGTGGATTGAGGCACCTGGGTATTCCAGCGATTGCCTGTTTTTCTTTTGGACCGCCACCCAGGTTCAAAGGGATCATGAGATTATTCATGCTAGAAACTTCCGTGTGCAGCCACAAGCTATTATGGGCTCTAGCATAGTTGATTAATTTGTGCGAACTATTACAGTGGTAGACTAGCAGATGTAGGGGAAAGTAGGTGTAACGGTCTACCCGATCGTAAGGTGCTAGCGCTTCTGAAAGACTATGTCTCGGTCATCCGTCTTCTCAAACACCATGTAGTGCAAGAAACCGAACGTAGGCGATCGAGTCTTGTGGGGAAAAGTGTGCAAACCTCTGCAGAGTGTATAAACTAATCGTGATTAGCCGCGTCCCCGGTTATGGACATCTTGAGTATCTAGTACCTGGATTATCATGTGAATCTCAACATGTTACTCTAAAATTAATTTTGTTGGGTTTTGTTTAATGATGATGCTTAATTGGGATTGAGAATGCTGTCAACCATTCTCAATGTTTAACAACTACCATGATAGTTAAATAAAATTTATTCCTTTGCAGTAGAGAAAAATTGGCTTTACGCAAAATTGTAACCATAGAGCTTTCCACCAGCCAAATATGCATATAGAATAGCCTGTTTCTTTCCATTACTCTCTATGTGTTACTTTGCCAGCATATTCCATGTGCTGACCCATTTCAGGCTAAACTGTTAATGTTGCAGACTTTTCAGACGACGATTAAGGAGTTTTAGGTCGTGGTTCTATACTAAGTGATGCCGTTGGAGTTGATGGACTCACTTATCTTCCAAGCCTTCCGCTATTATCGTTATTAGATGGCCTTAAGCCATATTTATTGTAATAAGTTCTCTTTTGAGACTCTCAATGTAATTACTGTGTGATTGCTACTCTGTTATAAATCCTTCAAGTACTGTGTGGTGTCAGCATTAATGATCCGGGGATGACACCTGGGCACAGAGATTGGACCATTTGAGGTCCGGTCGCTACAAGATGGTATCAGAGAATAAGCTGACTGTAGGACACGGCCACTAAGCTAATGACCTAGATCACTACTCACTCTCCTCTCTTTTCTGACTTCTCATCTTTTCTACTCTTTTAGGATGGCGGATGCAAGGAACAAGTTCACTCAACCGGAACAAGTTCACTCGAATCGCAAGATCAGTTGACTAGAAGCTAAGCTAGACCCATGGAGGCGATGAGTGCGAGCATCAGCCGGCTGCGCCAGATGGTCCACGACGCCAGCCTGCGGCCCGGCACCGAGGAATGTCTCCAGGTAGTATTGCTTGAGGCCGCAAGGGCAAGGGGCCGCTTGGACGACAGCTTCGTCTCCTTGTTCGATGAGGGCCTCGTCGGTTTCCTCGACAAGTTCACCGTCGTCAAGAAGCTTGCGGACCAGCCGATGCGCCCAGGCTCTGCGATGCCCGCCACCCTCAACGGCCACTATGGTAACAACCTCTTCGACGCACTAGTGGCCCTGCGACTGCCCACCGTCGCGGCGAAGAATGTCCACCTCGAGGTCGCGCTCGCCGCGCAGCGCCTGGCGCCGCAAGACACCATCGACATAATCACCCACGTCTACGCGCAAATCGTCCACAAGGACTATACATGCAAGAGGAGGATGATAGGATGCTAGCCTTCTTGGAGCGCAGGGCAACCTTGGACAGCGTTGTTCAGAAGCACGTTGAGCTCGCCGCCAACGCCGCTGCTCCTCACACGTCGGTTGGTGACCCGGTGCACTAGGACGTGAGGATGTCGTTGAATGTTGATGGATCTGTATGTATTTTTATCTTTCCGTCAAATCCATGTAGTAGTATATGATACTACAGTAATTATCTTACCTTTCGCATCAACTTCATAATTTTCATACGTACTCCATGCATGAATGGCGCCAGAACCAAACTTCTCATTACTCTAGGCAAAATCGTCATTTTCTATCTATCGGTCACGCCATGGAGCAGAACCAAATTTTACAAGTTACGAGTTCAAAAGGAAAAGCCTACCGTGTTCGCGTCGCACCCCCACACGGTTGGTCCGGCATGCCGCTCAAGAGGGAATGCGTGCGGTGTTGCATTTTCACTTACAAGTGGGACCGCAGTTCAGCAAACCGACTATCGCCAAACCCCCACCCCGCCCACCACGCGATGGCTGATAAAACAGGAGGGAGAAGAGATGGATGTAGCATGGACTCCAAGAACATTGGTGTCGGATGGGACTCGTGTGGGTGGCGTGTGCCGTACTGCTAGACGTGAATGCTACTGAGTTATGGCCATGCACCCCACTATATCGAGCCTATATCAAGGTATGTAGAACAAATTTCCTGCAGTCCATGCTCAGCCCTCCTCTATCTCTCTTCTCAGCCAGCCAGCGGAGCCCATCATCTGTTTGCTCACATGCGGCCCCACATGTCAGTGAAAACGCAAGAGGACCCACTGAACCTGAACATCTTTCACCTCGACGTGCTGGTGATGAAAAACAAATCCAATAAAGATCTACGGTGGCCGCTTTTGGAGTTACTCAAGAGTAGTAAGATACTATTTACAGTTTAACCCAAGATGCACATCTCGTGGCTTCAACTACCACTCTATTCTCTTTCATGACACGACCTGGATGCTGGATGTCCCACGTGTCGGCAAAAGGAGGAAGAACCCGACCAAATCTTCGGTTCTGCTCTCGGATGAGATTAGTGCACTTGTTGATACTCCTACTAGAATAGAGGCTAGACATGAGACTAGATGCGAGGAATCAACGTATACTTCTTTACACTCGAAGAAGAAAGAAGCACGCAAGATCGAGCCTCCGCAGATCAACAATGAATGCATCGAGAAGGCACTAATCCAACATACAGGAGTAGTAAAATGTATTCTTGTGGTTCTTGTTTTCTTTGGTCTTGCTTTTCTAGTCAAAATTATCATTGGAGTTCGTGCAAAATGGTGGTGCATTTGGGGTCGTGCGTTGGAGTTGGCCTTACAAGTGGGACCGCAGTTAAGGAAACCGACTATCGGCAAACCGCCACCTCGCCCGCTGCGCGATGGCTGAAGTTAGAGAAACGACGAGGTTGAAGAGATTGCTCTAGCACGGACTCCAAGAAATAATATGATGTCGTGGTGGTGGTGTGTGCCGTACTCCTGGACGTGAATGCTTGTTCTGGCCCATGCCACCCTACTACTCCTACTACTTACTCCTACTAGTATATAGTATACTAGTATCGAGGATTCGAAGTGCTGGTTACGTACAATGAACACATTAACATATGGCTACAGTAAAAACACCCGCCCGACGCGCGAAGCATGCGAAGCTAGTACAAATTTAGAGAAGCGACTCGAAAGCCATTCATAAATTTAGTAAGTTTATCACAGGCATATCATTTTATTACATACAACAGGTCATCAACCCACATCGACAACGAGGATACATTATAAATACTAAAGTTTTCACCACACAACAAATAACAAGCCATGAAATGAACTTCAACTCAACCATTCCACGGCGTTGGAAACGCTTGCTTTGAACCACAAGTGATTCTCTAGGATGGGCCATCCTTTGTCGATCTGGAGACCAACACAGGACTGATCATCCAAGCTGAAGCGGCCTACTATATCAGTACCAGGGTAGGGAACCACCCAAATGTCCGAGGTATAGACACAGTTGTTCTCATAAATGTGTCAACAACAGTTGGATCGCCTTTCACCATCATCGGATAGTTTTGTCCAAGGAAGAGCGAGTTTTCTCCAAGACTTTCAATTTTGTGCCAGGGAGAAGGAGTTGGCGCTAGCACACTAGTATCCATCCCGAATACCATGCAACAGGTGTTGGAATAGGTCCGGAGAGTGCGACCATGGGAGACACCTGCTTCCTTAGCAGTAACATCATCAGTGGGTTGTATACACACAAGAAGAGGTGATCCATCGGAATTAGTTGCCAGGCGCCACAGAGTATATGGGCGCTGCTCGTGATCATCACCATCGGCATCTCCCCCTTGGTTATAAAAATTTTCAAGTATAGGTGGTCGGATGTTCAGAGGACCTTGGAAACACAAGAAGAAGGTTAATTAGTAAAGAGAAACTTGCTAACCCGCATGCATGTGGATGAAACAATTATAATTAAAGTGGAAGACAAACGTACCGAAACTACGAGGATACCATGCAAAAAGAGTGCCACGAGTGGTGGCAGCAAACACAAGGCCCTCGTATTGAATTGCATCACAGTACTCATTCATGCACATAAACTGATTTTTGAGCAATGTCCATCGAGTCAAACCACTAAGGATGGCAACAAGCTTGTCGAAGATAGCAACAACTTCATAGTTGTTGTAATTCCAAGAGCGGTTGGGAACTCGACAAATTGCTATATTCCATAGAAGACATTCACCATGATCGTATTTGAACGCGCGTACATTACCGGTGTGCTCAACCTCTAGGCAGTGTGCTGAGATTTTTGGAAGTGGAACCCGGTGACGAGTGTACACATTCACAAGTTCCCACTCGCAGTTGGACCCAATGTAAACAACCCAATCTCCATTTGCACCCGCCCAAGCCTTGCCCTCAAGCGATGGCATCTTAACATCATACGTATCATTATCAAGTGGCATCAACTGGCACAGGGCGAGGCCTCCATCATGCCGGCGCCAGTCATCAGGGTCATGGCGAAGAAGATAGGGGAGATCAAACCGCTCCTTGACTCTTGGGTTCTTTGTAATGATGTTATTAGTTGAGTCGAGAATGGGCTTGAACGAACTTGCCATGCTAGCCGAGGTGATGACGTCGCACCGATCAATGAGTTCCTCCACCACGTCATCTTTCAGATCGGGGCAAGAATAACGGGGTCGTTTCCGGCCTATTCCCTCCATGGAGAAGACGATCGAACAATGGCAGAAGAAAGGGTGAAGGGCTGAAGGAAAATGGAGGAGGGAGAGGAAGAGCGTGCGACAGCAGTTCCAAATCGAGAGGGAAAGGTGAAGAGTCAGTGGACGGTTGCGACTTTGCCACGGTTCACGAAGAGGCGCCCCGGCCTACACGTCTGTTCGGAAATACTCCTACTACTCGTTGTCGTCTCACTGATATGTTGGAACGGGACCACATGTCAACGAAACATGGTGTGTAATTTCTCATGCAAAATTCGATCTGGCCGCGTTGGCCCGAGGTGCCGCATTAGTTATCGACCTTTATTATTTTTAGTGGCATCCCGATCATTTTTGAAGAACGACTAACTGGTACATTGGAGCATGTGCTTGTAGTTCAAATTTGAATTATGCACATAAAATGCCTAGAAAACCCACTTAATATATAAAAAAACGGCCAAACGAACCTCGAAAATTCATTCCCATTTCTTGCATGGGACCTAAGCATGTACTGAAGGTCACAGATTTGATTTTTCAACCAATTTGTATGCACCGGAGCATGTGCATGTAGTTTAATTTAGAATTGTGCACCTGAAATGGCTAGAATACCGGTTCAATGTATAAAATGTCCAAACGAACCCTGAATAATTCCAATTCTTTTACGACACACATATAGTTGCATGTTCACTGCAGATAAAAGGTCTAGCAATTCAAACAGCGTCCATTGTTGTTGTGACCCCATTTTGTAATTCAAATCAAGTAGATCCCACACAGTTTATTATCACCAACCGTGTGAAATGTAGTACAAATATCTTGGAGCACTGTCGGTGTATAGCACACCTATGGCTTACGCGAGAAGGTGCGTCGGCTACAGTCCACAGGTGGCGTGTCAAGCACACTAGCTCGCTCCCCAAAAACTCCCGCCACTGCATCCCTCGCAATCTCAAAAATATCTACCGCCTGGAAGGTTTTAATGTTTGATAGCACATGATTAGTATGTGCGGACCGTGTGCGATGTCTATTACTCCCGCTCTACTTCAGTCCCATGATTCAAATTTTCGGTAGCCCAAAATTTTACTCCCGCCTCTGCATCCCTCGCAATCTCAAAAATATCTGCTCGTCCTTGATCCAAATTTTCAATAGCCCCGCCTTATTTCTCCCACCTAGTAAATTTTCCAGTTGGCGCAGTATTTCTTCAAACACAACCTTCGCTCACACAAACACACACACAACCCTCGAAACCATTGGTAGGTCGCCGCCATCGCCGGCACCTCCATCCTCAACCTCTGCCTGTGTGCCGGGGAGCTTGAGGAGCCAATGGCCAAAAAGAGGTTTATCGGGGTGAGGGACTCCTGGATTAGGGGGTGTCCGGATAGCCGGACTATACCTTCGGCCGGACTCCTGGACTATGAAGATACAAGATTTAAGACTTTGTCCCGTGTCTGGAGGGGACTTTCCTTGGCGTGGAAGGCAAGCTTGGCAATACGGATATGTAGATCTCCTACCATTGTAACCGACTCTGTGTAACCCTAGCCCTCTCCGGTGTCTATATAAACTGGAGGGTTTTAGTCCGTAGGATGAACAATCATACCATAGGCTAGCTTCTAGGGTTTAGCCTCCTTGATCTTGTGGTAGATCTACTCTTGTACTACCCATATCATCAATATTAATCAAGCAGGGCTTAGGGTTTTACCTCCATCAAGAGGGCCCGAACCTAGGTAAAACATTGTGTCCCCTGCCTCCTGTTACCATCCGCCTAGACTCACAGTTCAGGACCCCCTACCCGAGACCCGCCGGTTTTGACACCGACATTGGTGCTTTTGAGAGTTCCTCTGTGTCGTCGCCATCAGGAAGGATGGCTCATCCCGTCTTTAAAGACGACACCATTGCTAAGGGAGCTTTGGTTGTCGGCCAAACTCTCAGGCTAGGTGGTTTCCTTATGACCGCCCGTTCGGCTGCTGTGCCGACGATGACCTCTCGGGTCATCGAAAGCAATCTTCACGTCAGCTCGGAATTCGCCGAGAAGCTAGATCCAATGGAGCTCTCCTCCCTAAACGAGCTCTTGGATCGCTTCGCCGCCCTGGGAGTCGCTACGGATTACGACCAGATTGGGCCTAAACCCGATCTGAGAGAGATTAACTCTCCCCAGGTCACCCATCACGTTGCCGTGGTAGAGGGACAGTGCAGCGACCCTTCATCTATCTTAAGGACTAGCTATGTCCGGATTCCCGATCCCTCCAGGACGGATACTCGTGGAGGGGAGGATATCACTCAAGACCTGAACTTAAAGTCAGGTGACGGGCTAGATCCATTGGACAGCATCCAAGAATCCAAACTTCCGAGTTCGGAAACTCCTTGGCCTCTGGGTCTCAGATTGGGTAAGGTTTCGGATTTGATTCCACCCACCCACCCGTACATAAGCGATCTATCCCAAATTAGGCAAGAGCCCGAAGAAACAGTACATCATTACTGGGCCAGATTCCTCCTGGTTATGAACAGGATAAAGGACTACCGCGAGGAAGACGTAATTCCATTCTTCTGCAATAATTGCATGGACAAGGGAATCCTCAACGCCATAAGTCGCCGTGATATTACACGCTTCGCTGACTTGGTGTCCATAGTACGAAAGTATTGTGTGATGGAAAGCGCCTGGAAAACCGAAATAAAATTTTGGGATAATCCGGCCATGAATACAAACCCAGTCCGAAATAAAAGGGTGCATCATCGCCAGACACCCGGGTTCAATACCAAAAAGCAAAAGCCCTCTACAGGGCACGGAACCGTACTGGAAGGATGGCTTAATGGACCCTGTAAAATTCACAGTGCAGAGGGTGCCATACCAACTCACAGCCTTAGAGCATGTTGGATACTCCGGCAGGTGGCAAAAATTGGCGAAGATCTTCTAATTCTAGAAGCCACAGAAAGCCACCCCAGAGACACCAGTACGGTATTAATAGTCTTCGAGACTTTCGCATCAAATAATGTACGAAGAAGAACACTCCGCAGCCTTGCCGAAGTCTACCAAGTAGCAACAATAAACCCATGGAGTGACACGGCTATTACTTTTAACGCCAGTGATGAACCTAAATTCCGAACAGCCCGAGCACCAGCCGCATTGGTCCTCAGTCCAATAGTGGACGACTTTTGTCTTACCAAGGTACTCATGGATGGCGGCAGCAGATTGAACATCATTTATGAGGAAACCCTTCAAAAAATGGAAATAGACTAGAACCGCATTGAGCGAAGCAGCACAACCTTTAGAGGAATAAATCCCCAGTCGGGAAGCACGCTGTACAGGAAAAATTACACTAGATGTGGTGTTCGGCACGCCGGATAATTACAGGTCCAAAGAGGTCACGTTCCAAGTGGCCCCATTCAGTAGCGGATATCACGCTCTGCTAGGGCGGGAAGCATTTACAATCTTCCAAGCAATACCCCATTACGGGTACATGAAGCTCAAGATGCCCGGGCCTAACGGAATCATCACCCTCGCTAGTGATCCGGACATAGCACTCCGCGCCGAAAACAAGACAGCCGCACTAGCCCTCGAAGCGCTATCCGAAGCCCTAGCGGCTGAGGAACTGACTGCGCTGCGCTCCATGGTGAATAGGGACGATGTGATACTCGACAAAAGATCCAAGTCCACCTCCTTTAAACTGGCGGACGAAATAGTCAAATTCCAGGTCCATCCAACGGACCCCAATAAAACAGCTTCCGTCGGGGCACAGTTAAACCCTGATGTAGACGCCGCACTGCGAGAGTTCCTAGGAGAGAACTGGGACATTTTCGCCTGGCACCCTTCAGACATGCCAGGAATCCCACGTAGGCTGGCCGAACACAGCTTAAATATCCTAAAAGGATTCAAGCCAGTCAAACAGGCTCTTCGGCGTTTTTCCGAACCTAAGAGATAGGCCATGGGAGAGGAACTAGCCAAGCTATTGGAGGCCGGATTCATCAAAGATATAAAACACCCGGACTGGCTAGCAAACCTGGTGATGGTACCAAAGAAGGACAAGTCCTGGCGCCTGTGCGTTGATTTTAAAGACCTTAACAAGGCTTGCCCAAAGGATCCCTTCCCTCTCCCCCGCATCGATCAAATTATCGATGCTACCGCAGGACATGATTTGTTGTGTTTCCACGACGCATACTCCGGCTACCATCAAATAAAGATGGCAGAGTCAGACCAAGCCGCAACGGCATTCATCACACCATACGGCCCATTCTTCTTCAACACAGTGCCCTTCAGGCTCAAAAACGCCGGCGCAACATATCAGCGCATGATTCAGACATGTCTGGCAAACCAGATCGGCAAAACAGTGGAGGCATACATAGATGATGTGGTCGTTAAAACAAGACATGTCGAATCTCTAGTAGACAACTTGAGGCTAACATTCGATAACCTCCAAACATACGACATCAAGCTCAACCCAGAAAAATGCGTTTTCGGCGTTCCAGCCGGAAAGCTCTTGGGCTTCATTGTATCCAGTAGAGGAATTGAAGCAAATCCAGCCAAGATGCGAGCTCTGTCACAATTGGATATCCCGAAGGACCTCAAACAAATACAAAAATTAACCGGATGCGTGGCGGCTCTAAGCCGCTTTATCTCCCGCTTGGGAGAAAAGGCCCTACCCCTTTACCGCCTCCTTTGGAGCACCGAACACTTCGAGTGGACGGATGCAGCCAGGCCGCACTCGACGAAATAAAAGCCATCTTGGCAACAAACCCAGTCCTGGCCGTGCCAAACATTGGCGAACCAATGCTATTATACATTGCAGCAACCCATCAGGTCGTAAGCGCAGTGCTCGTCGTCGAACGAGAAACGGACGGACACAAATTCCCCCTTCAAAAGCCGGTCTACTATGTGTCCACTGTCCTTACTCCGTGCAAGTCACGGTACCCGCATTATCAAAAGATTGCGTACGCGGTATTTATGGCATCCCGGATGCTGCGGCACTACTTTCAAGAGTGTTCAATAATAGTAGCCTCGGAAGTGCCACTTAACGATATTATAAACAACCGCGACACGACGGGCCGGATTGCAAAATGGGCCATTGAGCTCCTCCCGTTCGACATAACTTACAAGCCACGGAGAGCTACCAAGTCGCAAGTTTTGGCCGACTTCGTCGCAGAATGGACGGAGGCCGAACTCCCTAAAGAGTACGGCACATATTCCAACTGGGTCATGCACTTCAACGGCTCCAAAATGTTGGCCGGTCTAGGGGCTGGCGTCGTTTTGACGTCCCCCACAGGAGACACAGTTCAATACATACTCTAGATAATGTACACAGACTCCAACAATGCAGCCGAATATGAGGCCCTTTTACATGGTCTCCGGATGGCAGTATCCACGGGCATTCAACGCCTAGAGGTGCGTGGGGACTCAAACCTCGCAATATCCCAAATAAATGGAGACTTTGATGCCAAGGATCCAAAAATGGCAGCTTATCGCAACGCCGTCCTAAAAATATCAGCTCGGTTCGAAGGGCTCAAATTTCACCATATAGCCCGGGAAAATAATCAGGCGGCAGATGTCCTGGCACGCATCGGTGCAAAACGCGATGTAGTCCCCCCCAGCATCTTCTTGGAAAGGTTGTTCAAGCCATCCATAGTATGGGAAGGGGAACCCGGCAATAACAGCCCGAACCCAAACGCACTGCCCGACACCGAACACTCTGACATAATTGGAGGCTCTGCCAATAAAATAACACCTTCAGCCCACGTAATAATGGTTGTCATCGCCCCGTGGAAAGAACCATTCCTCGCCTACCTTACTAGGCAGGAACTCCCCGAGGACCAAAATGAGGCACGCTGCATAGTGCGGCGATCAAAAGCCTATAAAGTCCATGAGGGAGAGCTTTATAAGAAAAGCACTACCAGAGCCTTCAAAGGTGCATCTCCGAAGAGGAAGGGCGGAACCTCCTGGCTGAAAATCATGCTGGACTCGGCGGTCATCACGCTACAGCTCGGTCCCTTGTAAGCAAGGCCTTCCGTACAGGCTTTTATTGGCCGACGGCCCGGGCAGATGCCCAGGACTTAGTCCAACGATGCGTCGGTTGCCAGCTCTTTGCAAACCAAAGCCATATGCCACCCACCGCCCTCCAAACTAATCACTTGGCCCTTCGCGGTCTGGGGGCTTGACATGGTTGGACCCCTTAAAGGCGGAACCCACAAGAAAAAATACTTACTGGTCACGGTGGATAAGTTCACCAAATGGATAGAAGCCATGCCTGTTAAGACGCCCGAATCCGGACCAGTGATAGACTTTATATCCGGGGTTGTACACCGTTACGGCGTCCCCCACATCATCATCACTGATAACGGCACGAACTTTACGGCCGACAAGGTAAAACTCTGGTGCAAAAACATGGGCATCAAGCTCGATTATGCTTCCATCTATCACCCATAAACTAACGGCCAGGTCGAACGTGCAAATGGTCTTATCATGAGCGGCATCAAACCCAGATTAGTGCGGTCCCTTAAGGAATCTAATACGCACTGGGTAGAGGAGCTCGACTCCGTACTCTGGGGTTGCGGACCACGCCGAATCGCACCACCGGATACACACCATTCTTCATGGTGTATGGCGCAGAGGCAGTTTTGCCCTGCGACATAATTCATGACTCACCTCGAGTGCACATGTACGAAGAAAGAGAAGCCGAGCTTGATCGGCGGGAAAGTTTGGATGCCTTGGAGGAAGAGCATGACGTGGCAAAAGCCCTTTCCGCATTCTATCAACAGCAGGCTCGAAGATTCCAAAGCAGAGAAGTACGGGACAAAAATTACAACATTGGCGAATTAGTTCTATGCCTGCCAGACAAGAAAAGGGACAAACTTAAGCCCAAGTGGGAAGGTCCCTTCATAATTGACCAAGTCCTGACTGGTGGAGCGTACCATCTGCGAGATGCATCGGATAACCGACTCGAGCCGAACCCATGGAACGCAGCCCGTCTCCGAAGATTCTATGCCTAGCGTCGGACTCTGTGTTCGTCTCCTTCCTCTGTCCATTTTTTATATACTTTATGTCTTACATTTCTCTCCTTCTCCCATCTCTCTCTCTCTTATAGCCTTTAAAGGCTCATAAAGTGATGCGCTATCCGCGCTCATTAAACCTGGGGGCTTCTTTAAATAGAAGCTTATTTATACGGGCTTCATGCCCAACACATGTGTCACACTTCCGCATGTACCTTTTATTCACCATTATATGCATCGATATGACTTAAGTTTTGGCCAAGTTGGGTTGCTTGGCTCCTGTGCTTACCCCTACGTTCCCGATTGTTCGGCTAGGTGGTAAAGGGAGCACCTCTGCGATTGTTACTGCCGGGTCAGCCGGAAGTGTACCTCAGACTGGGTGAAGCCGAAAGCTAGCGTTCTTAAGGGAATATTCGGTCGGTGAACTAAAGATGATCTTTTTTTCACTTATTTATCTATACACCCCCAGATGTTTTTCCTACGTCTCTTTTCGCAGAATGGACATGCACTTTAGGGCATGCCTCCCAGGGAAAGGAACCCCTAACGGAACTATTCTCCTTGGAAGATGTTTCTTACTAACCATGTAATATAACATAACTAGTTGGGCACTTGTCTGTTCAAGCACTAATGACCCCTACGCCTGGTCTCCATGCATACCCCGGTTCTTATATAACCGCGAGGGTATTCGGACACACTCCGGATCGTCAGGTCCCGAGGTTGAAGCGAAAAGGTCGGCCATGACAAACGATCTACAATTCGGCTAGAAGGCATTACACATGTCAATTAAAATTACATAGTCAATCTGACTGATTATATTCCTCTTCAATACCATCTAACAGGCTATCTAGCTTACAGTCCTGTTGGGAATACTTTGCGGCCAATTCTACTTGGTCGTATACTAAGCTCACAGGGATCTCCTTCCCATCGGGCCCCATGGGTCCGACCTCGGCCATGCGGTTTGGGTCAGCCTTCATGTACCGCGTCTTCACCATGGCCCATGCCTCCCTGGCGCCTTAACGGCAGGCCGACATCTTCCACAATCGGAAGCGCCGCCGAGCTCCCTTCAGCCTCTCTACAAGCTCTCCAAGGCCTTCGGGCATGGAGACGGATGGCCACAAGGCCTCGGCGACACCTTGCATCACCTGCCGAACTCGCTCGTGCAGTTGTGAGAGCTTGGGAAGAAGGTCACCCGTAGAACCGGGCATTTCCTCTGCAGGACGACCTGTTGGCATACCTACAGACATTACTCTGTTAGTCGACTTCCTCGCCGAACTCTTTTTTCAAAGTTCATTTAAGCACTTACTAAATATGCCGCGTCGAAGCCGCGGATTCTCCTTAACAAAGTCCAACAGCTGGGCACGAACATCCTTCAGTTCAACGCCCAGCTTGGTGTTGGCATCTTGGAGATCGTTCTTCTCCCGCCTCACCTTTGTCAGCACACTCTCACCAGCCTTCAGCTGGTCTAGGAGTTGTTGCTTTTTCGGATTTAATCCGGCGCCATCTGCAATTTCATTTGTCAGATTTGCACCCACGCGGCACTTCGCAAAATACTTATCTTTCGAAGTGAATATTACCAGAGGGGGTCTCCTTGGGCTCCCCTGCTGCGGCTAGTGCGGCCTCAAGTTGGGCTTTGCACTCTTCCAGCTCCTGGGACAGTAGGGTATTCTTTTCTGTAAGAACCTGCATAACAAATGATCCTTAAATCAGTTATTCTAACTGTTTCAAGTCTCGGGGGCTACTGGTATACATATAATTACCAAAATTTTCTTACCCGTATGTCTTTTACATACTGCTCCGTGGCTTTGGCTAGACCATTTTGAGCGGCACGGAGGTACACATCTCCCGAATTGAAGGCATCCAATGCCTCTTGGGAGAAACAAGCGTCGCGAAGAACTGTCTGGCGACGCCTATGGTTCATGGCACTCTCCACCTCGGAATTGGTGGCAGACAGCCTGTCCCAATCCTCTGTCGAAGGAGCGTCCGGTGCACGCCTTGTGTTCGCCTCCGCTTCCGGACCAGGCTTTGGAGCCTGGCTGGTGGAGGCGCGATTGGCAACCCCTCTGGATATAGTCCGGCGAGGTCTCTTCGTCCTGAAGAGAGCACAAGCGTTAATATGCCTTGAAGGAATAGCACCTGGGAATAACATGGCGCGTTATACCTTTGCACCGGCATCTCAGTCCGGACCGCACTTCTTTCCAGCCCGCGGGGCCTTGCCGCCCCTCGTTGGCTAGTCGCCGCAGGCTCCTCCCATCTCAAGGACCTCCCCTGCAAAACACGGTTGTCATATGGCAATCGAAAACACGCGAGGATAGATCCCTTTTCAAAGTGTTGGGACTTCGGTCTCAGTTACCTGTGAGGCTGGGAGTAGCCCTGGGTAATCGGTCGTAATGGCCACCAAGGCATTGTCCCTGCTCAATTGATGAAACACCCCATCAGTCAGCTCCATAGATAAGTCCGGATCCTCTTGAGAGGCCGGGTCGAGGGACCGTCCCGGATCCTCGGGTTGTGGAGGAGGGCTGTTTATTTCTTTAATAGACTGGCGCAGTTCCTGCGTTGAAGTCGTTAGACTGAATATTTAATGATGGGAATATAAAACGGATGGGCAAGTAAAAGTGTCCACTTACCCAACTTGGGGAATTGTACATAGAAAATCCACCCTGTGGGTTGATGCGGAGAAATTCCTCCTCTTCTCCCTTGTACAAAGCGAACAAGATCTTTATTAGAGCGGCAGCCGAATCCGGCCCCTTACAGCCGTGGCGGGTGACGTCGTCCTCCCCGTTGAAGTCCCACATGGGGTGGCCTCTATACTGGAGCGGCTGCACCCCTCGCATGATGCATACAGCCATGACCCCGATCATGGTCAGTCCGGAATGAGCTAACAATCTTATCCGGCCCATCAGGTAAAGAACATCCTTGTCGCTTTCCCTTTGAGGGCTCCGTGGACGCCAGCTTAGGCGCTTCTTTAGGGGAGCACTGTCGAACTCAGGGAGGCCGATCCGGACAGGATCCGGCAGCGGGACGTCCTCTATATAAAACCATTCTGAAGGCCAGTCCTCGGACGCCTTCTTTGGGGTTCTGGATAGATATCCGGTCCAAGCGATGCGCCACACTTCGGCTCCGCCCACTTGATATATTGACCCCTTCTGAGAACGGGGCACAAGGCAGAATAGCCTTTTCCACAGCGCGAAATGAGCCTCGCAGCCCAAAAACAGCTCGCAAAGGGCTACGAAGCCCGCGATATGCAATATGGAGGTAGGTGTGAGGTTGTGCAGCTGGAGGCCATAGAACTCCAGGAGCCCCCGGAGAAACGGATGAATTGGAAATCCGATCCCTCTTACTAAGTAAGGGACAAGGCATACCCTCTCTCCTTTGGAGGGATCGGGGGCGCTCTCCGCTTGCTCTCCGCCATTATAGGTGGCAAGTTCGGCTCGAACCGGGACCATATAGGCCGGGGAAGAAATCCCTTGGTATGGAGCGTCACTAGCTCACTGTGCGGGATGGAGCATCTCTCCCAATCTCCAGGCTGAGGGCTGGAAGGGCAAGAGGAGGAGCTGCGGCAGCCGGCCATGATAGAATGGACCTCCGTCGGATACGCTCTGATGAATACTCGCGGAGGGGGGAAGGCATGGTTTGGCAATAAATCCTCGTCCCCTTAAATAGGCGGCTCATTCACGCGGCTAGGGGTGTAAATATAAAAACACCCTGACTTTTCGTATTCGGTTGACACATGGAAGACGGCCATTATTGGGCGTAGAAGCCAAGGAGCGCTACATTTACAAGAAACCAGACATTATTCGACAGGTACAGGGAAATTGGAGGAGAACCCGCCTTGCAATGCCGAAGACAATCTGCGTGCCGGACTCGTCGTCATTGAAGCCTGGTTCGGGGGCTACTGAGGGAGTCCTGGATTAGGGGATGTCCGGATAGCCGAACTATACCTTCGGTCGGACTCCTGGACTATGAAGATACAAGATTGAAGACTTCGTCCCATGTCCGGAAGGGACTTTCCTTGGCGTGGAAGGCAAGCTTGGCGATACGGATATGTAGATCTCCTACCATTGTAACCGACTCTGTGTAACCCT
This sequence comes from Triticum dicoccoides, assembly GCF_002162155.2. NCBI lineage: Eukaryota > Viridiplantae > Streptophyta > Magnoliopsida > Poales > Poaceae > Triticum > Triticum dicoccoides. The sequence continues at coordinate 443,545,388 of NC_041388.1, forward strand.
AGCCCTCTCCGATGTCTATATAAACTGGAGGGTTTTAGTCCGTAGGATGAACATACAATCATACCATAGGCTAGCTTCTAGGGTTTAGCCTCCTTGATCTCGTGGTAGATCTACTCTTGTACTACCCATATCATCAATTTTAATCAAGCAGGACGTAGGGTTTTACCTCCATCAAGAGGGCCCGAACCTGGGTAAAACATTGTGTCCCCTGCCTCCTGTTACCATCCGCCTAGACGCATAGTTCGGGACCCCCTACCCGAGATCCGATGTTTTTGACACCGACACGGGGCCTTTTCGCCCGACGCCAGCGAGGTGGCCGCCGAGGTGTCCCCGTCGTCCTCCGCGGGCCCGATCCGCCGTCCCTGGTCCCCCGATCCGCCCGCCGCCGCTCCCCTACGCTGGTTCGAGGACTACCCCGTCCTCCCCCAAACCCGCAGCCGACGAACTCCTACCTTGGGGTCCGGCAGCGGTGGTGGGGGAGGTGGGTCGCCGAGATTACAGATCAAGAGACCCACACCCGCCGGTGGCTCAGTAGCTTCCACATGGCCGAGCTCGCGTCCATGGAGTACGACCGCTGGCAGGTCCACTACCACGGCGCGACGGCTAGGCTCAGTTTCCCCTTTAGCACATGTTTGGTCGACCTTGTTCCGCTAGAGCCAGGGTGGTGAGCTCGGCTATGGCGCGGGAGGACCACGAGGCGTGGGAGCACCTCGAGGCCGAGGCCACCGATGAGGCCTACATGCAAGAGCTCTACCGGCAGCACCCGGAGCTCATGGGGGCGGAGCGGGCGATCTTTGCCGGCCCGAAGGGCGGCGAGGCTATCGCGCTCTCATCAGATGACGAGGGCGAAGGCGGCAAGGATGGCGGCACGGAGGGCGGCAAGGTTATCGCGCTCTCCTCTCATGACAAGGTCGAAGGCGGTGGCAACGATGACATGGAGGGTGTCGAGGTGGGCCCCAAGGATGTGGAGATCGACGTCGACGAGTGGAGGAGTGCCTTCCCCAATGACCCCGACGATGGTACTGGCCCGGACCCGGCTCGGGGCACACCATACATGACGAGGAAGGATTGGCTCGACCTCTACTTCGAGCGTAAGTAGTTTAGCTTAGTTTAAATTTATGTTTTATGTTCGGTTATGCAAAACTATCTATGTTTATGTTTGAATGCTTGCTACTTTCTGTTGAACCTGCTTTGAACTTGATCAAATTGAAGTTTACAACCTTAAGTTTAGGGGATCGACTAGAAAAGGCCAAAAATTGCTGGAGTATATATATATATATATATATATATATATATATATATATATATATATATATATATATCCACTAAGGGTTTTAGTCCTTTAAATTTTTAAGGATCACCTAGAGATGTACTTATGACTTGTTTATTTCAGTTCTTCACAATGTGATGCTCTATATGTGCAACTATTTGCTATGTAGTTCAATTTCATCAATAACAGTTTCAACAATACCACTATGAATTACGATATTTGGTTGCTGTTAAGGATATTGCAGTTAACATGCCTTTTCGTTTTTCAATTGTTGTTTAGCAACATGCATTGTACTGAATGACTAAATATGCAATCTCAGGATACATATCAACAAGGAAGAGTGTTACCTTAATGTTTTGATGATGTCTAGAAATACATGTAATAAAATCTTATATAATGGGATGGATGGAGTGTTGTACTACATCATTTTTCAATTGTTGTTTAGCTTCCAATATTAACTTGGTGCTTTTAGGTACGTATATCATTAGTAAGTAAGAACCCTATAGCCTTCATTTTACTGCCAATAATGAGTTCTGTTAGATGACAATATCTGAATCTTTTTTCTTTTGCAGTGGTTCCTGAAGCATTTTACTCAATATTACCTCTCAAACTACATGATTGGCGGCCGGCCATCACAAGGGGTTGGACTAGAGTCCTGCATGCCTTCTGCAACCAGGAGAGCACAATAGGGCCATTCCGCTTCACCTTGTTCAGCAACTGGAATGTCTGTCGCCTCTTTCTTTACCATCTGTAATAGTACAAGTATAGAACCCTGGTACGTCATCTTTATTTGGTGCTTATGTAAATCTTAAACATATGTACCTGTGAATCAAATAATGCATTGGTTATTTCAACCTGATGGATATGAGTAAAGCTATAGCCCTACTTTCAAGTTTAAATTAGTGTCACAGCCCTAGAAATTGATTGTAATTAGTTGCATCAGCATCCATGCATCATGAAAGATTCAAATGAATTTTAATTGGGGATGGTGAAACCCTAGCACCAAATGAATTCAACTATGTTCAAATAAAAATAACTTCAATGAACCCAAAATGCCCTTTAGAAAAGTTCATTATTTTTTATAAGGGTGAAAACCTCTGCCAAAAATGATGCACATATTTCTAGGCCATTCTGGATTTTTGAATTAAATCTTATTGTATTTGACTTTGGGCATTTAAATAGTATGAATAATTTAAGTCCTCAAATAATGTTGGAATTATTTGTGGGCCACTGAAATAGTTTAGAAACTGCTCATGAATATTTTCAGCATTTATAAATTGATTTGGTTTTAAAACTGGATCAAATACAAACTACAAATTAGAAAACAGAAACAAAAATAGAAAAGGGCTAGAACCCACCTGGCTTACCTGGCAGCCAGCTGGTCCAGCTCGCTGGCCCAGCCCACCTCCTCCTCCTTGTCTACCTCTGTCTACTGGCAGAGGCGTGTCGACCGCGCGCGCAGCGGACGCCACCTCCTGCTTCCATCTCCTGCTTCCTCCCCCATCCTCGACTGAGCGCCTGAAGACACCCGAGCCCCCTGGTCCTTGTCCCTCACTCGCAGCCTCTCTCTCTCTCTCTCTCTCTCTCCGGGGCAGCCCAAGCACTGCCGGAGTGTGCCGCCGCAAAACACCATGCCCACCGTCGTCCCCTTGCCCCGTGGCCATGACCCTGAGATCCGCCTAGACCCCAAGAACCTCTACGCCGACCCACTCAAGCCCGGACGACCCCAAGACGACGCCGCAGATTTTCTCCCCGGTCCATGGCCGCCGGATGCCGTCACCCGATTCACCATCTTCAATGCGTCCCTGAGCCCGCTTCAACGACCCCTGCAACCTCCGTGAGCCACTACGCCAAACCCCTCTCTCCCCGTGCTCTATTTCCCTCTCTAGCCGCCGTTCCCATTGAGCCCGAGAGCTCGGCTCCGCCGTCTATGCTGCCACCATGGACTGAGCTCGACCCAGCCGTGCCCTTGCACCGCATCATGCTCCTGGTGCCTCCAGGAGGCCGCCTAGCCCCTTTGCTCGCTCGCCTGCTTGCTCTAGCGCCGCTCCCGTGCAGGCAGTAGCTCCGGCCGACGCCCTACTCACCGCCGTCAGCGATCCCGGCCACCCTAGCACCACCCACCACCACTGGTCGACGCGCCTTGTCACGCTGCATCTGTAGGACCCAGCCGCGCGAGCTGCCGTCGCCGGAGTTGGCCACACAAGCAACGCCGCCGCCTCTGCTTACGCCAGCGAGTAACCCCCAGCCTAATCCGGCCATTAGGAACTAATTACCAATTAGGTTAACACCTGAGCCAATGACTGCCGGGCCCACAGGTTTAATTAACCTACTAACGTAATTATTTACACTTAACTTGATTCTAGTGGACCCACACGTCAGCATTGACTTTGCTGACGTGGGCATTGACCGGTCCCACGTGTTTGTGACTCGAGCCAGCACTCTGAGACTGACCAGTGGGACCGACTGGTCAGGTTTGACCTGGACCAGCCCTGTTGACTGGCTGATGTCACCGTGATGCAGTGATGACATCATAAATGTTTTCTGGATTTTAACTAAATCTAAATGATTTATTTATTTTTAGAAAATGTCCTAAACTTCTAAAATTCATAGAAATTCAACTGTAACTCCAAATGAAATAATTTATATATGAAAAATGATCAAAAAATCCAATCTATCCATCGGTACTGTTTCCATGCATGCTAAAGCAAGTTAAACCTGCTAATCAGGTCAAATCAATTAAATGGCATTTGAATATCAACATATGGAGTTTGAATTTGAATCTTGGATTCAAACCAACTTCATTTAAATTGTTGCTAGTTGCATTAGCTCAAACCACAACATATTGCCATGTCATGATCATGCATCATATTGTTGCATTGCATTGATTGTGTTCCTTCTCTGTTGCCGGTATTTGTCCCCTCTCCGTAGACGTGGTTCCGACAATGAGATCGATGACATCGATGAAGAACTATACTATATTCAGAAGTGTCAGGCAAGCAAAACCCCCTTATTCATTCCTATACAATCCCACTCTCTCGCTTCTGCTCTCTTTTACTGCATTAGGACAACAACAATTCAACTATTACATGTTGCGGTAGTTGAACCCATTTCCTCTGCATGACCTGTCATTGCCACAGTAAATAGATGAAACCCACTAGCATGAGTAGGAGTTGTTTGGCCCTGATGTGCCTACTCATTCATGCTTGTTATCATGCTTCCTACTGCTTAAAGTTGAGTCAGGTCCGACTCATCGGGGATGAATTGGAATGTGGTGAACATGTCTTACTGTTGAGAGCTAAGTGTGTGAACACGATTTGGTAAAGGTAGCGGTGAGAGGCCATGTAGGAGTACATGGTGGGTTGTCTCATTGAAACCGTCCTCAGGAACTGAGTTCTGTGTTTGTGGTCAATGAATAGTTACTACCACACATTGGGTTCCGGTAACTCGACCCCTCTCGGCTTATTAATCGCCTCAATCTCTGTCCAGGAGTTGCAACTAGTTTCTGGTGTTTGTAGGATATGTGTTGGGGGCCGTGCGTAGCGCTGACCCTTGGGGTGGGCTATGATGCAGTAGCAACACGAGGCACGGTATACCGAGACGCCTGTCTGGTGGATCAGGAACACTGCTTTCATTGTTTGGGGCCGTGAGCGAAACCCCGGCCGGATCTCCTTGCAGATGGAACCCGAACAGGCGATAAACCTGGACTAGAGACTTGTGTGGTTCATCAGGTCATGGCCGACTCCCTCGCCAGGCTTCCGCTTGAAGGTTGCCGAGATACACGATGTGTACATGGTGGTAAGTGGCGAGAGCGTGTGTGAATAAGAACACCCCTGTAGGGTTATAAATGATCTATTCGAATAGCCGCGTCCATGGTAAAGGACTTCTGCGTTGCCTATACAATTCATAGGCAAGTGAAAGTGGATACTCTAAAATCCGCAAGATAAGCGTGAGTGCTATGGATGGCATTCTCGTAGGGAGACGGGAGTGGATCCATAGTGGTGTATTGATTAGTGAATAGGTGGACTCGTGTGCGCCACCCCAAAAGAGTTACTTGCATACGTAGTTCTGGATAGCCACTGAGTCAAAACTGGCTTGCTGCAGTTAAACTCCACCACCCCTTTGTTGATACTGATGCATATGTAGCTAGTTCCGATGTAAGTCTTACTGGGTACATTTGTAGTCACATTTGCTTAATTTATGTTTTTGCAGAGAGACTTCAGTCTCACTAGTAGTTCCGCGTGGACTTCGACGTTTAACTTGTTACCTCAGCTGTGATCTTGTGCCCTCGGCAGGGTCTTGTAGATAGTCAGGCTTCTCAGCCTTTTCCATTTGTAGTTGTATGTACTCAGACAAGTTAAGCTTCTACATGTGCTTATTGCTTGTATGACTTGAATGCTGGGTCATCAAACACATGTTTGTAATATCTGGCTCCTTGGAGCCTAATGAATAAATACTTTGAGTCATAGATTTTTGTTGTGATGCCATGTTGTATTTGCACATATCGAGCATATTGTGTGTATGATTTTGAAATGCTTGGTATGTGTGGGATACGACAAGCTAGTTGTTTATTCTTGGTAGCCTCTCTTATGGGGAAATGTCTCCTAGTGCTTCCACTAAGCCATGGTAGCTTGCTACTGCTCCAGAACACTTAGGCTGGCCGGCATATGTCCTTCGTTCCTATGTATGTCCCTTCGGGGAAATGTCACGTGTTGTTCCTTTAAGTCCTTGTAGCTTCCTACAACTTGGGTTCATACGTTGATGACCGACATGTTCGTTGCTGGGCCATGTCTGCCTGTCCCTGTAAGTTAGTGCCACTTTGGGGTTACGACTAGTCATGTCGGCCCGGGTTTTCTGTCATATCACTACTGCAGGATGCTGCTAATGCGACACTACGATCAGAGACCCTTCGAGAAACTGTGTGTGATGCAATAATCACAAACGATGGTGTATGAAAACCATCAAAAAAGGTGCAAAGCATTTGCGATGGAGGATGCATCAAACACAGTTCAAATTTTAGTTGCGTGTGCGATGAAGGGCATACGGTTTAGTTCAGTTAACTGTTTGCGATGAGGAGGAACAAAAGAAACGGGCAGCCAGATGAAGGCGTGTGCGATACACAGCATACGGTTCACTCGGATGAACTGTTTGTGATTGGGCAACACAAAAGAAATGGGCAGCCAGACGAAGGTGTGTGCGATATACAACATACGGTTCACTCAGATGAACTATTTGTGATTAGGCAACACAAAAGAAACGGTCAGCCAGATCAAGGTGTGTGCGATATACGACATGCGGTTCACTCGGATGAACTATTTCCGTTGACACAAGAGAACAGAAATGGTCAGAAATGGTTCAACTTAACAAGACGTGTGTGCTGTGCGATGGGATTGCATACTGAACATTTTACTACCCTCAACAAAGTGACTGGTTCACATAACCCCCTGATTATTTTTTCAGTTCCCTTAACCCCCTAATCTATTCAGTACCATTCCAAATTCTTCTCTGATGGGTTTGCTCAGATTGTTTGCTGAGATGGACGTGGTCAAAGCGGTATTTGACCAGCTAGTGGGTCCCTGGAAACCACGTCACAATTTTGAGCCTTGTTTTTCTTCCACACTGAGCTCTGAGCTGCTTCTTCCACGGCCACCGCTTGTCTCCTCATGGCCGGAAAATACCCCAAGGCCATCTAGCTTGTCCCTAAGTCCCGCCTCGTTCCCCTGTACCTCCACGTCAAGGGGATCGGCTAGAGTGTCCCCTAGAGCGTCGCCCCCGAGCTCCCTCCCTCGCATCCAACCACTATTCTCTGCACTAAATTGGGCGTCGGCGAGACACCCGAGGACTCTCTACTCAACGCTTCTGGTCCGCGGCACACTAGCCAGGATCCTAGACATCACCACGGCGAGCGCCGCTACGTCCTGTGCCTGCTGCACGTCGTCGTGCTCCGGCCAGCGCCTTGGTCGCCCACGGCCACGCTCACCTACCTCCCATGCCTCTTTTACAGCACAGTGAAGACACTCCGGCCAGCGCCTCGGTCGTCCGTGCCGCACTCACCGACCTCCCCTACATCTTCTACAGAGCAGTAAAATGAATTGCAGCGGGCAGCAAAGCTTGGCCATGATGTGCGAGGTCCTCGGAGATGCGCATCTCAAAATGGAAGGGTTGTTCTGCTTAAGGGGAGCACCACGTTGCTTGGGAAACAAAGGAGAAGAAGCGGGGTCGCCAGAGGAAGAGATCGAGGCAGCGGGTTCTTCGTACGCCGCGGGGGTGCTCCTCCGAGGCATGGCGTTAGTGCGAGCGCTTGGTGCGGCGGCAGGAGATGGACCGTGTGCTCGGTCATGTCAAGTTGGTGTCCTTGGTCAGCTCCTCGCCCTCGGCGAGTTCTATGGCGCATCGTCTTCTGACCCAGGTCGATGCCCGTTTTTTGCATGGCAGAGGAGATGATGTTGTCCTCCATCCCGAGCTAGACGACGAGACGTGCGCCATAGCGTGGCCTTGTGGAGATTGGATGGGCGGCTAGGCGAGAGGGAAGACAGAGACCGGCACGCTGCGCGTGGGGAAGGAGATGCGGTCAGGTGGCGGAGCTCCGAGGAGTCGCCGGCTAACGGCGGGGTCAAGGAGCCCCAACCTGACAAGGGTGCCCCACTGGTCAAATACCGCTTTGACTACCTTCACGTCAGCAAAAAAATGAGCAAACCTAGCTAAGATGTTTTGTGAACGGTATAGGATAATTCAGGGGGTTAAGGGAGGAGAAAAAATGGTCAGGGTGTTATGTGAACCAGCCACTTTGTTGAGGGGAGGAAAATGGACTTATATATATAGACACACACACACCTATAAGGACATGCTTGCATAACCAAATTAAACATCCACTTACATAGGTGGCTACTACACACATGACATTTCCACACACCAAAGTAAACTATACATTACATGCATGATTAACTAGCATAAACGATCATCTGATCATCATCTACTTCTTGTGACGCTTGCTCTTCTTGTGGCTCGATCCGGGCTCGTCGATTTTGGTAACGAGGCACTTCCTCATGTCAACGATCCACATGTGCATCTTGTAGCATGTGTACACGCTCTTGGTCGCTAACCTAAGGTGAGGTTCATCCAGTTGCCGCATCCAGGCCATGTGCCAGGATAGGGGACTTGTTCTCTGGGCATCCTGCTTCATCTTTTCGTAGTAGGGGTCGATGATGGCCGAGGCGAGTTCGACCAGGGAGTCCTGCTTCATGTTACCCCAGACCCTGTAGTGGTCACGGATTTCGACAAGGTTCTTGCAGGCCAAGCCCATAACACTGAGCACATTTACATCGTCTTTGGTTTCCAGCATGGCGAACTTGTAGTCGGTGTTGTTGACAAACCTGTTGAAACAGTCGCAAGGCTCTGTAGCCATGCAGTAGTGGTAGATGAGGACATGATGGCGCATGCACAACTAGGCGACGGCAACCTTCTGATCTATGCCGGGGCGACAGTCGGTGTACTGGAGGTCGATGCCGACCACCTTGTACTTGTCTCCAGCAAGCAACTACTCAACGCTGTTGATGTAGTCGTCCACCATGGCCGGGTCGATGGTGTACACCACCGAGAGATCTGTCTCCCTCGCGTGGGTCTCCACTCTATGCTCGCCGAACTCCATTGGAGTGCCGCTGGACAGCCCCTCTCTATGTGTCGTCGTGGGTGTGCTTGTTGTGTTGTGGGGCGCGATCGAAAGGTTAAAGGGATTAAGGTTATAATGGCTGCGGGAATTAAAGGGGAAGCCAGACGGCCAGGAATATCGGCAGGCCCTGATGACAGTTCTAATTTGTAGCGCGTAACTCCATCGTGCCGCATGAAACTGCATCACATGGCATCGCGCGTGGTGCAACCGCATGCATATGGGGCCCCCGACGTGATCGTGCGCATGTCCAACCGCTGGCAGAGCGCGTGCGGAGGGACGCGAGCAGAGCGCTCCACGGTCGCCTCAACGGCGATCAACCATATA
>NC_041388.1:443554903-443579938 GCF_002162155.2 Triticum dicoccoides
CATATAGCAGTTGAACGCGCAAGAAAAATTTGTCCACAAGTCGAGCGTGCCGACGGGTGGGAGCAGAGCGCACCAACGGACGCGACAGAGCGCGCCGCGGTGCCTAACGTCGAGCAGAGCTTGCCGAGGGACGCGAGGAGAGGACGATATAGTGATACGTGGCAAATAAGACGAACTGTGCGAGCGAGGTGGGAGACATCAAGCGCGAATCAGATTAGAGTTGCGTGTGCGATATGTGGCATACAGTTGATCCATCCGAGCTGTTTGTGATAGAATAAGCCATGTCTGTTGTAGGCAAACGCTTGCTGGTATATAACCTTAAATTTAACCAAAACAGTGTTAATGCATGTTACAAAAATTCTATAACTGGAAACTATGTTCAAATATGACTCCAACGAAATAATATTTGGCGACATGCATTCGTATTTTATTAGTTAAATCCTACTTATAAACCAGGACGGGGGTACAGTAGGTAATTAAGTCGCAAATGTTTTTTATTAAATGTGTCCTCTCGCACGTCTTGTCACCCCGTTGCCGTAGACGGCTTACACTGCAAGCTTGCGCAGCGCGCGGGGGAGTTCTTTTGGCCAAACGGTGGCGCCAATGAATCATTAGTGAGCCCGTTCCCGCACAACTTCGAAGGTTCCCCCGCAAGCTTCCTGCCCAACTCGGTGAAATCCCCCAAAATCGCAATGCTTACCGGCCTGCTATAAAACCCTCACGGCCGGCGAGTCCTCCGTCGCATTTTCCCCTCCCTCCATGTAGCTTATCTCATCTGCTTCGCCCACAATCGCCAATGGCATCGGTCCGTCGTCGTCACTTAGCCACTCTACTGTCATCAGAGGACAGCTCCAGCTGGGAGGCTACACCGTGGCGGCGGCGCTGTCCCCGGCGTAGTGTAGTGCGTGTGGCGTCCCTGTTGGGTGTTCGTGGAACACTCACCACATGCTCCGCCGCCACTACCCGTCGGCAGCTGTTGCCGGCCGCCGTTGCCGCCACACCATCGTCCAAAGCCAGGGCCATCTCCCGCTCCGCCGCTGCCGCCCGAAGGCGTGAGGTGGCCGTCATGGCCACCACCCCACTGCCGGCCACCATGGTCACCACCTGCTCCACCACCACGCCCCGAAAGGCGGGAGGTGGTGGTCATGGCCGCCAGCCCACCGTCGACCGCCGAGATTATCACGTGCTCCGCCGCCGTGGCCTGAAGGCGGGAGGCGGAGGTGGAGGCCCGCACGTGCGCCATCGACCTTGCGCGCTACATCGAGTTCCTGCGGGAGGAGGAGGAGCGCCTCGTCAAGCACGCAAAGAGCCTTACCGCAGCAGTGGCCGCAGCACATGCCGAAGCAGAGGTGAGGAATCAGGAGATCTACGAGCAGCCCAGCCGCTTCGAGAGGGATCGTCTGGAGCGGCAGTGGGTGTTCGAGCTGGCGAGCATCGGTGAACGTGCAGCAGCGGCAGGCACCATATTGCATTTGTCCAACTCGTCGGAAGGCTCCTCCTCCGCCTCTTACTGAGGGGGTGAGCGCGCTCAGCACAGGAGAGGTTGCCGGAAGTAGCACAAAGCCCCTCCATGGTAGTAGTAGTATATAGGTGCTATTTTGTTCAGTTCATCTGACTATAGATGTGTGGTCGAACTGTGCAACGTACTTAAAATTAGCTAGTATATATACTTGAACTAGCTATTTCAGTACGTGGTTGGCAACAATTGGGGAGAAGTTTGGTCGGTTCAGCTGTCGAGTTGAACTTTTTGTATAAATTAAGAACGACTGCTTAATCTATGAATGAAATCTATGCCTAATTACTGCATTTTAGTTGCAAAAATTAGATAGTGCTAATGATTTCTAGCTGCATATTTTGACAAATCGCAGTGTTACAAGGATTGACAAATGGCAACGTTACTAGATCAACAAATGTAATTCTTTCCAGTTTGACAAATGGCAACATACTCAATAATTGTTTATACGTGGTTGCACACGGGTCATCCAAAACAATTGTTTGCGTTGAAGGGATGCACAAATCCGCACTGCTCTCATTTTGCATATGGGTGTTCTATCTAAAACGTTTGCGATCAAGAGCTGCACAAATCCTGCTCAGCACATTTTCCCTTGGCTTCCTGGGGAAGTTGTCGGTTTGGATACGGGTGTTCTAACTAAAACGTTTGCGATGAGTGTTTTATATTTAAAAACCGAATTAAACTGGGGAAACCGAATTAAACCTGGGGAAGCTGCCAAGTTTCATGAATTTCAGACGAGTTTTGGATTTACTAGAATTTAAAAACCAGGTATCTCAATGTTTGCGGCCGAGTGACGGTGGCAGGGTGTTTGAAATTCATTCCCATTTCTTGCATGGGACCTAAGAATCCACCCAAGGACACATATTTGATTTTTCAACCAGTTTATATGCATTGGAGAATGAGCATGTAGTTCAAATTTGAATTATGCACAGAAAATGCGTGGAAAACCTAGTTAATGTATAAAAATTTCCAAACGAACCCCCCAAAAAATCCAAAATTGAACACAACACTCTTGTTGTTCTATGTTGACACTCGAAATTTTTTGAAAGCAATAAGAGGCAACGGATATCGTTTTGTCCCCAAAGGTGGCACGTTCCCTACCGAAACCATCACGCTTGTTGTGAGAAGCTCTGGTTTGTGAGAAGCTTATACCCAAACCAGCCCCAAATGGGACAAAAAAATTACCATGACATGTTGATGCCGCTCCATGATAGCAGCCCAAGTTTCATGATTTTCAGATGAGTTTTGGAATTACTAGAATTTAAAAACTAGGTATCTCAATGTTTGCGGCCGAGTGACGGTGCAGGGTGTTTGAAATTCATTCCCATTTCTTGCATGGGACCTAAGCATGCACCCAAGGACACATATTTGATTTCTCAACTAGTTTATATGCACTTGAGAATGTGCATGTAGTTCAAATTTGAATTATGTACATAAAATGCCTGGAAAACCCAGTTAATGTATAAAAATGTCCAAACGAACCCCGAAAAATTACAAAATTGATCACAACACTCTTGTTGTTCTATGTTGACACTCAAAACTTTTTGAAAGCAATAAGAGGCAATGAATATCGTTTCGTCCCCAAAGGTGGCACGTTCCCTACCGAAACCATCACGCTTGTTGTGAGAAGCTCTGGTTTGTGAGAGGCTTATACCCAAACCTGCCCCAAATGGGAATTTTTTTACCACGGCTTGTTGATGCCGCTCCATGATAGCATGACAAGTTTCATGAATTTCAGACGAGTTTTGGATTTACTAGAATTTAAAAATCAGGTATCTCAATGTTTGCGGCCGAGTGACGGTGGCAGGGTGTTTGAAACTCATTCCCATTTCTTGCATGGGACCTAAGCATGCACCCAAGGACACATATTTGATTTTTTAACCCGTTTATATGCAATAGAGAATGTGCATTTAGTTCAAATTTGAATTATGCACATAAAATGCCTGGAAAACCCAGTTAATGTATAAAAATGTCCAAACGAACCCTGAAAAATTCCAAAATTGAACACAACACTCTTGTTGTTCTAAGTTGACACTCAAAATTTTTTGAAAGAAATAAGAGGAAACATATATCGTTTCGTCCCCAAAGGTGGCACGTTCCCTACCGAAACCATCACGCTTGCTGTGAGAAGCTCTGGTTTGTGAGAAGCTTATACCCAAACCTGCCCCAAATGGGACAAAAATTTTACCACGACATGTTGATGCCGCTCCATGATAGCATGCTAAGTTTCATGAATTTCAGACGAGTTTTGGATTTACTAGAATTTAAAAACCAGGCATCTCAATGTTTTGCCGGCAATCAACAGTGCCCTGGTGTTTGAAATTCATTCCCATTTTTTGCATGGGACCTAAGAATGCACCCAAGGACACATATTTGATTTTTCAACCAATTTATATGCACTGGAGCATGTTCATGTAGTTCTAATTTGAATTGTGCACATAAATGCATTGAAAACTCACTTAATGCATAAAAATGTCCAAACGAACCCCAAAAATCACAAAAAATAACACAACACTCCTGTTGTTCTATGTTGACATGAGAAATTTTTTGAAAGCAATAAGAGGCAATGGATATCGTTTCATCTCGAAAGGTGGGGCGTTCCCTACCGAAACCATCATGCTTGTTGTGAGAAGCTCTGGTTTGTGAGAAGCATATACCCAAACCTGCCCCAAATGGGACAAAATATTTACCATGGCATGTTGATGCCGCTCCATGATAGCATGCCAAGTTTCATGAATTTTAGACGAGTTTTGGATTTACTAGAATTTAAAAACCAGGCATCTCAATGTTTTGGCGACAACCAACGGTGCCCTGATGTTTGAAATTCATTCCAATTTCTTGCATGGGACCTAAGCATGCACCCAAGGACACATATTTGATTTTTCAACCAATTTATATGCACTAGAGCATGTGCATGTAGTTCAAATTTGAATTATGCACATAAATGCATTGAAACTCACTTAATGCAAAGAAATGTCTAAACGAACCTTGAATAATTCCAATGCTTTTACGATCACTGCAGATAAAAGGTCTAGCAATTCAAACACCGTCCATGGCCGCTGTGACCCCATTACGTAATTCAAATCTAGACGGAAAATCAAGTAGATCCCACACAGTTTATAATAACCAACCATCTGAGATGCAGCACAGAATAACTTCGGGCCGTGTCTAAATAAGGGATCGTGTCTGACGACACTTTGCACGCCAGTTTTTTGGCTGAAGCGATTCCAAATTTTCGGCTTCCACGGAAATATCTACCTCCCCGCCCCCTCCCCCTTACCAAAAGCCACATTTCCCCTGTTTCCGCCTTCCTTTCCAAGTTGAAACCTTCACTCCTTGCTTGCAGGGCCGCCGCCTTCTCGCTGGCGACCCTCCTTCACGCTGCTCAGCCTCGCCTATCCTGGCAGGTTATCCACACCCGAGCCCCATCCTCCTCCTCCTTCCACATCCGACATGCCCCGACCGTCGGCGCGAGCGCGACACCTTCCACCCAAATCACCAACACCTCTACCAAATAAGCGCCGGCCTAAGTCATGGTGCACGCAGTATAGCCAGGACCTCAAGGAGCATTTGGCAGCGGAGAAGCAAATCACGGCCGCACGCGCGGATGAGGTCGCGATGGATGCCATTCATGCCGGCCCCCAGATCTTGAAGGAGCACCTTGCCATTTGCTAGCTATGCCGGTTACGCATGCTCGGTTTACCCGTTGCATGTGCTGCTCCTGCCTTTCCTTCACAAATTCTAGTGAATTGTGCTATCTAATTTTACAATGAAATCTGTTGCTCTAGTGTATATGTTCTATATGTCGTGTAGTGTGGTGCTCACTTATTAACTGTTTTGTTAATTAGTTGTCGTCTTTAGTTAACTGTTTGGTTCAATTCTGCAAATATGATGTTCAATTCTTTAGGCCACAATTTTGTATTGTCTTCCATGTGAGAAATAAATCGAATTCATCTTTACAAAATACATGAGAAACGAATAAAATTGCTATATTTTCAAGTTGTCAAGCATGCTTGGTTTGGTTATATATTGTGAAATGTGGTGCTCAGTTAACGTTTGGTTCATTTGTGTTGTGGTGTTCAGTTAACTGTTTGGTTCAGTTCTGCAATGCGATGTTCAATAGTAGTGGGTGCATTCTGTTATTGTATACCATGTGAGGAATAAATTGAATTTGGTTGTAGTAAATATATGAAACAAATACAATTGCTACAATTGGCTGTAGTTAACTGTTTGGTTAACTGTCTGATCTTCTATTAGGAGTATGTTATATTGTGCAATGTGGTGCTCAGTTAATGTTGGTTCATTTGTTGTGGTGTTTAGTTAACTGCTTGGTTCAATTCTGCAATGTGATGTCCAATTGTCGTGGGTAGAATTTTGTATTGTTGTGCATGTGAGGAATAAATCGAATTTGGTTGCACTTAATACATGAGAAACATATACAAGTGCTATATTTCCTAGTTCTTAATCATTCTTGTTTTGGATAAATGGGTTTTCCGTGTGGCTTGAACTAATCTGATGAATCTGCAATGTGCTTATTTTTCATCAACATATTTTACTGATAGCATACGAACCCTTACTTAACCTGATGACTAACTACCTTATATGTGTTGCAGGGAAACAATGGGAAGCACTGAGGTTTGCAATCGAGGTTAGCACGTGCATGGTCTGTTGTCTAATAACACATTATTGTGCAATTGCAGGAACCATTCTAATATTTAGGTTTTTAACAATTTGGTCTTGCACATGTAGGTCCTGCTGTCAGAGGTTTTGACCCACTGTTCGACCCTTTTTGCATATGGGGAAATGAGTTGTCCATGAATATCAGTCAAGTCAAGAAACTCAGAAAGATTGTTAGGATAAATAAATTAGCGACAAAAAACAACAAGATCTTTGTCTGCACAATGAAGAAGACATCAGTTCACTATAGGATGGTACTAACTATTATTCCTTGCCTTTTTTATTACTTTGCCCCATTTCGAATATAGAGAAGATATTTATGCACATCCTTGTTTTCAGACATTTCCAAAGCAGTTCATTGATGATTACCTCTCAAACCACATGTATGGTCAGGAGGCGAGGAAGGTATTCATACAACACCCACGGTTCAATATTGAAGTGTTCCTGAAGAGGACGAAGGATGGACGGTTAATCATCCACAGGCACTGGACTAAAGTTACTAAGACCTTCAACATTAATGAAGGCTCAATATTCGCCTTCTGCTTCAGCAGTTTTCCATATGAGATACATCTGTCTATATACCGTCTATGATCCTAATTTTGAAAGGTTATAGATGTTGCATGTGAAACTTGGTCCTGGTGTAGTTGTGTAATGTGGTAGCTGAGTGCTGAAGCTATATGATGTTGTACTCTGATGTATTTTAATTATGATAATGAAATATATTGTGTGATTAATATGAAATGTTAATTAGATTAATAAATGGATTATGAATATTTAGATAATTAGCCTGCTAATAGTGAATTAGTCTGCTAATTGGGTTTTGCTATTGCAAACGGTTGTTGAAAAAATACCGTGGGCGATGACCCCAGGCAAGGCACACAGTTTCTAGGAATAAACCGTGTTGGATCAATGAACAATCACACACGACTTTCTCTTGAAAACTGTTTGCGTTAGGCCACCTTGCGCAAACATTTACTACATAAAAACTGTGTGCGATGGAGAGCCTTTGCCACACAGTTTCTTCTACGTACCGTGTGTGATACATTCAATAACGCAAACGATTTAACGGGAAAAATTGTGTGTGATGTACCTGTGAACGGAAACGTTTTCCTTGGAGCGACTATGTGGGATGTACATACGATCAGAAATCTTTGGCGGGGACTGACTGTGTGGGATGTACTTGCGACCAGAAACAATTTCGTCGTATAATTGTATTTTTTTAGCTCTACTGTATGTATTTCCGTATTTGAGCGCTCGCCGGTCGCACACGACCTCATTTTGCCGAGCATGTGTGCCAGGAGGGCATATCCCCGACGGTTTCTGGGTCGTGTGGGAAGGACCCCCCTATCGCCCACACTCACTTGGCGACGGTTCCAAATGCCGTCACGGAAAGGGGTTAAAAAACCGTTTGTTTAGCAGCTCGCTGTACTAGTGTATGGATGCTGGCGACATTATCATATACGTGAGCCAAAAGGCGCAAATGATCCCGAGCCAGGTAAGATGACACCCGTGGGAATACCGTGCGTGAGGCCGCAAAGTGATATGATGTGTTACATGCTAGGTCGGTGTGACTTAGGATCGGGGTCCTGACAATTAGGTGCAATTTTAAATAGAAGTAATTAAATTAGGGCGAAATTACATTGTGTAGGTCATTACAGCACACATGGTTGGTAAAACACAAATGTTTGAGATATACACCATAATCCGAGACG
The DNA here is from genome assembly GCF_002162155.2 of Triticum dicoccoides. Taxonomy (NCBI): domain Eukaryota; kingdom Viridiplantae; phylum Streptophyta; class Magnoliopsida; order Poales; family Poaceae; genus Triticum; species Triticum dicoccoides. The sequence continues at coordinate 443,562,806 of NC_041388.1, forward strand.
GTTCACACAGAGGAAACTTGTGCAAGCATGCACACAGTTGCCATTTGCAAAGCATGTGTGATGTCAGACACTATCACATACGGTGCAGGAAAACTAAATGTGTGTGATTGTCTACCTATCATACAGAGTTTATAATCATGAACTGTTTGTGATGTGCCAGGCATCGTAAAACTCATGTGCCTAGAATCTCCCTGGAAAACTCCCGTGCCTGGAATCTACCTGGTTTTTGGCAGAACCACAAAACTCTGACTACAATGGCAATGCGAGCACAAACGAGTAGCAATGATGAAGCTTTTGGGATATTCGAGATATCGGAAACGGTTATATAGGGACAACTGTATGCATCAAGACTTTGTATCCCCGACGGTTTCTGGGACGTGTGGGAAGGACCCCCCCCCCCCTATCGCCCACACTCACTTGGCGACGGTTCCAAATGCCGTCGCGGAAAGGGGTTAAAAACCGTTTGTTTAGGACCGACGCGCACCAGTGACATCGTCTTAATTATCCTGTAAGTAGAAATATTGCTTGATTGTATATATGGACTGTGGTCTTAGGGCATCTTCAACGCCATCCATCAAAGCAGACAGCAAAACGTCTGCAGACACGCCCAGATGTGTCCGTGGACAAGGTAGCATAGTCGGCCGTCTAAACACCGCGGTAGCTCGTGCGAGCTATACAATGACATGATCATCAAGTTGCAAACATTGAGTGAGAATTGCCAACACGTAGAGCAACAAGAGGAAAAAAATTACGATCACCATGATTGATGCACCCTTTGGCCACATTTCTTTCCAATTGTGAATTCACACCACAATACTTCATGACAGTGTTCGATACTAAAGTATTTTTTCTATTTTCTTAGCTATAATGGGCTATAATTCATAGAGTTTGAATTGATTCATATTATTATTTATTTTTAAAAAATAAAGAATCATGCATCCCAGAAGAAAGTATGATCTCGATGTTGCAATGCGTAGGAAGAAACAAAAACTAGAACAAGATGCTCGGTTCCAAATGGGTGCTCTTGATAAATATGTTGTGAAATAATCTTAAACTAATTATGAAAACCAAACTCCATATGAAAATATTGATGATGGACATGGTCGTGATCCAATGGAGGTTGAGGCTTGATAATCCCCAAGAGTAGGGAATATTGTAGCACTTTCCACAAGTGATGGTGGTAATTATGGAGTGTCAAACCGACAGGGAGCGAAAGGTAGGATTCATATTCTCTTAGGTCCTATCTGCAGTTGATGCAACCCTATGCACACCAAACATTAGCTTTACCTAGAAATAAGAGATACAACTACTTTACGAGTATTAAGGGGTAGATTCGCAACAAAGTAAAGAACTTGTAAGTAAAAGTTAGTTTTTGTAGTGTAAAGAAACAATAAATAAAAGAAAGCTAGTGTTGAGTAGCTAGCGGTGGTACAAAGTTGTAATTGTCCCTAGGAAATTGGCTATGATACTATATTGATCATCATCATTGTCGTTTATACGTGAGAGATGCCTAAACTAACATGTAACAATACCAATTGATAACATGTACTTATGATTGAAATCCTAGCAAGCATCCGAAAATACTAAGAATTTATTAAGGCAAAACTCAACCATCACAGAAATATGTATCAACTCCTATACAGAGGTACAGTAATAACAGTCACTCCAACCACCTTATGCATAGTTATATCAACATATTACTAACCGTAAAGTATGATCCACATACGTGCACGCTCGTATGATGGGTACCGAAGGATGGGAACATATCAACATACAACTCAAATAAAAAAGATCGCTAACTAACCGCGCTTGTACTTTCTGAAGGAAATATGCCCTAGAGGCAATAATAAAGTTGTTATTCATATTTCCTTATATCATGATAAATGTTTATTATTCATGCTAGAATTGTATTAACCGAAAACTTGATACATGTGTGGATACATAGACAAAACACAATGTCCCTAGTAAGTCTCTACTAGACTAGCTCGTTAATCAAAGATGGTTAAGTTTCCTAGCCATAGACATGTGTTGTCATTTGATGAATGGGATCACATCATTAGGAGAATGATGTAATGGACAAGACATATCCGTTAGCTTAGCATAATCATCGTTAAGTTTTACTGCTATTGCTTTCTTCATGTCAAATACATATTCCTTTGACTATGAGATTATGCAACTCCCGGATACCGGAGGAATACCTTGTGTGCTATCAAACGTCACGACGTAACTGGGTGATTATAAAGATGCTCTACAGGTATCTTCGAAGGTGTTTGTTGGGTTGGCATAGATCGAGATTAGGATTTGTCACTCTGAGTATCGAAGAGGTATCTCTGGGCCCACAACATCCGGGCGTAAATCAAAGACCACACGTTCGAAAAAGATAGTAAGTCCCACAAGAGGGTGAAATGTTCTAAATCTCCTATTGTTTCCTCGTGAATGGAATATTTTTTAATAGCAGAGGACTTCGTGACTTGGCTACACATTTATTCATTTCGGAATGTAATAGGGAATACAATTTAGATTTGTTGACTATCTCTGAAACAGAGAAACGTGATTTCTCAGTAAGTCTGCTAAACCGCCTGTCTGGCGGGATAGACTTTACTTGGGTTTCTCGACCGCCTAGAGGTCGTTCTGGGGGAATTTTACTTGGCGTATATATAGGGACTATGGATGTTTTGGCTAGTTCGGATGGTGAGTTTCACGTTAAACTCCATATTCGCAACAAGGCTGACAACTTCACATGGACCCTCGTTGTCGTGTATGGGGCAGCCCAAGACGAGTTCAAGGCTGATTCTCCGTGAATTGGTTAATCTGGCAAAAGATAATCCCTACACCATTCTTATAGATGGGGATTTTAATTTGCTTTGATTCCCAAATGAGAAAAGCCACGGTAGGTTTGATAATGATTGGCCTTTCATTTTCAATGATGTCATTGACAGTCTAGATCTGCCAGAGGTTTCCATGATTGGAAGACAATTCACTTGGGCGAACAGTCTTCCGGAACCGACATATGAGAAACTAGATCGCGTTTTAATGGATACTGTCGGTGTCAAAACCGGCGGGTCTCGGGTAGGGGGTCCCGAACTGTGCGTCTAGGCCGGATGGTAACAGGAGGCAAGGGACACGAAGTTTTACCCAGGTTCGGGCCCTCTCGATGGAGGTAAAACCCTACGTCCTGCTTGATTAATATTGATGATATGGGTAGTACAAGAGTAGATCTACCACGAGATCAGAGAGGCTAAACCCTAGAAGCTAGCCTATGGTATGATTGTTGATGTGTATGTTGTCCTACGGACTAAACCCCCCCGGTTTATATAGACACCAGAGAGGGTTAGGGTTACACAAAGTCGGTTACAATGGTAGGAGATCTTCATATCCGTATCGCCAAGCTTGACTTCCACGCCAAGGAAAGTCCCTTCCGGACACGGGACGGAGTCTTCAATCTTGTATCTTCACAGTCCAAGAGTCCGGCTGAAGGTATAGTCCGGCCATCCGGACACCCCCTAATCCAGGACTCCCTCAGTAGCCCCTGAACCAGGCTTCAATGATGACGAGTCTGGCGCGCAGATTGTCTTCGGCATTGCAAGGCGGGTTCCCCCTCCAAGTACTTCATAGAAGATTTTGAACACAAAGATAGTGTCCGGCTCTGCAAAATAAGTTTCCACATATTGCTATAGATAGAATAATATTTACACAAATCTAATCTGCTGACGTATTCCGTAGCGTGACACACCACGGCCAAGCCTTTATCCGAGTCGTTTCATTATCCCACCTCAGCGCGTCATGCGAGGCGGTTTCCTTGGCACGTCTTGTTAAAGCAGAGATCGTGTCCCCTTATTCCGGGATTCTCATCAATACGGGCGTGGGTAACCCAACCGCGCCATTGATTATGGCACTTGGAGATAAGCGAGTTTTACCAGGCTGGTGGGGACATGTAGTTGCATCCACCCATATAAGGGGATAAGGATCCACCCTTTCACCTACGCCTTCTTCCTCCTTCATCTATCCATTCTTGCGCACTCGAGCTCCAGCGCCCAAGTCCACACTCCCCACCTCAACCTCCTCCAGCCATGTCCGGAGCGGGAGGCAAGTGGATGGTCTCCTCCGTCACGGAGGGACACATCAAAAAGCTGAGGAAGGCCGGATACCTGTCTAACGACATCATGTACCGGCTTCCCGAAAAGGGGCAGCTCATCCTCACCCCTAGGCCCCATGAGAGGGTGGTGTTCCTCCCCCATTTCCTCCGCAGACTGGGCTTCCCTCTCCACCCATTTGTCCGGGGGCTCATGTTCTACTACGGCCTGGATTTCCACGATCTGGCACCGAACTTCGTCCTCAATATCTTGGCGTTTATCGTCGTGTGCGAGGCCTTCCTCCGCATCCGCCCCCATTTCGGCCTATGGCTCAAGACTTTCAACGTCAAGCCGAAGGTGGTGCACGGCAACCATACGGAGTGCGGAGGCACCATGGTGGGCAAGATGGCCAACGTCCTATGGCTCGAGGGCTCGTTTGTGGAGACCCTAAAGGGGTGGCAATCGGGGTGGTTTTACATCACCGAGCCGCGCGACACCGAATGGGTCGCACCCCCTGTGTTTCGATCCGGACCCCCTACGCGGCTCACCTCCTGGAAGGAGACGGGCCTGTCGTGGGGCAAGAAGGGAGAGATGACCGGACTCCAAACATGCGTCCAAACCCTGGTGGACAAGAAGCTCAAACTTGTCAACGTAGTCCAGGTTATGCTCATCCGCTTGATCCTACCGTGTCAACAACGGGCTTTCAACCTGTGGGAGTTCGACCCGGCGCGGCACCAAACTCTGAGCAGGCTCTTCGACACGACGTACGAAGATGCCTGGAAGGTGCTTTTCAAGGGCGCCGAGGCTCCCGCATCCGCTACCGAGGATCACGAATTTAGTGCGTAGCGTCACGCTCTCGCGGTAAGCTGTTTTTTCCTTTTACAGGGTATCAGTTTTTCATAGTTTGACTCCATGCGGGATCTAAGCTCCCTTACCTTTGACAGGATTGGCAGGTGACATCCGGACAGATCAACTGTCTGGCTCCTTTTCTCGAAGGCCCAGCGGACGCTCGCTTGGCGAAGCTGCTGGTTCTGGCACCCTATGTGTTGCCGGAGAAGAAGGCCACAAAAAAGGCCGTGGGGACTCAAAAGAGTGCCCGGCGCCAGGAGGTGTCGGATCCATCATCTGATGGTTCCGAGGCGCATTCCTCTCGTGAAGACGAGGAGGAAGAAGAAGAAACCTCTCCCCCTCCAGCGGGAGGAGAGAAGAAAAGGAAGGCCGCCCTCTCTGGGGAGGCCGTAGGGTCCAAGAAGGGGAAAACCCTTCCTCCGGACTACTCCACCGACGCCGACGACGGCGGAGAGGAGTGGCAGCCCAGGGCCAAGCCCCTGGGAAAATCGTAAGTATCCGGATACCAGAGTAATTCATAGTATTCGTTTATTGCACAACTTCCCCTTACGTCGAATATGTTTATGCATCCCACCCAAAGACCGGCTCGACGCGTCATCGAGCGGCTCACTGGACTCGTCGGATGTGAACTCACTCCCGACGGCTTCCTCCCCCCGCCCTACGGACGACACCGAAGGTGGTCCTGGAGGGGCCGCAAGGCGACCTCCCGGACTCCAGGAGTAAAGGGGATGAAACCCCCAGGGCTCCAAGTCTGGCTCTAGGCCAGACACCGCTCCGGAACCTTCAAAGGTTCCAGAGTCCGGCGGGGGACCTCCTTCCAAGAGGAGGAAGTCCACCGTGCTGGTGGCCCCCGTCCAACCGGAGGCGTTGGACAATATGTTGGAGGCGCTCCAAGGCGCCTCCATCGACGAGGAGCACCGCACTATTATGAGTGCGGTGGTCCAGAAGGTTCAGTCCGCCAAGAGCGGACTGACTGAAGCTTGTACTAGCCTTTTAACAGGCTTTGAGGTAAGTAAAGAATGTGTAAATAATATTACCGCATAGACAGTAGCCCCTGATGCTCTCTTTGGCATTCGGGAAGAAAAGTCGAATAGAGGATCAAATAAAATTCGCAGGAGTCTAACAAAAATGAGTCAATATGCATATGCAGGCTTCTCTGCTTGTGTCCGCCGCACTAACTGCGGAAGTGGACATGCTAAAGCAGAACCTCGAGCGGTCCGAGCAAGAGCTCGGGCATGCCAAGAAGCAGCTCGAGGACAATGAAGGTAAGAAATACCTTGTTTTTTAAATATATATAAAAAGGTGCAATTGCAAAGAATGACAGGATTATCATGGCTATTGTAGGGGCCACGTCTGAAGTGGCGACCTTTAAGCAAGCGCTGGTCGAGGCCGAGAAGAGGGCAGCCTCAGAGCCGCACCGAGCGGGAGAAGTATGAGGCCGAGGTTGGCAAGGTGCGGCAAGAGCTCCAGGCTCTCATGGAGAAACATGAGAGTTTGGAGCTTGACTCAAAGACGCGAGCGTCCGAGCTCGCGGTGGCTATTGAAAATGCCAAGTATGCCAAGGCCAAATCCCAGAAGACCCTCCAGGAGTTGGATGAGGTGAAGAAGATAGCAGCGGGTAAGGCATTCTTTATGCAAAGCAAACACATAAACGTGAGTTACTTGTTACTTACCCGAATCCAGAGCTCTCCAGGAGCGTTCGCAGATCTTCCCCGGAGTGTGTCCGATGCCGCCGCATTCTATCAAGCCGAGGAGGGTAGCTCGACAGAGAAGTTGTTCTGGTCTCAGCATGCTGAGGCCGGACACCCCGTGCCCCTGAGCGACCAGCTGAAGCAACTGGTCGAGCTCCACAAGGTGGCCAAACAGGCCATGAAGGGCCTCATTGTTCGGCTGTGGCCTGGAGGGGCTCTGCCTGGGAGCTATTTCGGGCTGGTGCAGCGGCTGGTGGAGGCCTGTCCAAGGCTTGAAGTCATCAAGCGCTCCGTCTGCAATGAAGGTGCCCGTAGGGCCCTTGCCCGTGCTAAGGTGCACTGGGGCAAGATGGATGCTGAGAAGCTTGTGAAGGATGGGCCACCGCCGGGGAAAGAGCATCGCAAGCCCGAGAATTACTATAAGGATGTTCTGAAGGGTGCCTGCCTTATGGCGGATGAATGTTCTGGGGATGTAATTTTTGAGTGAAACTTGCTCGTTTTGTCCTGTGCGCTGAAAACTTGTTCATATGCGCTAAGCAATTCTATTGGAATTTAAAATATTACCTTCTGTGCGGCTGTTTATCAATTCTGAGAGATGGCGAGTCGTCGGCTTCTGCCCCCGTGTCGCTAGTGCTGGGGTGTTCGGGGATAAACCTGAGCGCTCTTCTTCCCATGTTTGGGTCCTTCGAGGGAGGCTCTCAGCCCAATGAACAAGGCAATCGGACTATAATGCATGAACACTCTCACTTAGCCATAGAATTCTATAATTTTAAATTTCGGCGAAGCCCCTGGTATTCGGAAGACCGAGTTCGGGGCGCTATCCACGCCTTGGCCGGACAGAGCCGGCTCCTCGCCCTAAGCGGCATAAGTCTTTAGGGACTCGGAAAACCTCTCGAACAGCGACCAGCTCTCGCTTCATCATAATAGTCAGTTTTAGCTTTCTCCACTGAGGTGCTCGACCCAGCTCAACTGGGGCACAATCGCAGTGGTTCTCCTAGTGCTACCTTAGCCGATATAGCGGAACGTAAGGCACCAAAACATAGGAGCCGGGCAAACCCAACTATTGACCCAAGACATGATTCGGAGCCGATGCATATAATGCTATAAGTTCGGGGTGCCGCACTTGTTAAAGTGTTCGGACTTCTCACACCATACTGAGGGGTACTAAAGCCCCTGGCGTATTTTGGCCGTACCAACGTGTACGGGTGCAACATGTCGTTAAGGAACATATATAAAGAAAAAAACGGTAATGCAAAAATAGACGAAAACTATGCATTGTTTATTAAAAAGGGCTGCGATCAAAGCAGAACGATACAGATAATGTGATAAGTGGAAGGTTGGACTAGTTAACATGTCCGTTCCAGGGGCAAGCTGCGGAATAGTATGCGGAGCAGGTATACTGCTCGTGATAGAGACCACCTGGGAGTTCCGTAATGCGGTGTGGCTTGTCTGCTTCCCTGGTTCTTGCATCATTTGTGCGGCAATTGAACTGCCAAACAGGCCTTCCGAAGGATGGAGTCCTGAAAGTAAGAGAAAATTAAAAAATCGGCAGCCCCTGGTACGGTTTAAGCCGTGTTTTGGGCGTGCCGTGATGGTGCCCCTCCTCCTGTACCCATGGTATCTCTAGAGCATAGTTATGTACGTGAAGTACTGGCGTCGCCTTTTTGCGAGGGTTGGGGTTGGGGCCGCATTGCTACGCCTGCTCGGATCATGCCAGGCGGTCTTATTGTAGGTTACTCCGGGTGCGCTTGACGGTGTCCGGTCGTTTAGTGGCCGGACTGGAGAACTTCCTGGAGAGGCTGCTTTGTACTTCCGTTGCAAGGGCGCCGTGTGCTCCTCCGTTCGGAGGGAGCGTTCGGTGTTTCCATTGACCATAATTACTCCTCGAGTGCCTGGCATCTTGAGCTTAAGGTATGCATAGTGTGGTACCACATTGAACTTAGCGAATGCGGTTTGCCCGAGCAGTGCGTGATAGCCACTGCGAAACGGGACTATGTCGAAGATTAGCTCCTCGCTTCGGAAATTATCCAGAGATCCGAAGACCACTTTAAGTGTGACTGAGCCTGTACAATTGGCCTCTACACCTGGTATTACGCCCTTAAAGGTCATTTTGGTGGGCTTAATCCTCGAGGGATCTATGCCCATTTTCCGCACTGTATCCTGGTAAAGCAGGTTCAGGCTGCTGCCGCCGTCCATAAGGACTCTAGTGAGATGAAATCCGTCAATAATTGGGTGTAAAACCAATGCGGAGAATCCTCCATGACGGATGCTAATGCGATGGTCCCTTCGATCAAACATGATCGGGCAGGAGGACCATGGGTTGAACTTTGGGGCGACTGGCTCTACCGCATATACGTCCCTTAACGCGTGCTTCCGCTCCCTTTTGGGGACGTGGGTTGCGTATATCATGTTCACCGTCCGCACTTGTAGGGGAAAACCCTTCTGTCCACTGTTGTTCGGCGGCCGGGGCTCCTCGTCGTCATCGCTATGCAGCCCCTTGTCTTCATTTTCGGCGTTTAACTTGCCTACCTGCTTGAACACCCAACAATCCCTGTTGGTGTGATTGGCCGGCTTTTCGGGGGTGCCATGTATCTGGCACAAGCGGTCGAGTATTCGGTCCAAACTGGACGGGCCCCTAGGATTCCTTTTGAATGGCTTTTTCCGCTGACTGGATTTAGAGCCTCTGAATCCGGCATTAACTGCCGTATCCTCAGCGTTGTCGCCGTTAATGCGGCGCTTCTGCTTATTGCGACGCGACCTGCCATTACTGTCTCTGGTGTCCGAATTACCAGGGTTCTTGGTCATATTGTTGCTACGAGCAAGCCAGCTGTCTTCTCCCGCGCAAAAGCGGGTCATGAGTGTCGTGAGTGCTGCCATAGATTTCGGCTTTTCCTGTCCAAGGTGCCGGGCCAGCCACTCGTCACGGATATTGTGCTTGAAGGCTGCTAGGGCCTCAGCGTCCGGACAGTCAACTATTTGATTTTTCTTTGTTAGGAACTGTGTCCAGAATTGCCTGGCCAATTCCTCTAGCTGCTGAATTACGTGACTTAGGTCATCGGCGTCTCGGGGTCGCACATAAGTGCCCTGGAAATTGTCGAGGAATGCGGCGTCCAGGTCCTCCCAACAACTGATTGATCATGTTGGCAAGCTGTTAAGCCAATGCCGAGCTGGTCCTTTAAGCTTGAGTGGGAGGTATTTGATGGCGTGGAAATCATCGCCGCGGGCCATGTGGATATGAAGGAGATAATCCTCGATCCATACCGCAGGATCTGTTGTGCCATCATATGATTCGATGTTTACGGGTTTAAAACCCTCGGGGATTTGATGATCCATTATTTCTTCTGTAAAGCATAGTGGGTGTGCGGCGCCTCTGTACTGGGCTATATCATGACGTAGCTCCAATGAGCCTTGTCTACTGTGTTCGGCCCTGCCGAATTTGTGGCCGGCGTGACGGTTACCGTCTCGAGCCGTGGGGCGCCCACGCGATCCGTAGATCTATCTTGTTTGCCTTGCCTTGTCCTCCAACATGTCTCGTAAGTCCAGCGCATATTCCCGTGCCTTGGTACGGGGTGCGGCTTGAGTGGAGGGCCGAGAGGCCTCTCTGTCGCGGCCACGAGGTGGCCGGTCGGTCGCATCAAATGCTTCCTCCTCTAATCAGGGTAGCAACCTGCGCTTTGGGTAGATCTTGGAGGGGCGTTCGAGTTTATGCTCTTCGGCCGCAAGGACTTCAGTCCATCTGTCGACTAGCAAATCTTGATCAGCTCTAAGTTGTTGCTGTTTTTTCTTGAGGCTTCTTGCCGTGGCCATAAGCCTGCGTTGAAAACGCTCTTGCTTGACGGGATCCTCTGGCACGACGAATTCATCGTCGTCGAGGCTTGCCTCGTCTTCGGAGGGAGGCATATAATTATCGTCCTCGACCTCTCTGTCTGCCGCCCTCTCATGAGGGCTGGTTTCTCCATCCTCCTGTGCTAAATCTTGCTGGAGGGGGTTTTCTTTGGCGCTTTCCGGAGTATTATTATCTCCCGTGCTGGAATCACCGTATTTGTTTTGGCGGGATTTTGAGCGGCGCCGCTGACGCCGGCGCTTAGGCTGTTTCTTGGAGGGGTCATCCTCTGCTGTTCCATCGCCATCTCCCTCTTTTGGGGTGTCCACCAGTTATATGTCATATGACGAGGTGGCTTTCCAGGGCCTAGTAGGCGCTAGTTCTTCATCATCTCCTTCATCGGCGTCCATACCGTCGATGTCTTCGGAGTCGAAGTCGAGCATGTCGGTTATGTCGTCGACAGTGGCTACAAAGTGGGTGGTGGGTGGGCTTTGAATTTCTTCATCGTCCGTACCCCAACCTTGCTGACTGTAGTCCGTCCAGGGCTCTCCTGATAAAGAGAGAGACTTCAGTGACTTCAGGATATCACCGAAAGGCGAGTGCTGAAAGATGTCCGTGGCAGTGAACTCCATGATCGGCGCCCAATCGGATTCGATCGGCAGGGGCGCGGAGGGTTCGGAGTCCGGAGAGGAGTTCGGCTCCTTGGAGTCACGAGTCTCGCAAAGTACGGGGCTGGTGTTCGGCTCAATCGCCGTTGGGGTCGCAGCCCCCGAGGTGGCGTCCAACCGCCCATCCTCGATCGGCGCAGTTGGCTCCGAATTGAGGGTCGGAGCCGATGCGGGTGCGGCCTCCAGGGCACTGTTCGGCGGCAGAGCTAGATCATGCTCGTCGTGACAGTGCGGCGCGCTCGGCAGTGGCTCGAATCCGTCGAAGATCAAGTCCCCGCGGATGTCAGCCGTGTAGTTTAAACTTCCAAATCTGACCTGACGGCCAGGGGCATAGCTTTCGATCTGCTCCAAACGGCCGAGCGAATCGGCCCGCAGTGCGAAGCCGCCGAAGACGAAGATCTGTCCGGGGAGGAAGGTCTTACCCTGGAATGCATCGCTATTGATGATCGTAGGAGCCATCGAGCCTGACGGTGATGACATAGAGGAACTCTCAATGAAAGCACCAATGTCGGTGTCAAAACCGGCGGATCTCGGGTAGGGGGCCCCGAACTGTGCGTCTAGGCCGGATGGTAACAGGAGGCAAGGGACACGAAGTTTTACCCAGGTTCGGGCCCTCTCGATGGAGGTAAAACCCTATGTCCTGCTTGATTAATATTGATGATATGGGTAGTACAAGAGTAGATCTACCACGAGATCGGAGAGGCTAAACCCTAGAAGCTAGCCTATGGTATGATTGTTGATGTGTATGTTATCCTACGGACTAAAACCCCCCGGTTTATATAGACACCGGAGAGGGTTAGGGTTACACAAAATCGGTTACAATGGTAGGAGATCTTCATATCCGTATTGCCAAGCTTGCCTTCCACGCCAAGGAAAGTCCCTTCCGGACACGGGACGGAGTCTTCAGTCTTGTATCTTCACAGTCCAGGAGTCCGGCTGAAGGTATAGTCCGGCCATCCAGACACCCCCTAATCCAGGACTCCCTCAGATACCGATTGGGAATCTAAATTTCCCATGGTGTATGTTCGTGCTCTACCTCGTATTGAGACTATATCAGACCACGCACCCATTCTCCTAACTACTGATTTGCCATGACCACAACATAGACGCAAGTTCAAATTTGAACTTGGGTGAACTTGGGTGGTTGCTTCGGGATGGCTTCCATGATATGGTCAAGGAGGTGTGGGAGAAACCAGTGGACGGGCATACCCCAATTCACAGATGGAATAACAAAATCCATGCATTACGCAAATTCATTGGTGGCTGGGCTATGCATACGGTGGGTATCCTCAAAAAGGAGAAGCTTCCTCTTTCATCTATCATTGATGAGTTGGAAGCTTTGGCAGAGGTTAGACCTTTATCTGAGCATGAAATCGAGACCAAGAGTCATTTGAATGCACAGATAGATATCATGTTGCGTGAAGAGGAACTCAAATAGTACCAGCATTCCAACTCTCAATTTATCTTGAAAGGTGATTCGAATACTAGATATTTCCATGGAGTCGCCAATGGCAGACACCGGAAGAAAATTATTCATTCCCTACAATAGGATGAGGGCACGATTGAGGGGCATGAGCAACTTAAATCCTACATCGCTAATTATTATAAAAATCTGTCCGAAGCCCCAGAGGAAGGAACTTCTCGATGGATGAGTCCCGAACAGATGACATCCCCCAGGTCGCTGGTGAGGAAAATGGACTTCTAACAGCCCCGTACACCGAGGAGGAAGTTAGAAATTCAGTTTTCTTAATGGAGCACAACAAAGCCCTGGGTCCGGGTGGTTTTTCCGCTGAGTTCTATCAGAACTTCTGGGAAGTCATCAAACCGGATCTCCTACTTTTGTTTAGTGACCTACATGCTGGCCAACTAGAAATTCTTCGCTTAAACTTTGGTGAGATTATTTTATTACCTAAGGTTAATGAGGTTGAAAGGATACAACAACATAGACCTATTTGCCTCCTTAATGTTAGTTTTAAAATATTTATGGAGGTTGTGACAATCAGGCTAAATACAGTTGCTAAACACATGGTTCGTCGTTCACAGACTGCTTTTATGCAAGGGAGACACATCCTAGATGGAGTTGTTATCCTTCATGAAATAATCCATGAATTACATCGAAAAAAGTTGAATGGGGTGGTACTCAAATTAGACTTTGAAAAAGCTTATGACAAAGTCAAATGGACATTTCTTCAACAGACTCTTAGAAAGAAAGGATTTTCTGCAGAGTGGCGTGCTATGATCCATAGCTTCGTTTCTGGAGGTAGTGTTGTCATTAAGGTCAATGATGACATTGGATGCTATTTCCAAACGAAAAAGGGGTTGCGACAAGGTGACTCCATATCGCCCATGCTATTCAATATAGTGGCGGATATGCTGGCGGTCATGATTGAGCGTGCCAAGGTTGATGGCCAAACTGATGGGGTAGTAAATCATCTAGTTGATGGTGGTCTCTCTATACTTCAATATGCCGACGATATGATTCTCTTCATGGATCATGACCTCGAGAAAGCGAGAAATCTGAAATTAATTTTATCCGCACTCGAGCAACTCTCAGGTCTTAAAATCAATTTTCACAAAAGTGAATTATTTTGTTTTGGCGAGGCTCAAGACGACTCCCACCTATACGCCGAACTATTCGGATGCGAGCTGGGCCAGTTTCAGATCACATATTTGGGGATACCGGTACATTATCGGAGACTCACAAATGCTGAATGGAAACACGCTGAGGAGAGACTACAAAAAAGACTTAGCAGTTGAAAAGGTAAACTGTTGTCTCTGGGTGGAAGATTGGTCCTCATAAATTCAGTACTAAGTAACATGGTACTATATATGATTTCCTTTTTCCAATTGCCGAAAGGAGTTTTACATAGATTGGATTATTTCCGATCAAGATTCTTTTGGCAAAGAGATAACGAGAAAAAGAAATATCGACTGGCTAAATGGAGTGTGGTTTGCCGTCCCAAAGACCAAGGCGGGTTGGACATTCATGACCTCGAGGTTAAGAATAGGGCCCTCCTCGGCAAATGGTTGTTTAAATTACTGACGGGAGATGGTGTATAGCAAACCGTCCCGAGAAGGAAATATGTGGGTTCCAAGGCGGTATCTCAAGTATACTGGAAGCCTGGGAATTCTCACTTTTGGGCAGGTCTGATGGCTACGAAGAAATATTTCTTCTCCTATGGATCCTTCTCAATTAAGGACGGCTCAGGAATTAAATTCTGAGAGGGCAAGTGGCTAGGAAATGCCACACTCCGAGAACAATATCCGGCTCTATACAACATTGTGCGTCATAAGGGTGATACTATCGCCACGGTAATGGAATCATTTCTGCCAAATGTGACGTTCAGAAGAGATTTAATTGGACCCATACTTCAATCATGGTACATCCTGCTCCAACGGTCGTCCACAGTGCATTTATCTCATGGGTCTCATGTATTTCGATGGAACCTACATGGGAATGGACAATTCTCAGTGGAGTCTATGTATAGAGCATTAATCCAGTCTGATGTGCGAATTGATAATAATAAGAAGATCTGAAATATGAAGATACCTCTAAAGAATAAAATCTTTGCATGGTATCTTCGCCGCGGAGTCATTCTTACTAAAGATAACCTCATTAAGAGAAATTGGCATGGAAGTCTGCAATGTGCCTTTTGTCACCATGATGAGACAATAAAACATTTATTCTTCCATTGCAAATTGGCTCGTTTTATATGGTCAGCCATCCAGATAGCTTCCGGCTTGTATCCTCCTTGCAGTGTTGCTAATGTATTTGGCAACTAGTTACATGGGATAGATTACAGGTTGAGAACTATTTTTAGAGTGGGAGCGCTTGTCGTTATTTGGTCGCTTTGACTATGTAAAAATGATAAGGTGTTTAACGATAAAAGTACTTCTCTCATGCAGGTTATCTATAGGTGTACCGGGACTCTTCGTTTATTGTCCTCTCTACAACGTGTGAGGTGTGTACACAATTGAAGGATACGACTAGGGATATTTTTACCCAACATGGGTGGCAGCATGATCTTAGGATTGGCCTACCTCCGCTTTAGGCGTTATATAGACTCTACATTTTTCTTTGTATTTCGACTTCTTAATTTTCGTTTGTGTGAGAGAACTTGTTTGGATGAGTGCATCATAGATATGCAGAGGCCGGGTATAATGTTTAAACCTTTTAAGTAATAAAACGTCCCTTTTTGAAAAAAATGAGCTTTTAATTTAATCAACAAAGAGCTGTGGTCAAAGGACATGCCTCTCGCCTCCACCGCTTCCGAACCGGACGTGCCCGCGCCGGCGTCCCGTGGGGCGCGGCCGTGCGACTCCGCGCTGGCCCGCACACCGTCGCGCGGGGCGCGAACGATACCGCCGATGGAGCTGACACACGTTTCCGTGTAGGGTTGGTCGGTCGAAATAACTCGGCGCGCTTGGCCGGGGTGATTGATTGCAAGGCAACAAACGAAACAAAAGCGACGAAAGGGACGCGCCAGCTGCCAGCCTAGCTCCATCCTCCATCCCGGCGGGTCCCTTGCCTGCCGTCGCCAGCGCCGGGCCGGACGGGACGCGCCGCTGACGACGAGGCGCGCGCACCGCATTACACACCGCGCATTTACGCGCCCGCAGCGCAGCGCCCCTCTCGTGCCCCCCGGTCCATCGCAGGCCACCCTCTCCATCCATCTGATTGATTCATGAGCAGAGCAGCAGCGCAGTCAAAGGTAATGTCACACCACACCGCCACCGCCACGCCACGCCACGCGACGGCTTGACGCGACGGGGCGCAACGTCTCCGGCCGTCGGATGCCCATCGGCGCCCCGCCCGCCGGTCGACACGTCGCGGGGGGCACATGCATGCATGATGATGGCGCCCCGTACGGACGATCCCGGCACCATGCATCGCCGCGAAATTTCTGCTCCTCCTCCGGGTAAGCGAGGCCGTACGTCAGCGCGCGATTGAGCGGCAGTCGCCACCGTCCGGACCGTTGGTCTCGAAGGTGGTGGGTCGGGTGGTGGGGTACTCGGTGGGATCAGGCTGTCCCGAGGAGGCGAGGCGGTTTCTTGCGTGCGTGCGCGCATGGGCCGGTCGGTGAACGGCACTGCACAGGGGTGGCGTGTGCGCCCTGCACGCTGGCGGCCATGGAGAATGGCCCCCATGGTTAAGCTTGGCCATTAACAAGGTACAGTACTGGTGGTATTTTGCTAGCTAGCTGCTGTATGCGTACGCTTGTGCTACAACAACTGTGTGTGTTTGTGTTTGTGTTTGCCTCATGGAGCAAGGCAACAGAGTTGGGTCCCCTTTCGAACAAACAGCTTCGAAGGAAAAATATATAATTAAAATTTGAAGTGAAAAATAAATTTATTTCTGCCCTTTGGATTTTTTTCTTCACAAATTCGGATATAAGACACTTAACATGTGGGAATTAATGGAGTTAACCAAAGAGCATTGCTACACATACGATGAATTTTCGTACGATGGCAGTACATCAGTACTCCATCAGCCTTCTATGGAATGGCCACGTCAATATCTATGCAGGATTGCAATATCGTATAAAGAACGATGACCGCAAAGCAATATTGTTAACCAAATGTGAACTCTCTAGCTCGTGGAAATTTTAAGCTCCAATGGATTCTGTCTCAACTCTATCTCCCTTGTGTCTCTGATCTAGAGACCCTACCCTGGCCTAATTCATGTGTTTTTCATGTCTAACATAAAAAAAATATATCAATATGCCTCCTTTCAACAACCATCGTGTTTTTTGGTTAGGATTAGCAAGCCGGTGATATTTCAACTATGCAATTTCTTTGCTTTCATACCTCACTTGAAAGAAGCCCTTAATTGTAGAACTTAGCTTTGGAAAAAAACGATTCTCATTAGCTTTGTAAGATTTTTGCATGGACTTGTACCTTTCATATAATTATCTTTTCTATTTATGATAGTTATTCCATAAATAACATTGTAAACATTACGGGCCAAACAATTATTCCATACTGCCATATTCTTGAAAATCATGTGTTCTAAATTTATGAAAGATTCA
>NC_041388.1:443580248-443592612 GCF_002162155.2 Triticum dicoccoides
CGCGCGCGCACGCGCTCACCAAAATCATAATGGGTCAATACCAAACTCAAAATTGACATAATAGACCAGTTTAGCCCCCTCAACTCCATTTTATGCCCCTCCTGACTCGTACTCCATTTTTTTTCAATCATGCACTAAAGGAGAAGTATATGCCCGACAAAACATATGAAATGAATGTAATATAGATTGGCATCTGTGTCCATCTCTTAAACCGGGAAATTCCTAGTTCTAGAATGCATTATGCATCAAAGACAGTGGGGTTTCCTCGAGAAGCAGTGAAGCCAACCGATTGTTGAAGAACTTACTAACAAGACATCAAAGAAGCCGAGGTGATTGTCTGCTTGGAGGGTCTGTGATCATGTGCGGAATGCATTAGACTGCCAACCTATTTTTCAATCGGGTTGTGCCCTTATAGTGAATGCACCAAAGTTAGGCCTGGAGGACTGGTCGGCCATTCATCAAGTCGGTGTTGAAGCAAGTATTGTGCTCATTCAAATGCCAACCTAAAAAAATTCAAAGGTTTGGAGCGAGTGCGATGCTTTTTTCTCAGAGATCACCATCAACATAATGTTGTAACTCATAATTTAGCCAAGTAGTGAAAGCGAACTACATATATTTTGCTATGCGATGTGATGTCCCCTCAATTGCGTTTGATAGCTCGCCGCCAACAATTGTATCACCTATATCTATATCTATACCACTATATGGTGTACAAATGACTTTGAAAACAATTGTTGGATGAAGCTGATCCGACGGTAGAGACGTGGCAAGTCCGAGTGTTGTTGACCATTGGATCCTCTCATTACTTCACCAGATTCCGCCACATGTACTATCTAGAAGATTCCATGCTTGAGCTTAAGCCAGGACATTTTGCACAAAACATAAGGCACACTTCTTCTTTATTCTACACTCTTCCATACTCAGACGTTCTTAACTTCTTTTTTCTAGCTTGTGGGATTTGCAATGTCTTTCCCCTAATGTCCGTCGTCGCATTAAAAAGTAACACACCTGAGTAACCACATATAGCATGCCGATCGGCAAGCAGCTGATGTACGTGCACACTTCTGGAGCACCGAAAAAGGGATGGAAAAACAGCGCCCAGCCAAGACAAAAATAAAAATGGTAACGATTTGTTGCCCGGGCAGAGATGAGTTCACGAGAGGTAAACCACACGGAACTGGACCAAAGCCGGCTAGATCAAGTTGACCCGAAACTGGATTCGTCCTTCCCGAACGGAGCACATTCCACAGCACCAATACGGAAGCGAAGCGAGCAGGGAAGCCCCCGGCCGGCCGGCTTACGCGCAATTGCCCATACCACACACATACGCTAGCGCTACGCTCCCAGGCAAAAATTAACGCACGCGCTCAGCCTCATCCCCTCCTGTCTGCGCAAACTACGGTAACATACACGACCGGGTCGGGTTTCAGGTAGGAATATACGGCCGCCGATGGATGGATGGGTCGATCGGACGAGCTCATATGGCAACGAGGCGCTTGCCCGAAACCACAGCGACCCGAGGTTCCCCCCGGAAAAGCCCCCCGCTTTCCTCCCCACACCTGTCGAGCCCCGACTCGTCCACCAACCCGAATGCCCACGGGAGAGAGAGAGAGAAAAGGAGGCGCGTGTGTGGTCAGGGATGGCCGCATCGTACGCACTGTGCGTGTGAGTCGGGCGGGCCACGCGCTGGATTTGACGGGCGATCGAAAAGGTGGCGAGCGGGGTGGCGTGTACGTAGCGGCCAGCGCGGGGGGACAGCGACGGGGCAGGGGCGACGGAACGGGGGAGGAGAGAGAGCGCGCGCTAGGGTTTCGCGTCTCGCACCTTGCCGGAAACGGCAATGGTGGGGCGCAGCGCCCTAATCACTCCCCACTCCCCGTCTCGCCCTGCTTTTAACCCGCCTCCCCCACCGCTCCGCCCCCATCCCGTCCGCCCCCCTCCCCCGCTTTCCCTTTCCCCTTTCCCCTCCCCCTCCAGCGCGCGCGAGAGAGCTGGGCTGAGCTTCTCGGTTGGCTGAGCTGAGCTGCGCTGCTTTGGTGGTGTGGGAGCGGTCGGGCGGCGCGTAGCCAGGAGGAGGAGGAGGAGGAGGAGGGCGATCGATCTGGAGCTAGCGGTCCCGGACGCGGCGGCCGGCGGCGACGGCATGGGGCGCGGCCGGGTCGAGCTCAAGCGGATCGAGAACAAGATCAACCGCCAGGTCACCTTCGCCAAGCGCCGCAACGGCCTGCTCAAGAAGGCCTACGAGCTCTCCGTCCTCTGCGATGCCGAGGTCGCGCTCATCATCTTCTCCAACCGCGGCAAGCTCTACGAGTTCTGCAGCGGCCAGAGGTATACGCGCGCGCACACACGTAATTCCAACACCATAAAACACAAGCGGATGTGTGTACCGTGGGGTTTAGCTTGCTAGATCTGGCCTCCGCCGAAGTGTTGGGCGCTTGGGGTTTCCCTGGGGGGCTCGGACGCGGTGGATCCGTGCCCGGAGAAGCTCGATCAGGGGTGCGTGTGTCCGGCTCCGGCCAGCCGGGACTAGTTTCTTCCAGAAATTAGCTAGGGTTTTGGTTTGGGTCGCTACAGCTTGGCTTCTCGCGGGGCGAGTTCGCGCTAGATCTGCGGACCTCAGCCCCCAAGGTCGTCGTGAATCCATGGGGACTGAGAGATGGCCGGCGCGCTCTTTAGCTTCCGGTTGAATTTTGCATGCATGGGCCGGCTGGCCGGGAGCTAGTTAATTAAATCAGGGGTTTATGCCGGCTTCGATTGGCCGTCGCATGCCCTGTAGATCTCCGAGCCAACGGAGGCCGTTTTTCGTTGGATCAAATTTTACGGGTATTTGCTTCGACGGGACGGCAGGCATCGATCGCATCACGTAGACATCGGATGCGTGTGGTGCCTGATGGATGGATTGATTCTCTCTCAGCATCCCTAGCTTTAGCCATCTTGTTGCACGGAAGATCGAGGCAAAACGGTTACTGTATGGATGTCTTGTCGCTGGTTTGCTGCGGTTTTTCTGGGATGGTGTCTTTTGGATTTTTGGGCTTTCATGTGAGTTGTGGCTGCCCCATGTTAAGTGAGATCAAACTTCATATATATTGTCTTTCTCTCTTGCTACTGGTAGGGATGATTTTTTTTTGTTGAGATTTTCTTGTCAATTAATATAGGAGATAGTTCCTAGAGAAACACAATGGATGATCCAAACGTGTTTCTGCATCTTTGGTTTCTTTCAAAATCTGGTGTTCAGCTGTCAGACAAGCGCCCATAGAGTCTGTTTACATATTGACTTTTTTCCCCCGCAAAAATAAAAAACACTAGCGTGGGTGGTATCGAATTAAATTCTCTGTTTACAAAACAGAACTGAACACATAATTGGCTAGGCGAAGATAGACAAGTTTCAGTGCACATATCGGCATGTATATAGATAGAGGTTATTCCATATCAAAGTTGCAGATTACTTAATAATATACTCTAGTTTTCAAAGGTAAATTTCTTTACCCCTACAGTTCTTTTTTTTTTGTGAATGATTACTCCTACAGTTTGTACACAGCTAAGTCGGTGCGATCCCTCAACCAGCATGAAAAGAAGACATGAGAATGCCATATTAATTGGAATGTTTCTATCTAAATAAGAAAGATAATTTAACAATATATCAGTGTCTCCCTAGCCAATTACTGGGACTTTTTCCCCTCGCCAAAAATAAAATAAAATAAATGCAGGCATGCGACCTACTAGTATTAATGATCTTAACTAGAAGAATCTCAGTTCAAAACAGTTCTGTTTTTTTATGTAACTAGAAGAATCTCAGTTCAAAACAGTTCTGTTTTTTTATTTAAGAGATGACAATTCTAGTTTTAAACATGGATGAGATGCATGGTTTGTTTGATGATGGACACATGATTTCACATGAATAGGACTCAACCAAGTAGCTTTATATATTATTTAAGATCCCTTGATAGGTTGTTTTTCTATCATATTTGAAAGAGGCCCGTAATTTATTTTCTATATATAATCCTATGTATGCCTGAATTAATTACCTAATCCTATGTACAGGGACACGGAGTATGGCTGTCACTGTTTCACTAGCCATAAACTTATTCCCAGTAATTGGCCTATTTTATTTGAGTAGTTCTAATTTTCTGACAAATATGTGTTTCCATATAAGAAAAACTTGCCCTAGACTTGAATAGTGTAAGATTGTGATTGGCCGAAATTGCATGCAATATTCACTACATAGCAAGCATATGTTCTCACTACTATGGATATCATTTTTTTTCCCGCTACCCATGTGATATTCTCTACTATGGCGGTCAACTTTTCACTACTCATAGAGTTTCAGCAAACTCCCAGTTGTCAACATGGTTTAGCTGAGTACTTCTTAATTTTGTCACATATACATGTTTCAATATTAAGATAACTTGTCCGAAACTTAATTAATACTCTTACATTGTATGCACCACCGTTCACTACATAACTAGTTAGCCGTATGCTTTTTGATATTATATGGTCTAGTATTAGAGTCAAAACCTTCTAATTGACATGTATCACATTCATAAATCAAGAGGATCAAGAGTGCTGCCCAAGTTGACCTAGTTGTGGATGCACTCACCCTGCTTGGGGTTTTACATAAGGAAAAGCTATTCACACTAGAGCTTTTTCGTACTATTTGCTGGTAAGAAAAACTATTCTTGACAAACTGTATGGCCGTTCCCAAATCAGTGCCATACATCTATTGTTAAATGAGTATGTCAATAAATTAGATGTACAAGTTTTGTGAGAAAAAATAACTGATTGGTTCCTTAGCACCAAAATTTGGATGAGGTTCTAGAAAAGACTACTGTACCATGCTAACAATCAGTTACAGTTGATTCCAAATATACAAGAAGCCAAAATATGCATATTTCTAGTGTATATTTTGTGCTGTTATGGAGATTCGGTGTATTATAAGTTTCTTTCCATTACATTTAAATTTACGGAATAGAAGAGGAAAAAAATAATGCTCATTCTGCACTCACAAATTTTAGATGTATGGTGACAGTAGTTTTTTTAATTGGAATTGATTTTTTTTTTAGAGATTCACTTTAACAGGAAGCCCATCGATATCGAATCCAAGCCACATGCTAATTAACATGGAGACAAATATTGTTTTTCGTCCAGGTTATGACACTACTGAACTGAATTAGTCCCAAAATATAACAATGAAGTTAGTAATAACTAAACACCCCCTTGACTCCTCGAATGACTCAGGGGTCAGGGCAAGGTAAAGGTACATAAGATACCTAGGACTGACTGGGAAGTACCTGCAGGGTATAATCGGTGAAAGTCTTCAGTTGTCTCTGCTCATTCATTTGTCAGCCCATCTCTCACGGCCGAGTAGTCCTTTCATTTCAACTTGCTTCTATCTACTGTACGAACTTGACGTATTATCAGATGTCCCTTCAGGCCTGTGCAGTTGCTACATAGCCAGCTAGTGCTAGAGCTCCAGTATTTTATGCTGGCAGATATCCGTAACGTCTACTGTACCTAGAATCTGCTCAGGAAGATGGCAGATATCCCACATCTTGCACGCCTCTTTCAAGTCTGGCAGTATACTAACTACTAGCATCCACTTAATTGGTATAGCGGAGAACTGAACTATTCTAGTGCTAGTTGTTCCTTTTATTTGTAGTGTTTATTTCTTGTTGTATTGAATGTTTTGTTTGTCTATTAAACATCAGGACAGTCTTAGAATACCATGAAAATAAACATTTATAAGGAGCATAAAATTATCAATATATAAAAAGATTAATTAGCGTTGCTGTTTTCTCAAAATTGTTGCCTGCAAAGTACTCGTATTGATGTAATGTGCAACCAATTTTTTTGGCCTATGTATATCCCGTAATTTCACTTAGGAAACTGGCACATATATCTTGAAAACCCACATTTTCTAACACTTGCTGTTTCGTGAACACTATTATGCTCCTTTAGTCAGTTCCTTATTCGCATTTTTTAACTTGTAGCATGCCCAAAACACTTGAGAGATACCAGAAATGCAGTTATGGTGGGCCAGATACAGCAATACAAAATAAGGAGAATGAGGTAAGTTCTGTATTTTTATTCAGATGTTGTAATGATTGATTTAATATCACAAGTGCATAAAATTAACTTGTGTTCTAGCATCCCTCTTGTCAAAAGATAGTACGAGTTGTTTACTGACATAATCCTGAAATCTTGTATGTTTTCTTCAGTATTACCATTAAACGGCCTAATTAAATAATGCATGTTTGGAACTTTGGATGAATCGCAATAAAAGTGATGTTTATAAACTACTCCCTCTGTCCTGAAATAAGTGACTCAACTTTGTACTAAAGTTAGTACAAAGTTGAGTCACTGATTTTGGGACGGAGGGAGTACTTACTAATTATTTGTGCATCTGTATATCTTATTACCTACTCAAGTATGACGAATGTTTACTGCCTAGTGCCAGCTGCCTACTTATCTCTATTTTACTACTGTGAAAAAATCTTGAAGTTCTCTGCATCTAAAATGAGAGCGTTGCAAAATGAATCATATATCTGGGAATGCTAATGAAAACATACCGTTATTGGATAATTATCTATATTTTATCTCTATGTAGTTCCAGCAGTTCTATAACCCTTTTCCTACTTCTTTCCAATGTTTTAAATAGCGGGCTATGGCATTTAGCGGCGACCCTTAGCGGCAAATTGTACATGAAATCATTTAGCAGCAACACCCTCAAACAGCTACAGCGGAGCTATAGCGGGGCTATAGCCAGCTATTTAAAACTATGCTTCTTTCTGAGTCCTGATGGCCACAAATAAGACTATCATTTTTTTGGGATACGCCTACCATGTATACTAACTGAAGCTGAAATTAAAACCGCTGATAAGAGAACAAAATATGAAAGGGGTGACCATTGAGTTGTCATGAAAGATCAAAATCATGATTAGTTATTTAGTTGTTTCCCCAATAGCATTGCATGTAAAATGATCTTAATTTATTATAATCCCAGGTTTTCCTTTCCTATTTTTCAGTTTAAAATGTTTAAGTTCTGTTTTGATAAAGTTTTTACTGAAGTGGCACATACTTTCAGTTAGTGCAGAGCAGTCGAAACGAGTACCTCAAACTGAAAGCACGAGTGGAGAATTTGCAGAGAACCCAACGGTAACTTAGTTATTCCACCCTGTGTTACTTTTGTAGATTAAGTGGACTCTTCTATCTTCAGCATGAAATGATTACCTTTCTGAACAAGTTTCAACAATCAGCAGAAATCAAATATGTGCATCTATTGCAGTGAAGTTAAATAAGTTCATGTGGAATAGTTTAAATGGTATTGATTAACTAATACACACTACTTATGGTGGTCCTATAATTGAATGACATTTACAGAAATTTGCTTGGTGAAGATCTCGGGTCACTCGGCATCAAAGATCTGGAGCAGCTCGAAAAGCAACTTGATTCATCCTTAAGGCACATAAGATCCACAAGGGTAATTGATTGTTTTCGAAATGATCACAATGCAGAGGCTAGGAGAATTATCTCTTTGCATTATCTACATCAGAAGTACCGATTGTTTTGTACTCCCTCCGTTCGAAATTACTTGTCTCGGAAATGGATGTATCTAGTATTAAAATATGTCTAGATACATCCATTTCTGCGACAAGTAATACCGAACGGAGGGAGTAGCTTTTTTATGTTGTCCTGTAGCTTTGGGTTTTTTCTGTTTCTGTCATCTGTTGCTACTCCGTGTTAGATGATCACCAGATATATAATGCTACTGGATGGAGGGTCCGATAGCGCCTTATATTGCTTCAGTTTTAATTAAGTAAATTGGATCAGGGTATGTGCCTTGTTTGAGTAATGATGAAAATTATTGTTTTTAATCTGCAAAATATAGCTTATTACTTTCTCCTTCTTTGAAGGCAAAGTCTCAGGCTAGTCTGTTTACTAAAATCTGTTTCAGAAGAAAAAAAATCTCTGCTTAGTGAGACTTTCAGCTCCCGGGTGCAGGGGCACCCTCATGAACAGTAAATGCAAAACAATATGAAAAACAAATCGAAAAAAACTGAAACTTTGGGGAATCAAATATGATCAAACATTCAACGTTCATGCAAAGTTTTAGCATCAAAAAACATTCGTGGAGCCCTCACCAAAAAAAAAAACAAAATCAGTGTTCAATGTTATGTGTAGTTTTGAGCAGTAGTTTTTTTTTTTGGTGAGGGCTCCTCGAGTGTTATTTCTGGCTGAAAATTTGCAAGAACATCAAAAGTTTTATCATATTTGATCCCCCAAAATTTCAGATTTTTTTGATTTTTTTCATATTGTTTTGAAGTTACTGTTCATGAGGGTGCCCCTGCACCCAGGAGCTGTCACACCTTTCCCTTGTATATTTCCTGTTCATTCAACTATACACAGTTTACAGCTGGATCTCTTTGATTCATCATCATTTTTTCTAGGAATGGAACAAAGAAACATTGAGACAATTTTTATTCTGTAATGCACTGCATATTCATATGTTCTACAAAACTTGAAATAATTTGGCGCTGTCAGTTTGGATATTGTTTTTCAGTTGCTAGTTATCATATTTTGTAACACAAAAGAATGCTGATGAAATTTAATCTTGCAGACACAGCATATGCTTGACCAGCTCACTGATCTCCAAAGGAAGGTATGTGCTCTTAACAAAATGAATTTGATCATAATTTGTGTTATAAGATTTTCTCATAGACTTATGTTCAGATAAGAAAGCTGACTGTTCCCAATGATACACTGAATAATTTTGCAGGAACAAATGCTGTGTGAAGCGAATAAGTGCCTTCGAAGAAAAGTAAGTTCACCTGTCCGTACAAATCACCCTGCTTAATTATTTTATCTTCAGAAGAAATAAATCTGGTTATGGTTGGTGTTTGCACCAACTCGCCTGAACTTAAATACTGCACGGAGCATGTATCCGGTTCTCTTGTTTTGAAGCTGAAGCCATTTTGTACTTACTTTTGAATGTTCCCACATAACTGTCGTCCGGCAGTTGCTTCTTCTGCACATGCTTGCAACCACTCCCTCACCAAGGACCATATACATACCTGTCTCTCTAAAAGGAGTAACAAACGTACTAATGCTTTATAAAGGCCAAACAGAAATCAGTTAGCATGCATGTATCAGTATATTCATGCATACCGTAGTACCACAAGCTGTTGCATATGCAGCTTTCGTACTCCTATCGTTTGCATATTTATTTGTGTTCTATACTGTAGAATCTACAAAACATTCTGGATTGCCAAGAACAGATAGATAGACCTGTTAATAAATTGCACGATTATTAGTGACATGTTATCTGTTTTGCGATGAGAAGCTGGAGGAGAGCAGCCAGCAGATGCAGGGCCAAATGTGGGAGCAGCACGCCGCCAACTTGCTCGGCTACGACCAGCTGCGACAGTCCCCGCATCAGCAGCAGGCGCCACACCACGGCGGCAACGGCTTCTTTCACCCCCTGGACCCAACCACTGAGCCTACACTTCAGATAGGGTATGCGCTTGCTTGTACCAGCCTGGTCAGATATAGGAGTAATCAAAGATCCGTTGCTGACCTTTTCGTACGTCTAATTTCCTTCAGGTATACTCAGGAGCAGATAAACAACGCATGCGTGGCGGCGTCGTTCATGCCGACATGGCTGCCCTGAAGATCGACGATCCAACCAGCTAATAAATGTGCGACGGTGCTTGCACAGCCGTCGCATTCTACCTACGTACCTACGTATATTCCGGGGCCGGGAGCGACTACTATCGCGTTCGCGTACGTCCCATAGTTTGTTCTGTGTCTCTGTTGTGTCCTTGTGTGAAAAACTTTTGTGATCGACAATGATCGACGTCTATGTCAAGACTGTCTGGTACAAAGGGCCGTCCGTACGTCGCCGTTACCATAGGTTGGCTAGCTGCAGCATAAAAAGACGTATAGTGCAGTGCCTGTACGTTTCATAATTTCCAGTCCAGCTACATGTAGCTGTATGATGTTGTGATATTATCAACTGAGTGTGCTATATATAAATGCAAAATATGCAATTGCATTATTGAAGTTCGGTGCAGGCTCGTACGTACCTACGTATGTGCACTGGATCTCTAGCAAGCAGGAATTGTGCGTTGAAGTGAAGCATGCATGTAGCTAGGCTTATTTGTCACCAAAGTTCTATGTGTTTCAGGCATTAATTTGTTCCCAAGCAAAGGGCCGTAATCCATGATGCAAACTTGCCAAGGAGCAAATACATCGTGTACAAAGCATGTAACCTTCTGGAATGGGTGACAACACAAGGTGCACCTACCCCTCTTTTACCACTCACATATGCTCCAAAAACTTCTAGCTCAAAAGCAAGCTACCTTGCTTGCGTTTCATTCGTTAAACGGTAGCTTCCGCGCCCTTCCCGCTGATTCAGTTGATGTGAATGATCGTGTCTTCGACATCAATTTTAGTCTGATTAGATATGTCATTGAAAAAAACCCTATTTTGTCTTTGTATTTTTTTTCCTTTCCAGATGATGAGGATGAAAGGGTCCAGCGCGAGTGGTGAGATCATAGGCTGGTGGTTCTGCGGGAGTTTGAGAGGATTCAGGTTAGCAGGTTTTAGTTTGTTAGATGTAGGTTTCAGAAAAGACCGGATCTAAATGCTCATGATGGACTTGGATAGAATGGAAGAACTAGGAACTTGAGATGAAAAGGAAGGAAATGTTTGTACAAAGGACTTGCCGAGTTGGCAATTTCATGAGATCGTCCTATTGCGAGCAATCAAGGGCATTTTTCAATTAATTAGATATTTTAGAAAACCATCAGATCGGGATGCTCAGGACGGGCTTAGATTGAAGGAGGCGAACAAGGAGATTGAGCAAAAAAGTAGGAAAGACCTTCTCCAAAGAGTCAATAAGCCAATGGCTTCATGCATACCGACCTTTTATTGCCAATGGGGGTGGTCATAGAGCATGGCTAGGAGGGCAATAGCCATGGGCTAGGAGTTCGAGCTAAATGAGTCAAGTGGTCTTAACAATTCAAGGAGCTCATGAGTTTCGAGTTTTAATTCCAACCCTAACTCATGTTTAAACATCCAAGTGCATAAGAGAGCACATGTGCACTACTGCACCAATTGTTGTTGAACTTCACATTGTGTGCCATCCCTTGGCGCATCATAGCCAGCCGATCCAGCCCCCTTCTCAGCCCTCGATGCCTCACACTTCAAGTGATCAAGGAAATTTTGATAACTAGAGGTTTTAGAAGGTGGTCGAATCAGGACACTAATGTGGAGTTGAAAAAGGGAAAAACTAGGAAGTTGACATATGCTAATATTTTCTAACAAGTTTGTACAACCACTAGTAGATAAAGGGCCTTTAGTCCCGGTTCTGGAACCGGGACTAAAGGGTCGTTATTAAAGCCTCCCCTTTAGTCAACACCAATCGGTACTAAAAGAAATTTTATGATTTTTTTTGAAATTTTTTTTGAATTTTTTTTATTTTCAAATTTCTAAAATATTTTAACCTCTAATCTCTAATCACCCCTCACCACTGCTCAATTTAACCTCTAATCTCTAATCACCCCTCATCATTCCAAATCATCTAACTTCCTGGACGATCACCCATCCTCTCACTACTCCAGCCTGAGCACGCTTAACTTCCGGGTTCTATTCTCCCTCGTTTCCAAGTCTGCATTTGTTGTTTTCCTGACAATAGTAAGATGTCAATCCTATTAACCCTCAGGAATTTAGCTTCAGCATGAAGTCACACATTTCACTATTTGAGTTTGAAACTATTGTTCTAAAAAACAATAATTATTTAGTAACACTAATATTTCTTGAATAAGTAGTTTGACCACAGTTTGACCACAGTTTGACCATAGTTTGACCAATGTTTGACCAGATTTGACCAAAATTCAAAAAAACTGAAATAATTATGTAGTAACACTAATATTTTTTGAATAAGTAGTTTGACCATTGTTTGACCACAGTTTGACCAGATTTGACCAAAATTAAAAAAAAACTGAAATAATTATTTAGTAACACTAATATTCTTGAATAATTATTTAGTAACACTAATACTTCTTGAATAAGTAGTTTGACCAGATTTAACGAAAATACAAAAAAACTAAAATTTGAGCATAACTTTTTTTCCTTTTAGAATTTGAGGATTCTAAAAATTTGCAAACAGGTCGTAGGCTGTCAAAATCGGATGCGGATTTTCGTGCTGAACATTTTGATATATTATACGTTTTTTTTTCCGACATCGTATGCAAAAGTTATAGCCGTTTTACGTTTTCCCTGCACTTTTTGCAAAACATGTCCAAATTTAAGTTTTTAAATTTTCCTAACTAGTAGATGTAGTAATATAACTACCTCTCGAAGGATT
>NC_041388.1:443592983-443594713 GCF_002162155.2 Triticum dicoccoides
TTGAAAATGGGACCTTTAGTCCCGGTTTGAGACACAAACCGGGACTAAAGGGCATCGCACCCTTTAGTCCCGGTTCGTGAACCGGGACTAAAGGGCATCGCACCCTTTAGTCTCGGTTCGTGTCTTAAACCGGGACTAAAGGGCTCGGGTGAACCGGGACTAATGCCTTAGCCGCACGAACCGGGACCAATGCTCACATTAGTCCCAGTTCGTGACTGAACCGGGACTAATGTGAATATTGCCCTGTGACCAAAGCCCTGTTTTCTACTAGTGAACCATTTTGTAACGAGCATGATGTTTTTGACTTCGAGGTCCTAAACCCCAAAGCCCCATGGTATTTTTGGCAACAAAGCACACTACAGTTGGCGAGGCGGTATTTTCACTTCTTGGTGTCACTTTGCCGGAAAATATGGAACTAAAGTAATCAAATCTCCAAAGCACTTATTTTGGCACTTCAAATAAAGACATCATACACACAACATATTGCTAAGAGCATAGTTGATTACAACAATCTATCCACATGTATACAAGTGCTCTACTCTCCAACTATGGACCCGCTTCCCAAGTCTCTCTTTGACATGCTTCCATTCCACAATCCGGGGTTTACGAAAATGGATTGGAATACCTTAGGCTTCTAATGTTAAACCATCTGGGTTGACAACTGAAAATCTTAATGTAGTACATTTCAACTTCATAGGCTTTGCCAAACTGGAATAACTAGCTCTTATATGGACATTGTTGTTGAGGCTAGCAAGATGCACAAAAGGGAAAACCACCACTTTGAGATTTTCTGCTTTCTTAATATCATGATCCATAAAGAGAATTGTGTCTTCAACCTATTGTAAGATGGACAACCTTCTGGCTTGGTCCACTCCACAAGGATTGAAAAGCATAACTGCCACATTATCGAAGATGATGTGGGATCACAAATCCTCCTGACAAAGACCCTTTTTTGTCTGAAAGTTGTGACTATAGTCAACATTGACTTTAATGGTCATGCCAGCTAGAGAGACAAAGTTATCAATCCACCTACACCACTTTTGTGAGAGGCCTTTCATTTTTAAAGCCTGCTAAAAAGACTATTTAACTTTATCATAGGCCTTTTCGTATTAGGTTTTAAAAATGACCCTACTCAACCTTTGCATGTGCGTCTCAATTTTATGTAAGAAACCACCCTGTCTACGTCGCTTCTGCCTTGCATTGAAGTCGAGTACATGGGTTGAACCATATGATCTTACAAACCCAACAACATTGGAAGATTTTGGAACACTTATACTTGCAACTTTTTTTCCATAAAAGAAGCAGTGAGAAGGACATTTTCGACAACATAGACCCAAGTGACATCATTTATTGTAGATTCATCCAAGGAGAAATTACTTCCTTCTGTTGCTCTAGACAGACCTTTATAATACTTCATAATGATAACCCACATCATGAGATCGTCTAGCTGAAGAAAACATCTAGACCCCTAATGTTTTTTTATGTATACGGAAGTACTATTAATGTCGTTTATCAAGCGTACCCATGGGGCAATGGTTCATAAAAAAGTATGGAGATGGTCCATCCCTCTCCACATCCCCAATTCCAACAAGGAAAGGAAAAACTGAACGATTTGTGGAAAGAATCAATTATTTGGGGGTTTTATTTGAGTCTTAGAGAACCCACACTATTAAGAGGGTTTGATGTGGTGCGTAGTGTGGAGATCATGTTCCATACATCTTATAGAAAAG
>NC_041388.1:443595068-443746462 GCF_002162155.2 Triticum dicoccoides
AACCTACTCAAAGTTAAACTCACCAATTCAACCTTTGCATTGACCCCAAGTATCCATGGTACACGGGTCGGGTCTCCGAGGTTCAGCAGTTTCGCCGTGTGGATACCATGGATCTTTGGGATCCCTGACCCCTGAGTCTCTAGGATTCATATGATTTGCTCTTTGGATGGCCCGGGTCTATGAGGTCCCCAGGCCCCCGGGTCTCTGGGGTGCGTGTGGTCTACCCTCTAGATAAAGTACGTCTCCGAGCCATTCCGGCCCTAGGCCTCCGGGGTACCTCGGGTCCACGGACTTCCAACGGTTGGATTGGGTGGATAGGGTATAAATATACATCCTTCTTATGCCTCTAGACCCAATCCTTCATTTGAGTTGCTTCACCACTGCCAAACCTCTAAAAGCTCATCTCCCTTTTATTCTTCCAACGAAACCCCACAAAACTTTTAGGATTGAAAGATGAACCATCGATCTACACTCCCACCAAACCGAATTGTGATTCAGCTACACAGTCATCACCAAAATTGTTACTCTTGGAGATTTGGTACTCCTAGGAAGTAGGAGTCTTAATTTCCCGGAAGCGGTCTCGGATGTGGTGTGCTCCGGCGAACTTTGTAAAGGTCGGGTGGTCACCTTGAAGGCCAACCACAAGTGACTTGAGGCACCTCCATTGGCGATTTGGGTTGGCTGAAAGGAGAAAAGGGTGAGCCATAGTGGCATTCGAAAAGCTTTGGCTCTCGCACCTTTCCAACATGGTCTCTGATCTCTGTCCTTGCTATCCCATAGCAGGAGAGGCGGTCCACAACCTAGAGCGAGGGGCCAGTCTTAACGGCGAGGCGCCCCCCTCTGGAGATGGCTCAGTGTGCGTGGTACTACGATGTGTGGTGGTCTTGCAAGGTGGCGTAGTTCCAACATTGTTCGATAGTCACTTTTGTTGTATGTTAGAGGTTGTATCTCCTGTGTCTGTTTCTACACTCAGTATTGGGTTGGCGGCACTTGTCCCATTTGTCCGGATGCCGTTTTATTTTATTTCCGACCTACTTGCTTACAGATTTCTCATCACTTTGTATCGGTTCGGCCGTTTGGGCTTTATATATAAAGCTAGGCGAAAGGCTGTTTTGAGAATTTATCATGAACCGACTGACATTAATACATCCGTAGACAAACTCAAAGATTTTAATGGAATAAAATAATAAATTAATACATGGTGTACACGAAAAAATATCGACTGTATGTACCTTGTATACTTTTAATACGGATAAATGAAATAAAAACCAACCCTAGTAAGATCAACCTTTATTTTGTAAATGAAATGACAACTTCAACTTTTTTTTAAATGATAACTTGCACCCGGTCCGATCAGTGCAGCCCCTTGGATTGACCACAACCCATGATGGACGATGGCAGCCGGCCGACCCTCTCGACGCCCTCCTCGAAGACCACACCCATGCCCATGAACACGTGCGCCTCCACGTGGCAGTGGAACAGCCACACCCCCGGGTTGTCCGCCCGGAACCGCACCGCCGTCCACCCATCCGGGTGCAGCGGCACCGTGTTCTTCATGATCGGATCTCTCACGTTGAGCAGCCTCCAGGCGTCCGCGGCCGGGTTGAACTTACCTTCGCCGTGGCCGAGCACCCAGAAGTCGTGACCATGGAGATGCCACGGGTGCGTCTCGGTCTTGTTGTTGAGCGCGTTGGAGTTCTGCAGCACCACGTCCACCACGGAGCCGAGCGCCAGCCGGTACACCGGGCTGCCCACGGTCCCGTTCGTCGGCGCCGGCGCGGAGATGTCGTGGCTCATGTGGTCGTACATGTCGGGCGGGGGGCGCTGCTCGTACGCGTCTTTCATGCCGCGTTTCATCGCCACGAGGTACGGCGTGGCCGGGAACATGAGGGACACGCCATTGATAGTCCACTTGATGTGGCCATCGATCCGGTTCTGGGTGTTGAGGAGGAGCAGCGTGCGGTCGGCCCTCGCCGGCATGGGCTCTACGAAGCGTGGGTGCGCGAAGATGGCCCTGCTCTGCTCCACCCTGATAGCCGTGTTGTTCCATGCCGGGCCAGCCGGTGGCGCCGTGGGCGGAGGCATCCACGGGTTGTTGCCGTTGAAGGCGTAGCTGACAACGGCCTTGCCGCTGGGTGTCTGGCTGGGGTTGCGGCCAACGACGTGGGACGCAGCCCAGTAGTTTCGCCGCGGGTCCTGGTCGGCCTTGACCAGCACGGAGTACGTCTCGCCGGAGTAGATGAAAAGGCCCCTCACGGCGAACGGCCGCACGTAGTGCCCGTCGGCCTCCACCACCATCATCGGGTGGCCCTCGATCTCGAAGTAGAGCGAGGAGAGCGAGGTGAGGCTGCCGATGCGGAGGAGGTATGTCTTCCCCGGCACGGCGGTGAAGAGAGTCGGCAGAGCGCAGTCGGGGCGGGAGGCGTTGCACGTTCCACTGGGAGCGAGCGAGCAGTTGAACATTCCTCGGCCGTTGATGAGGAGAGACTGGGGCTCGGTGACGAAGACGAAGGGGTTGGAGGAGAGGCCCGTGGCCTGCTCGTAGACGCTCTTGTGCCACCAGTCGCCGAGGAGGACGGTGTGCTCCTCGTCGTAAGAAAAGGGCTCGACGAAGCCGTCCGGCACGGTGACCACGATCATGCCGTTGAGCCCCGCCACGCGCTGCATCCCGTAGTGCGCATGGTACAGGTACGTGCCAGGCTGAAAACACACAAAACACATTGACAAATGAGAATTTTGCGATCATGCGTTGACAAAGTAAAACAAGTCTTGCAATGTAATGTATGCTGCTAAGCTGCTTACTCTGTCGACGACGAATTTGTAGGTGAAGGTTTCGCCGGGCAGGATGGGGCACTGCGTGACGCCGGCGACGCCGTCAGCCCACGGCGTGCCAATCTGGCGGATGCCGTGCCAGTGGATGGCGGTGTTCTCGGTCTCGAGCTTGTTGTGGACGGCGACGACGATGGTGTCGCCCAGCGTGGCGCGGATGGTCGGGCCGGGAGCCTCGCCGTTGACGGTCACCGCGAGCTTCTCGAAGCAGTCGGGGGACTTCAACTGGTAGGAGATGTCCCACTCGTAATGGTGCTCCTTGGCCTCCGCCACGGCCACCAGCAGCCAGACGCAGAGGACGGCGGCGGCAGCGAGCAGTGGCCTCGCCGACGGTGGCATCGTGCCGGCCGACGGCCGTAGCACCACACAGCTGCTTCGTTAGTTGCACTGGCGCTGTCTGTGGAGTAAAGCAAGAAGAAGCCACCCGTTGCGTTGGACTAGTTCGATCGAGCAGGTGTGGCGTGTGTGTGGTCGTTGCTCTAGCACACACGCGTTATATATAGGCTGTGCATAGCGCGAGTGGATGATGATGATTGGAGCGAATCGTTCCAAGGGAGGCGAGTTCAACAAGCACGCGGGGCCGCCGGGGTGGCAACTTAGCTGAGAGGATGACGAGACAACTATTGAAATGCAACTTGCAAGTATATATCTGAAGCACGTTGATGAATCACGGCCTCTGCCCGATGGCTGCAGTGCAAGCAACCAAACACACATTACAGAATCGGTCGATCGCCGACCGTCGAGGAGCGACGTGGATGGAAGACGGATTCCGACCATGCATGCATGCATGCAGCTTTTCCGGTGCCGATATTGCTGATGGGGTGGGCCTTTTTCACTATTCTGACCCTTTGAATGAACTTTGTTATAAAATGAACTCGACGTAAAAATATTTCACGATCTGACCCTTTTAGCTACGCCACAGCCCGTGATGTTTCTGCCCAACATAGAAACGCCGAGATAGCTGGCGTTTCTGATAAAAAAAAGAAACGCCGAGCTAGCTAGCGTTGCGGACCAGGTAAGAAACGCCGAAGGCGCTGGCGTTGCTGCTCATCATTGAAACGCCAATGACCATGGTGTTGCTATCCTTTTTCATGTGCATGTAGAATGTGGATGAATATCCTAATTAATAAGGCTAATTAATTATGATTAAAGAGGGCAGTAACGCCATGGTTCCTTGGCGTTTCTATGATGGCTAGAAACGTCAGCGCCTTCGGCGTTTCTTATCTGGTCCGCAACGCTAGCTAGCTCGGCATTTCTTTTTTGATCAGAAACGTTAGCCACCTCGGCGTTTCTACGCCGCGGGCTGTGGCGTTGCTAAAATGGTCAGATCGTGAAATACTTTCACGTCGAGTTCATTTTGTGACAAAGTTCGTCCAAAGGGTCAGAATAGTGATTTCGGCCGATGGGGTGTCACAGCATCAGCCGGCGCGTCAAACACCTGTATGGCCCGGTCTTATGAATATCACATCCAGATGATTGCCTCAACCGGGTCTCATAGGTCGAGGCTGGTCGACATCTCTCATATCCAGATTAAATGTAAGACACATATGGAGCGTTCGGACGCGTCCGCCACCTCTGACGACCCGGCACATACTGAGCCACCCTATCCCACATATTTTCCTCCCCATCCGCTCTCCGGACCAAACTCTAACTATTTCACTTCACTCCCCTCCACTTCTCTCCGTCACCTAAGCTCCGTCCGGCGATCTTCGGTCTTCTCCGGCATGGCAGGCAACAGATCCGGGTCCTACACCTCTAGATCCGACGACCCCGAGCTCATCCCACGCGCCCCCAAGGAGGAGATGACCATCTGGCTTGCGCTTCGCGGCTTCTGAAAGGAGGCCGCTCGATGGCAGCACTTGGACTCCTTGTGCCAGGAATCCATTGTGTCCGTCCAAATGGCGTGTGTATCCGCCGCAAGGTGTGTCGCCACTTCCTCACCGGAGGCGGTGCGGTCCGTCTGGCGTCCGAACGCTGTGGCGGACGCGCAATCCCTTCATTGACACGCCGTGTAGGGGATGAACGCATGTGTGTCATCTAGCAAGAACATGGCGTGGCGTGCCCGCCGTGCGAGGCAGCGGGTGCGAGAAATGGAAACGGCCCTCACCGCAGTGGACGTTGGAGAGGCGGAATCGCATTTTCCGGTGCCTGCAACCCCGGGCGCCGCACCCGCGTTGTCGTGGATGTCGCCGGCTCCTGCCAGGACGGATCCATCATCGATCTCACGTCCATCGGCACCGTCAGGGTTCCGGACTTCGACGAGAAAGAGTGGGGCATGGAAGACGGCGGTGCCTTGAGTCCCATGAGCCAGGGCGTGTCTCGTGTCCTATTTTACCTTGTCGGCAACAGGACTAACACTCTGAGGGGCGCAACCAGCCGCCGGACATGGGCACGGCAGAGAGGTTTACATTGGATGTAATAGTATCGAATTGAGGTTTCTAATTTAAGGTATCTGGTTGTGTTAACAATTATTTGAGGTGTGACCGCTCACTGTCCGCAAACGCGCCCGGACACGTCCATGAGCGTTTAAGGGATAGGATTTGCCAAGTCCAGCTGTAGATGCTCTCAGATTTCTAACGCTCGAGTTCCGCGCCGTCGCTGGAATCCCAAACCGTCTCGATTCACCTGGTTACTATGCCATCTATTTCAAATTAATTGAAGTTTTAGATTAAGTCAAACAGTTTTTAAGTTTGAAAAATCTTATGGAAAAATATGATAGTGGCATCTTCAACGCTGACCCTCAAACCGCCAGCACATGTTCGAACCGCGTGGTCCGGATGTGGTGTGCCATCCAACGCGGGCCTCTATCGGTCTGGCGAGCAATCTAGACATGCTTTTTCTCGCAAACCAGAGACAAACTAGGGGGCTTTGCTGGCATCCGGACCGCTGCCACGTCTGCTCCTGACCACCCTGGCTCACAAAAACCCCTCCCTTTCCCACGCGCGCTTCCCGCTTGAAACGGTTAGCGCCACTCCAGAGCGTCAGTGCTGCATTCATGCCCAGCCAAAGGGAACATGACCTCTCATTGGCACCGGCATTGAAGCAGCGCACTGGCCCAGAGAGCGCCGGCCACGCCGCTTCCCAGTTCATGCGGTTGCTCTGCGTTCAAGCGACACCACAGTTGGTCGTCGGTCTGTTGCCTATATTAATGACACACGGTTGCCGAGGAACCCACTCCGGCGCTACCCGCCCGTCCATCAGCCACCCACCAATGCTATTCGCATGCTATATAAACTTCAACCCCAGCCATAGCCGCAGTCATCATCTCCGGTCCCTCTCTTCTCTTAACACCACTCCCACCATGGCCTCCTCACGCTCCAAAGCTTTCTGGGACAGACTGTTGCCGGAGCAGAAGAAGGAGATGGTTGCCACTACTGCCGGAGGCCGACGATGTCCCAATGGAGGATGTGGTCGTGGATGAGCCGGAGCCACCCTCCTCCCCGGCGCATTCTCCCCTGTGCATTGTGATACATCTCCAACGTATCTATAATTTTTGATTGTTTCATGCTATTATATTATCAATCATGGATGTTTTCTATGCATTTATATGCTATTTTATATCATTTTTTGCTACTAACCTATTAACCTAGTGCCCAGTGCCAGTTCTAGTTTTTTTGCTTGTTTTTGACTTTTCAGAAAATAGTACCAAACGAAATCCAAATGCGAAGAAACTTTACGATGATTTTTTTTCTGGACTAGAAGGGACCCTAGAAGGTTCACGAGGAAGCCAAAAGAGCTACACGAGAGCCACGCGGCGCGCTGATACGTCTCCAACGTATCTATAATTTTTTATTGCTCCATGCTATATTATCTACTGTTTTGGATGTTTATGGGCTTTATTATACACTTTTATATCATTTTCGGGACTAACCTATTAACCCAGAGCCTAGTGCCAGTTTCTGTTTTTACCCTGTTTTAGGGTTTCGAAGAAAAGGAAAATCGAACGGAGTCCAATTGACCTGAAACTTCATGGAACTCATTTTTGGAAGGAAAGAAGCCCAGAAGACTTGGAGTGCACGCCAGGGGATCTTCGAGGAGGCCACGAGGTAGGGGGCGCGCCCACCCCCCTAGGGCGCGCCCTCCACCCTCGTGGGCCCCTCGTGGCCCCCCTGACGTACTTCTTCCGCCTATATATCTCCATATACCCTAAAAACATCGAAGAGCACAATAGACCGGGAGTTCCGCCACCAGAAGCCTTCGTAGCCACCAAAAACCAATCTAGACCCGTTCCGGCACACTGCCGGAGGGGAAATCCCTCTCCGGTGGCCATCTTCATCATCCTGGTGCTCTCCATGACGAGGAGGGAGTAGTTCTCCCTCGTGGCCGAGGGTATGTACCAGTAGCTATGTGTTTGATCTCTCTCTCTCTCTCGTGTTCTTGAGGTGGTACGATCTTGATGTATCGCGAGCTTTGCTATCATAGTTGGATCTTATGATGTTTTCTCCCCCCCCCCCTCTACTCTCTTGTAATGGATTGAGTTTCCCCTTTGAAGTAATCTTATTGGATTGAGTCTTTAAAGCTTTGAGAACACTTGATGTACGTCTTGCCGTGCGTATCTGTGGTGACAATGGGATACCACGTGATTCACTTGATGTATGTTTTGGTGATCAACTTGCGGGTTCCGCCCATGAACCTATGCATAGGGGTTGGCACACGTTTTCATCGTGATTCTCCGGTAGAAGCTTTGGGGCACTCTTTGAGGTTCTATGTGTTGGTTGAATAGATGAATCTGAGATTGTGTGACGCATATCGTATAATCATACCCACGGATACTTGAGGTGACATTGGAGTATCTAGGTGACATTAGGGTTTTGGTTGATGTGTGTCTTAAGGTGTTATTCTAGTACGAACTCTAGGGCTGTTTGTGACACTTATAGGA
Source organism: Triticum dicoccoides (assembly GCF_002162155.2). Lineage (NCBI taxonomy): Eukaryota > Viridiplantae > Streptophyta > Magnoliopsida > Poales > Poaceae > Triticum > Triticum dicoccoides. Next base: position 443,602,777 of record NC_041388.1, read on the forward strand.
ATAGCCCAACGGATTGATTGGAAAGAATAACTTTGAGGTGGTTTCGTACCCTACCATAATCTCTTCGTTTGTTCTCCACTATTAGTGACTTTGGAGTGACTCTTTGTTGCATGTTGAGGGATAGTTATGTGATCCAATTATGTTATTATTGTTGAGGGAACTTGCACTAGTGAAAGTATGAACCCTAGACCTTGTTTCCTAGCATTGCAATACCGTTTGTGCTCACTTTTATCATTAGTTACCTTGCTGTTTTTATATTTTCAGATTACAAATACTCATATCTACTATCCATATACCACTTGTATCACCATCTCTTCGCCGAACTAGTGCACCTATACAATTTACCATTGTATTGGGTGTGTTGGGGACACAAGAGACAATTTGTTATTTGGTTGTAGGGTTGCTTGAGAGAGACCATCTTCATCCTATGCCTCCTACGGATTGATAAACCTTAGGTCATCCACTTGAGGGAAATTTGCTACTGTCCTACAAACCTCTGCACTTGGAGGCCCAACAACATCTACAAGAAGAAGGTTGTGTAGTAGACATCAAGCTCTTTCTGGCGCCGTTGCCGGGGAGGTGAGTGCTTGAAGGTATATCGTTAGATCTTGCAATCGAGTCTTTTAGTTTCTTGTTTTATCACTTGTTTAGTTTATAAAAGAAAACTACAAAAATAATGGAATTGAGTTTGTCTCATACGCTTCATCTTTTTAATATCTTTCGTGAGTATGATGGAAAGGAAAATTGTGCTACAGTGTTAGAAGAAGAATGCATTAAAATCTTTGGCACTAAATCTTTGAATGATGAGCATGATTGCAATGTTGTTAGTACGAATTCCTTGAATATCTATGATGCTAATGATATGCAAAGCCACAAGCTTGGGGAAGCTATTTGATGAAGATGATATTTTTTGTCCCCCAAGTTTTCATGAGCAAATTTATTATGATGAAAGCATGCCTCCTATCTATGATGATTATTGTGATGACACGTATGCTTCAAAGAATAATAATAACAATGAACCTTGTCATCTTGATCTTAATTTTCAATCACATGATAGTTATTTTGTTGAGTTTGCTCCCACTATTATTCATGAGAAGAATTTTGCTTATGTGGAGAGTAGTAAATTTTCTATGCTTGTAGATCATGAAAAGAATGCTTTAAGTGCTGGTTATATTGTTGAATTCATTCATGATGCTACTGAAAATTATTATGAGGGAGGAATATATGCTTGTAGGAATTGCAATAATATCAAGTTTCCTCTCTATGTGCTTAAAGTTTCGAAGTTATGCTTATTTTGCCCTCCTATGCTAGTTAATTATTGTTACCATAAGTTGTTTGCTCACAAAATCCCTATGCATAGGAAGTATGTTAGACTTAAATGTGATAGTCATATTCTTCATGATGCTCTCTTTATGTTACAATTCTTATCTTTTATGTGAGCATCATTGAAATCATCATGCCTAGCCAGGGGCGTTAAACGATAGCGCTTGTTGGGAGGCAACCCAACTTTATTTTTATTCCTTGCTTTTTGTTCCTGTTTAGTAATAAATAATTCATCTAGCCTCTGTTTAGATGTGGTTTTATGCTTTTAATTAGTGTTCGTGCCAAGTAGAACCTTTGGGAAGACTTGGGGAGAATCTTGTTGATCATGTTGTCAAAAACAGAAACTTTAGCACTCACGAGAATTGCTGCCAGTTTTTATTGGGGAGTGCTATCAAGTTAATTCTTTTAGCAGATGATTAATAGATAAATTCCTCACGTCCATAAATTTATTTGAGAATTTTATGAGTTCCAGAAGTATACGCTTGATCCAGATTACTACAGACTGTTCTGTTTTTGACAGATTCTGTTTCTCATGTGTTGTTTGCTTATTTTAATGAATCTATGGCTAGTAAAAGAGTTTATAAGCGATAGAGAAGTTGGAATATGGTAGGTTTAACACCAATATAAATAAAGAATGAGTTCATTACAGTACCTTGAAGTGGTGATTTATTTTCTTATACTAACGGAGCTTACGAGTTTTCTGTTAAGTTTTGTGTTGTGAAGTTTTCAAGTTTTGGGTGAAGATTCGATGGACTATGGAATAAGGAGTGGCAAGAGCCTAAGCTTGGGGATGCCCAAGGCACCCCAAGGTAATATTCAAGGATAGCCAAGAGCCTAAGCTTGGGGATGCCCCGGAAGGCATCCCCTCTTTCGTCTTCGTTCATCGGTAACTTTACTTGGAGCTATATTTTTATTCACCACATGATATGTGTTTTGCTTGGAGCGTCAATTTATTTTGTTAATATTTTCTTACTGTTATTTATAACAATGTTTTGCATCTTTTATTTCAATAAAAGTGGCATTGATAGCCTTTACTATGCCTATTTTAGAAATCCACATGTTGCTGTTTGAAAACAGAAAGTTTACCGCTGTTGCAATAATTCCCTAGAAAATTCAGAATGTGATAAAATGTTTAAACCTTTTGCATATTAAGATATAATAAATTTACTACAGTGGGAATTTTATTTCATAGTTTTTGGAGCTAGGGAAGTATGGATGTTGCTGCATTCTTTACAGACTGTCCTGTTTAGGCAGATTGCTGTTATGTTTGCATTGTTTGCATATGTTTGCTTCTTTAATGATTCTATTTGAGGATAGGACTATTAAATATGCAGAGACATTTAGTATGAAATATTGAATAATAATTTTAGTGATTTTCTACAGTAGAGTATGATAAGGATTTTGCAATGGTTTATACTAACTTATCTCACGAGTCCTTGTTGAGTTTTGTGTGGATGAAGCTTTTGAGATTTAGGGTGACCGTGATATGAGAGGAATTAAGGAGACACAAAAGCTCAAGCTTGGGGATTCCCAAGGCATCCCAAGATAATATTCCAAGAGGTCTCAAGCATCTAAGCTTGGGGATGCCCCAGTTGGCATCCCACCTTTCTTCTTCAACAACTATCGGTTAGTTTCGGTTGATCCTAAGTTTTTGCTTCTTCACATGATGTTTGACATTCTTAGAATGTCATTTTATTTTGCTTTGCTTGCTGTTTGAATAGAATACCAAGATCTGAAATTATTAAATGTTAGAGAGTCTTCACATAGTTGCATAATTATTCGACTACTCATTGATCTTCACTTATATCTTCCGGAGTAGTTTGTCATTTGCTCTAGTGCTTCACTTATATCTTTTAGAGCACGGTGGTAGTTTTATTTTGAAGAAATAGATGAACTATCATGCTTCACTTAGAATATTTTTGAGAGTCTTAAATAGCATGGTAATTTGCTTAAAATCCTAATATGCTAGGCATTCGAGATTAGTAAAATTTTCTTATGAGTGTTTTGAATACTAAGAGAAGTTTGATGCTTGATGATAGTTTTGAGAAATGGAGGTAATAATATCAATGTCATGCTAGTTGAGTAGTTGTGAATTTGAGAAATACTTGTGTTGAAGTTTGCAAGTCCCGTAGCATGCACGTATGGTAAACGTTATGTAACAAATTTGAAACATGAGGTGTTATTTGATTGTCCTCCTTGTGAGTGGCGGTCGGGGACGAGCAATGGTCTTTTCCTACCAATATATCCCCCTAGGAGCATGCGCATAGTGTCGAGGTTTTTGATGACTTGTAGATTTTTGCAATAAGTATGTGAGTTGTTTATGACTAATGTTGAGTCCATGGATTATACGCACTCTTACACTTCCATCATTGCTAGCCTCTTCGGTACCGTGCATTGCCCTTTCTCACATTGAGAGTTGGTGCAAAATTCGTCGGTGCATCCAAACCCCGTGATATGATACACTCTATCACACATAAACCTCCTTATATCTTCCTCAAAACAGCCACCATACCTACCTATTATGGCATTTCCATAGCCATTCTGAGATATATTGCCATGCAACTTTCCACCATTCCGTTTATCATGACACATTCATCATTGTCATATTGCTTAGCATGATCATGTAGTTGACATAGTATTTGTGGCAAAGCCACCATTCATAATTCTTTCATACATGTCACTCTTGGTTCATTGCATATCCCGGTACACTGCCGGAGGCATTCATATAGAGTCATCTTTGTTCTAGTATCGAGTTGTAATCATTGAGTTGTAAATAAATAGAAGTGTGATGATCATCATTATTAGAGCATTGTCCCAAGTGAGGAATATAAAAAAGAGAGGAAAGGCCATAAAAAAGAGAAGGCCCCAAAAAAAGAGAAAGGCCATAAAAAAAGAGAAGGCCCAAAAATATGAGAGAAAAAGAGAGAAGAGACAATGTTACTATCCTTTTCCACACTTGTGCTTCAAAGTAGCACCATAATCCTCATGATAGAGAGTCTCTTGTTTTGTCACTTTCATATACTAGTGGAAAATTTTCATTATAGAACTTGTCTTGTATATTCCAACAATGGGACTCCTCAAGTGCCCTAGGTCTTCGTGAGCAAGCAAGTTGGATGCACACCCACTTAGTTTCTTTTGTTGAGCTTTCATACATTTATAGCTCTAGTGCATCCGTTGCATGGCAATCCCTACTCCTTGCATTAACATCAATCGGTGGGCATCTCCATAGCCCATTGATTAGCCTCATTGATGTGAGACTTCCTCCTTTTTTTGTCTTCTCCACATGACCCCCTCATTATATTCTATTCCACCCATAGTGCTATGTCCATGGCTCGCGCTCATATATTGCATGAAAGTTTATAGGTTTGAGATTACTAAAGTATGAAACAATTGCTTGGCTTGTCATCGGGGTTGTGCATGATGAGAGCATTCTTGTGTGACGAAAATGGAGCTTGACTAAACTATATGAATTTGTAGGGATGAACTTTCTTTGGCCATGTTATTTTGAGAGGACATAATTGCTTAGTTAGTATGCTTGAAGTATTACCATTTTTATGTCAATATGAACTTTTGTCTTGAATCTTTCAGATCTGAATATTCATGCCACAATTAAGAAGAATTACATTGAAATTATGCCAAGTAGCACTCCGCATCAAAAAATTTGTTTTTCTCATTTACCTACTCGAGGACGAGCAGGAATTAAGCTTGGGGATGCTGATACGTCTCCAACGTATCTATAATTTTTGATTGCTCCATGCTATATTATCTACTGTTTTTGGATGTTTATGGGCTTTATTATACACTTTTATATCATTTTTGGGACTAACCTATTTTATTTAACCCAGAGCCCAGTGCCAGTTTCTGTTTTTACCCTGTTTTAGGGTTTCGAAGAGAAGGAAAATCAAACAGAGTCCAATTGACCTGAAACTTCACGGAACTCATTTTTGGAAGGAAAGAAGCCCAGAAGACTTGGAGTGCATGTCAGGGGATCTTTGAGGAGGCCACGAGGTAGGGGCGCGCCCTCCACCCTCGTGGGCCCCTTGTGGCCCCCCTGACGTACTTCTTCCGCCTATATATCTCCATATACCCTAAAAACATCGAAGAGCACAATAGATCGGGAGTTCCACCGCCAGAAGCCTCCGTAGCCACCAAAAACCAATCTAGACCCGTTCCGGGACCCTGCCGGAGGGGGAATCCCTCTCCGGTGGCCATCTTCATCATCCCGGTGCTCTCCATGACGGGGAGGGAGTAGTTCTCCCTCGGGGCTGAGGGTATGTACCAATAGCTATGTGTTTGATCTCTCTCTCTCTCTTTCTCTCTCTCGTGTTCTTGAGGTGGTACGATCTTGATGTATCATGAGCTTTGCTATTATAGTTGGATCTTATGATATTTTCTCCCCCCTCTACTCTCTTGTAATGGATTGAGTTTCCGCTTTGAAGTAATCTTATCGGATTGAGTCTTTAAAGATTTGAGAACACTTGATGTATGTCTTGCCATGCGTATCTGTGGTGACAATGGGATACCACGTGATTCACTTGATGTATGTTTTGGTGATCAACTTGTGGGTTCCGCCCATGAACCTATGCATAGGGGTTGGCACACGTTTTCGTCGTGATTCTCCGGTAGAAGCTTTGGGGCACTCTTTGAGGTTCTATGTGTTGGTTGAATAGATGAATCTGAGATTGTGTGACGCATATCGTATAATCATACCCACGGATACTTGAGGTGACATTGGAGTATCTAGGTGATATTAGGGTTTTGGTTGATGTGTGTCTTAAGGTGTTATTCTAGTATGAACTCTAGGGCTGTTTGTGACACTTATAGGAATAGCCCAACGGATTGATTGGAAAGAATAACTTTGAGGTGGTTTCGTACCCTACCATAATCTCTTCGTTTGTTCTCCGCTATTAGTGACTTTGGAGTGACTCTTTGTTGCATGTTGAGGGATAGTTATGTGATCCAATTATGTTATTATTGTTAAGGGAACTTGCACTAGTGAAAGTATGAACCCTAGACCTTGTTTCCTAGCATTGCAATACCATTTGTGCTCACTTTTATCATTAGTTACCTTGCTGTTTTTATATTTTCAGATTACAAATACTCATATCTACTATCCATATACCACTTGTATCACCATCTCTTCACCTAACTAGTGCACCTATACAATTTACCATTGTATTGGGTGTGTTGGGGACACAAGAGACTCTTTGTTATTTGGTTGTAGGGTTGCTTGAGAGAGACCATCTTCATCCTACGCCTCCTACGGATTGATAAACCTTAGGTCATCCACTTGAGGAAAAATTGCTACTGTCCTACAAACCTCTGCACTTGGAGGCCCAACAATGTCTACAAGAGGAAGGTTGTGTAGTAGACATCACGCGCCCCTGAGATCGTAGGCCCCATGTAGCACCATTTGACCTAACTCCACCTCTATAAATTCCCGAATATTCCCAAACCAATAGAGATCCACCAGAAACACTCTTTCTGCAGCCGCAAACTTCTGTTCTTCCGTGATCCCATCCGAAGGCCTTTTCCGGTACTCTGCCAAAGGGGGAATCAATCATCGAGGGTGTCTACATCATCCTTGTTGCCTTCCGGTGATGCGTGACTAGTTCACCATAGACCTACAGGTCCATAGCTAGTAGCTAGATCGCTTCTTCTCTCCCTTTGTGTTGGGGAACACAGTAATTTCAAAAAAAAATCCTACGCACATGCAAGATCATGGTGATGCATAGCAAAGAGAGGGGAGAGTATCGTCTACGTACCCTTGTAGACCGTAAGCAGAAGCATTATGACAACGTGGTTGATGTAGTCGTACGTCTTCACGATCGACCGATCCTAGCACCGAAGGTACGGCACCTCCGCGATCTGCACACGTTCGGCTTGGTGACGTCCCGCGAACTCACGATCCAGTAGAGCTTTGAGGGAGAGCTTCGTCAGCACGACAGCGTGATGATGGTGATGATGTTACTACCGAAATAGGGCTTCGCCTAAGCACCGCTACAATATGACCGAGGTGGATTATGTTGGAGGGGGGCACCACACATGGCTTGGAACAATCAACTTGTGTGTCCTAGGGTGCCCCTGTCCCCGTATATAAAGGAGCAAGGGGGGAGGCCAGCCGGACCTAGTGGCGCCCAAGGAGAGGAGGAATCCTCCTCCTAGTAGGAGTAGGATTCATCCTTTCCTAATCCTACTAGGAAGCAGGAAGGGAGAAGGAAAGAGATGGAGGTAGAGGGAAAGAGGGGCCGCACCCCCTCCCCTAGCCCTATTCGGACTCCCCTTGGGGGGCGCCCCCTCCTGGGCTGCTGCCCTCTCTCTCCCCTAAGGCCCAATACTTCCCCGGGGGGTTCCGGTAACCCTTCCAGCACTCCGGTTTTCTCTGGCAATATATAGATCTTTATTTCTCGACCATTTTGAGACTCCTCGTCATGTCCGTGATCAAATCCGGGACTCTGAACTACCTTCGGTACATCAAAACACATAAACTCATAATATCAATCGTCACCGAACGTTAAGCGCGCGGACCCTACGGGTTTGACAACTATGTAGACATGACCGAGACATGTCTCTGGTCAATAACCAATAGCGGAACCTGGATGCTCATATTGGTTCCTACATATTCTACGAAGATCTTTATCGGTCAAACCGCATAAGGATATGCGTTGTTCCCTTTGTCATCGGTATGTTACTTGCCCGAGATTCGATCGTCGGTATCTCAATACCTAGTTCAATCTTGTTACCAGCAAGTCTCTTTACTCGTTCCGTAATGCTACATCCCGTAACTCACTCATTAGCTACATTGCTTGCAAGGCTTATCGTGATGTACATTACCGAGAGGGCCCAGAGACACCTCGCCGACAATCGGAGTGACAAATCCCAATCTTGATCCATGCCAACTGAACAAACACCATCAGAGACACCTGTAGAGCACCTTTATAATCACCCAGTTATGTTGTGATGTTTGGTAGCACACAAAGTGTTCCTCCGGTATTCGGGAGTTGCATGAGCTCATAGTCATAGGAACATGTATAGTTATGGAGAAAGCAATAGCAACAAACTAAACGATCATCGTGCTAAGCTAACGGATGGGTCAAGTCAATCACATCATTATCTAATGATGTGATCCTGTTAATCAAATGGCAACTCATGTCTATGGTTAGGAAACATAACCATCATTGATTCAACAAGCTAGTCAAGTAGAGGCAAACGAGTGACACTCTGTTTGTCTATGTATTCACACATGTACTAAGTTTTCGGTTAATACAATTCTAGCATGAATAATAAACATTTATCATGATATAAGGAAATATAAATAACAACTTTATTATTGCCTCTAGGGTATATTTCCTTCAGTCTTCCACTTGCACTAGAGTCAATAATCTAGATTACAATGTAATGATTCTAACACCCATGGAGTCTTGGTGCTGATCATGTTTTGCTTGTGAGAGAGGCTTAGTCAACGGGTCTGCAACATTCAGATCTGTATGTATCTTGCAAATCTCTATGTCTCCCTCCTTGACTTGATCGTAGATGGAATTGAAGCGTCTCTTGATGTGCTTGGTTCTCTTGTGAAATCTGGATTCCTTTGCCAAGGCAATTGCACCAATATTGTCACAAAAGATTTTCATTGGACCCGATGCACTAGGTATGACACCTAGATCGGATATGAACTCCTTCATTTGCTGCTTCCGAAGCAGCTATGTATTCTGCTTCACATGTAGATCCCGCCATGATGCTCTGCTTGGAACTGCACCAACTGACAGCTCCACCATTTAATAAAAACGCATGCCGGTTTGTGACTTAGAGTCATCCGGATCAGTGTCAAAGCTTGCATCGATGTAACCACTTGTAGGGTCGAAAATATGTCTAGAGGGGGGTGATTAGACTACTTGACCAAATAAAAATCTAGCCTTTTCCCAATTTTAGTTCTTGGCAGATTTTAGCAACTTGGCACAAATAAGTAATCAACCTACACATGCAATTCTAAGAGTATAGCAGCGAAATGTAAAACAATTGCATATGAAGGTAAAGGGAGGAGTTTGGAGGGAGCAAACGCAATGTAGACACGGAGATTTTTGGCCTTGTTCCGATGGGTGGTGCTATCATACATCCATATTGATGGAGACTTCAACCCACGAAGGGTAATGGTTGCGTGAGTCCACGGAGGGCTCCACCCACGAAGGGTCCACGAACAAGCAACCTTGTCTATCCCACCATGGCCGTCGCCCACGAAGGACTTTCCTCACTAGGGTAGATCTTCACAAAGTAGGCGATCTCCTTGCCCTTACAAACTCCTTGGTTCAACTCCACAATCTTGTTGGAGGCTCCCAAGTGACACCTAGCCAATCTAGGAGACACCACTCTCCAAGAAGTAACAAATGATGTGTTGATGATGAACTCTTGCTCTTGTGCTTCAAATGATAGTCTCCCCAACACTCAACTCTCTCTCATAGGATTGGATTTGGTAGAAAGAAGATTTGAGTGGAAAGCAACTTGGGGAAGGCTAGAGATCAAGATTTATGTGATTGGAATGGAATATCTTGACCTCAACACAAGTGTAGGTGGTTCTCTCTCAGAAAATATGTATTTGAAGTGTAGGCATGTTCTGATGGCTCCCTCCTTGAATGAAGAGTGGGTGGAGGGGTATTTATAGCCTCCACACAAAATCTAACCATTACACACAAATCACCAAATTCGATGGGACCGAATCATGAAACTTGGTCAGACCGATTTAGTTCAAAATGTGAACGTTAGGATTCTCGGTGGGACCGACATGTCAACTCGGTGGGACCGATTTCGTTAGGGTTAGGGCATAACGTAATCTCGATGAGACCGATTACACAAACTCAGTGAGACCGATTTTGGTAATGGACTAACATTGAGTTGGTCAGGCAAACTCGGTGGGACCGATTCGCTCATCTTGGTTGGACCGAAGTGTTACGACAGGGAAACAGAGAGTTTACATTGCAATCTCGGTGGGACCGATCGCTCACCTTGGTTTTACCAAAACGTTACGAAGGGAAACAGAGAGATTACAACCCCATCTCGGTGAGACCGAGATCCCTATCGGTGAGACCGAAAAGACCAGGGTTTCTGGCAGTGGCTATGTCAACTGAACTCGGTGGCGCCGGACAGAAAGAATCGGTGGGGCCGAGTTGGATATTTGGTGTGGGACATATGTGGATGTGAGAAAGTAGTGGAGGGTTTTGGAGCATATCACTAAGCATTTTGAGCAAGCACCTCATTAAGCAACACCTCATCCCTTCTTAATAGTATTGGCTTTTCCTATAGACTCAATGTGATCTTGGATCACTAAAATAGAAAATGTAGAGTCTTGTGCTTTGAGCTTGAGCCAATCTTTTATCCTTAGCATTTTGAAGGGTCCACTTTCTAATCCACGCCATGCCAATCATTGAGCTTTCCTGAAATATTCATCTTGGAATGGCATTAGCTCAATGAACTATATGTTGTTAGGAATTACCAAAACCACCCAGGGATAGTTGCACTTTCAATCTCCCCCTTTTTGGTAATTGATGACAACATATAGATCAAAGCTTCAACAAATGATAAATAAGATTGAAAAGACAGCATCGCTTTGAGAAGTATGTGATAAGCAAGAGCTCCCCCTAAATTTGTGCATTATTTAAAATTTGCTTTTGAATGCAAATGCACAATCGATTAGGATCATGGGTTACTCTTCCATGTCACATACATCTTGGTGGAGCGCTCAAAATGATAGAGATTAAAAGCATGCACTCATCACCAAGCAAGTAAATGATCATATAAGGAATGTAAAAGATAGCATCATTCAACCAGACATTAAGGGTAGCATATGATCAACCACATGATCAACAAGTATCTCACAAGTAGCTCACACAAGCACACAATAGAGTTTCAAACAAACCAAATAAGTGCAAAGAGAGATAAAACCAACACACTCTCTCTCTCTCAGCCTATGATCTATACATTTTTCTCCCCCTTTGGCAACAAGTTACCAAAAATTTCAAAAATGCATAGTGCTAAACGACTCTCAGGCTTGATCTTCGGGAGGTGGTGTAGAGAGAACTCCAAGAATGAAGGCTTACGATGAAGTAGTTGGAGCAGATGGAGTGAATGCTGGAGGTGGCACTGGAGCTGTGCCTGCTGGTGCTGATGATGTAGCTCTAGTATCTGTCACTGGCACTGCAGCAGACCTTGGACCTCATGGAACTCTCTTGAAAGCATCCGTAGTAGACTCGCCCTTCCTCTCCTCTGGTTCCTCCTGTAGCTGCTCAACTGCAGTTTGGATCTCAGTTACCATGACATCTAGATCATAGAACTTCTGCTCAATGGTCCTCTCCAAACTCTCCTGGTTCTTAGTCAGGGTGGCCAAGCCCTTCTCAATCCTCAGGGTGGATTGGATCAGATATCCAAGTTGATCTTGTTTGGATTTCAAGAACACTTGAGCTGCCTCTTCAACAGCTGGCATCTTTGCAGCTTTCTCTGCCTTTGCCATCTCTCTCTTCTCAAGTGCTTGAGCTGAAGATGGTTCATTTTCATCCATCACCACGGTGTTGTCTTCAAAATCAGGATAGATGGGCAAGTGCTCCTTGTCCAAAATATATGTGCCTATGCCCATCTTTGAGTTAACGAGCTCCTGAATTTGTGGGGCATACCCACAACTTCTCTTCTGGTCAACAACAGTCCTCTTGATTGTCTCAACAATCAAGCTCATGACCTTGAACTTCTGTGGGACATCAAATATGTGAAGCAAGTTTATGGCATGTCCTCTGATCATCTTGTGATCACCTGACTTGGGTAGCAGAGTGTGCCTCAGAATCCAGTTTATGACAGGCAGACCAGACAACAAGTAGTGGACAGATCCAAACTTGTGTGTATCCAAAGCAGCATCTGGAATCTCCTTGTACATGTTGGCCATAGTGTTGTGGCTTTTCTTCTTCTCTGCATAAACATCCAAGTCATCGTCATGTTCCTCAGAAGAATTTATAAGCTTGGCCCACTCATCAACTATGGATTGGTACCTAGTACCCTTAGACATCCATACAATCTTCCCATCTGGATAGAAGTGGGTAGTGGAGTAGAACTGCATGATGAGCTCATCATTCTACTTGGTGAGCTTCTAGGCAACAAATTCATCGACTCCACATGCCTTAAAACTGTCATACACTCCAGGATAGTGATCTTCATTCTTCTGGATGTACTCCCAGTCTACCCATCTCATATCACACACAATGGGCTTCTTGTCAAGCAACACTGTCTCATAGAAGTCATGTTGTTCCTTAGTGCGAAACCTGTAGTCCACAACAGTTCTTCTCCTGATAGCATATGGATCAGACTCTCTCCATATTCTCAATCCTGCATCCTTCCTGATTTTCATGTTTTCTGCAACTGGATGTGCATCATTGTGGCCAGGGAACTTGGGTTTCAACTTCCTCAAAACTTGAGTTTCATCTTCTTCAGCAGCTTCAGGCACTGGGGCCTTGTTCTTTTCCTCAGTAGAAATGTTTCTCGTGCTTCTCTTGGGCTTATGAGCTAGAGCAGCTCCCTTGGGAGCAGCTTTGGGCTTAGATGGAGCAACCCCTAATCTGATTGCATCTCCCATGAGCTTTTGAGCTTTGGGTGCTGGTGCAGCATCCTCTTCCTCTTCATCATCATCTCTCATAATTGATGATCTGCCAAGCACTCTGGCAGTGGTCTTCTTGACCCTTTCCTTCCTTTTCTTGCCTTCTCCAACTGCCTCTTCAGATGGCTTGGAGGTTTCAGCAGTGGATGCTCTGGCCTTAGACATGGGTACTCTCTTTACTGGTGCCTTCTTATGCATTCCTGGCTTGACTGTAGCAGCTGAGCCATACTCCTTTTTCAGCACCTTTTTCTTGGAGCTGACTTCTTCCTCAACAGCCACATAATCCTCATCCTATGAATCTGAGGTCTTCTTCTTTCTTGTTCTGGTGGCTGCCTTTGGCAAGTTACTTGGTGTGCTCCTGCTGCCATCATCAGATGAGCTGGAGGGACTAGTGCCCTCACTTTGTTGAACCTGCTCCTCAGACTTGTTCTGGCTACCACTTTGGTCAGACATCATGCAGGCAAACTGTCAGCAGATCCTGTGAATAGATTATAGATGAAGTAGAGTAGATGAGCATCACAAAGTACAAGATTTTTGCAAAAAGGATGACTTAAAAACTTAGTTTTAGTTCTTCACAGAAAGCATTTCGGATCTACCGATTTGTAAACTCGGTGATACCGAAGCAGTTTTTGGAACCTAAACTAGTGAACTCAGTCAGACAGAGTCACAGTTTGGTGGCGCTAAGACTGCTAGGGTTTCACAGAGAATTGAACTCGGTCACACCAATTTGCAATTTTTGGTCAGACCAAAAATGCGTGTGCTCCGGCCTAAGCCAAAATCGATGAAACCGATTTCTACAACTTGGTCGGTCCAATATGAATTCTGCGGAGACCTAACCCTAAATTTTCAAGTCAAAACTAATCTGCAGGATGTTTTCGCTGGACCGGATGATTTCAAACGTGGCAAAGATCATGGCAAAGCAATGTGCTAAGAATTGGAGTTATGGATTAGCACAAATATCAAGTTCGTACCCTAGTTCGGCGATGAACTTGCTACGACGGCGAAGATTTCCGTTGATGGCGGCGGAGACCAGCGGCGGGAGGTCGCTGGCGACGAGAGGATGATCCGGAGACCAGGAGGCATAGTAGGTTATGCGTGGGCGAGGAGGTTCGGAAAAATTTCCAAATTTTGGCCCGTCGGCATATATAACCTGACCCTGTCAGTGTGACCGAGTGGAATGACTCGGTGGCACCGAGACGCAAAACTGCAAGCAATTACTGCAACTCGGTGTGACTGAAAGGTTCTAATTGGTTGCACCGAGATTGAAAACCCTAGATCAACTTAGTGACTTGGTAGGACCGAAAAGGATGAATCGGTCAGACCGAGATACACAAAGAGGTTTTGGAAGTTTAAATCTATGACGAATCAGGAACTCCGAGTGCTCCTCACACAGAGTGGTTCGAATCTGACTTGATCAAACTTTGTGATGTAGCATGAATAGAGTTTGAGACGAGAAAAGCATAGATCTAGAGGGAGTTCTTAGGCATTCTTGTCCATCCATTTGGCAAAAGAGAAAAGGCCAAACAATTAAAGCAACAAATGGATGTCCTAGAATGGGTAAAATATGCAACCAACATGCTCACACAATAAAATGGCAAATGAAATATGTGACAAAGCATGCACAAACACTCTAGCATCTATCAAGCAATTTGGTGATGGCTAGGTCATCTATATATGAGTATATTGACTTAGGAGTCAAATAAGAACATTTGATCATAGGTCATACTCATCGTTTAAGCACAAGTGGGGTTACCACTTTTACATAAAGCATTGTTGTGTTCACACCATTAGAGTTGCTTTAGCTCATTTGGTTAGAGTAAAGCTCCCCCCTAGATGTGATATCCCCCCTAAGAGGGATGAACTAACCTTGGGTTTTGTTGATGATGACTTCATGTAGGTGTGGAAGATGTAGATGCTCAATGTTGATGTAGATCATTTGGATCAATCCTTTGGAGTGAGTTGCACTTTCAATACCTACACGGGTTAGTCCCACAAGGAACAAACAAGGATATCCATAGACATAGAGTGATGCATACACAAGATGATGTCCATGAAAGCATTAGGTTACCTCGTTCCTTATCTTACCAACAAGAGGGTTTGTGACTCCTTGAACTAGTGCAAGATATGGAAGTTGTTTGCACTTGTCCTCGCCAAAATGATAAGAGTGAAGTATGTTGGCGGAGTCACCCTCAAGAACTCTCTAGTTCTTCTTCTTCTGGATCCACACCATCTTGATGGGAACCCTTGGAGTTGTGGTTGTACTTGATGAAGTAGAACTTGATGTGGTCTTGGGAACCCACTTGACCAAGGCCTTGGCTGCTTCTTCAAATGCATCAATCTCCTCTTGAAGCTTGTCCTTGCCTTTTTTCTTGTGGTCTTGTGGTGGAAGAACATCTTGAGCTTGTGTCCCTTTGAAAGAAGTAGGATCATACTTCTCTTGTTGAGGAACAAACTTCGTCTTGGGGTATTGATCTTCTTCCCACTCAACTCCATTGGCATTGAACTTTCGTTCAAAACCAACACCTTGATTCTTCCGGTGTTTTCCTTGCTTGCGTACAATTTCCTCAAATTGCTTACTCCCGGAAGGCTCTTGTAAACACCTTTCTCTATAATTCCCTTCAATAAGCTATTTTCTTGCTCAAGTGTAACTTGGCTAAGAGAATCATTAGTGGAATCAAGAGAACTACTAGAAGCAACAATATTTGAGTTAACATGATTGTGGTTACTACTAGATGACAAATCTTTCTTGCTCTTGTTGCTAGATTTAACTTGTGGCACGTAAGTAGACAAGAGTAAATTCTTGGCAATGTAAGAAGAACTTTTCTTGCGAAGATCATCATTGATTGCCTTTAAAAACTCATGCTCTTTCTCAAGGTTGAGCTTTTCAAAGCGTAGCTTATCATGAGTCTTTAAAAGTTCTCAATGATTTTCTAAGGTAGTTTCATGAGCTAACTTAAGAGTGATTAGTTCTTTAGTTAGATGCTCAATCTCCTTCTTATCATCATCATTCATTTTATCTTGATTAGCATGATTAATTGACGTTTCATCATAGTTTTCATCACTAGAGTTGTCAATAAGTAAATCATCATCACTTAGCAAATCATCTTCATCACTATCGAAATCAACATACTCGGGATGTGTTACCTTTGGACCTTTAGCCATGAAGCACCTTCCAATTCCTTCATTTGGTGAGTCAAATATGTCGTAGGAGTTGGTTGACACAAGTGCTTGACCGAAAACACCTTCATCTTGAGTATATTCGGAGTCAGAGTGATAACTTCTTTCGGAGTGATTGTCGGAGTCGGAGTCGGATACCCATTCACCAACATGAGCTTGATGTCTTCTTTTTGTGTAGCTCCTTGATGACTTTTCTTCCCTTTCCGAATCCTTGCTTCTCCGAGAGGGTTTTCGTTCATAATGATCATCTCTACTCCTCCTTTCTCTTGGTGGTGATTCTTCTCTTCTACTTCTTCTTTTGGGAGAATCTTCTCTTCTTTTGTAGGGAGCCGTACACTCATTGGAGTAGTGTCCAGGTCTTCCACAATTGTAGCAATTATGCTCACGACTAGAAGATCTTTTGTCATTGTAGGACCTTGACTTGGAACTTCTTTCTTTGCTTCTACTCTTGTAGAACTTTTTGAAGTTCTTCACCATTAGGCTCAATTCTTCATTGAAGGTTTGTTTCTTGCTTGATGATGTGGGAGCATCACATGAGGCTTTGTAAGCACCACTTGACTTGTTGTGAAGCTTTTCCTTATCCTTGAGTGACATCTCATGAGCAACAATTCTTCCAATGACTTCTGTTGGCTTGAGATCTTTGTAATTGGGCATCATTTGGATCAATGTGCACACGGCATCATATTTTCCATCCAAGGCTCTTAGGATCTTATTGACGATGAATTTGTCGGTCATCTCTTCACTCCCTAAGCCGGCAATCTCATTTGTGATGAGAGCAAGCCTAGAATACATTTCAGCGACACCTACACCATCCTTCATTTTGAAATTGTCAAGTTGATTTTGAAGCACATCCAATTTGGATTCCTTGACGGAGTCGATACCTTCGTGCATGTCAATCAAAGTATCCCAAATTTCCTTTGCATTCTCAAGACGGCTGATTTTGTTGAATTCTTCGGGGCACAATCCGTTGAAGAGAATATCACAAGCTTGAGCATTGTATTGTAGCATCTTCAACTCTTTCGTGGAAGCTTCACGGTTTGGTTCTCTCCCATCAAAGAATTCACCTTGCAAGCCAATACACACAATAGCCCAAATGGCAGGGTTATGTCCAAGAATATGCATTTTCATCTTATGCTTCCAACTAGCAAAATTTGTACCACCAAAGTAAGGACCTCTACGGTGGTAATTTCCCTCGCTAGACGCCATACTCTCCTAGGTTGTGAAACCAAGGCTATGACCACCAAAAGTTATGGAAATCAAAGCAAATGGAGACCAAAACTCTGATACCACTTGTAGGATCGAAAGTATGTCTAGAGGGGGGGGGGGTAATTAGACTACTTTACAAAATAAAAATCTAGCATTTTCCCAATTTTAGTTCTTGGTAGATTTTAGCAACTTGGCACAAATAAGTAATCAACCTACACATGCAATTCTAAGAGTATAGCAGCGGAATGTAAAACAATTGCATATGAAGGTAAAGGGAGCAGTTTCGAGGGAGCAAATGCAATGTAGACACGGAGATTTTTGGCGTGGTTCCTATAGGTGGTGCTATCGTACATCCACGTTGATGGAGACTTCAACCCACGAAGGGTAACGGTTGCGCGAGTCCACGGAGGGCTCCACCCACGAAGGGTCCACGAAGAAGCAACCTTGTCTATCCCACCATGGACGTTGCCCACGAAGGACTTGCCTCACTAGGGCAGATCTTCACGAAGTAGGCGATCTCCTTGCCCTTACAAACTCCTTGATTCAACTCCACAATCTTGTCAGAGGCTCCCAAGTGACACCTAGCCAATCTAGGAGACACCACTCTCCAAGAAGTAACAAATGATGTTGATGATGAACTCTTGCTCTTGTGCTTCAAATGATAGTCTCCCCAACACTCAACTCTCTCTCATAGGATTGGATTTGGTAGAAAGAAGATTTGAGTGGAAAGCAACTTGGGGAAGGCTAGAGATCAAGATTTATGTGATTGGAATGGAATATCTTGACCTCAACACAAGTGTAGGTTGTTCTCTCCCAGAAAATATGTATTTGAAGTGTAGGCATGTTCTGATGGCTCTCTCCTTGAATGAAGAGTGGGTGGAGGGGTATTTATAGCCTCCACACAAAATCTAACCGTTACACACAAATCACCAAACTCGGTGAGACCGAATCATGAAACTCGATCAGACCGATTTAGTTCAAAATGTGAACGTTAGGATTCTCGGTGGGACCGACATGTCAACTCGGTGGGACCGATTTCGTTAGGGTTAGGGCATAACGTAATCTCGGTGAGACCGATTACACAAACTCGGTGAGACCGGTTTTGGTAATGGACTAACAGAGAGTTGGTCAGGCAAACTCCATGGGACCGATTCGCTCATCTTGGTTGGACCGAAGTGTTACGAAAGGGAAAGAGAGAGTTTACATTGCAATCTCGGTGGGACCGATCGCTCATCTCTGTTTTACCGAAACGTTACGAAGGGAAATAGAGAGATTACAACCCCATCTCGGTGAGACCGAGATCCCTATCGGTGACAGTGAAAAGACTAGGGTTTCTGGCAGTCTCTATGTGATACGTCTCCAACGTATCTATATTTTTTGATTGTTCCATGCTATATTATATTATGTTTTGGACATTATTGGGCTTTATTATACACTTTTATATTATTTTTGGGACTAACCTATTAACCGGAGGCCCATCCCAGAATTGCTATTTTTTTGCCTATTTTAGGGTTTCACAGAAAAAGAATATCAAACGGAGTCCAAACGGAATGAAACCTTTGGGAACGTGATTTTTGGAACGAACATGATCCAGAGGACTTGGACCCTACGTCAAGCAATCAACGAGAAGGCACGAGGTAGGGGGAGCGCCTACCGCCCAGGCGAGCCCTCCACCCTCGTGGGCCCTCTATTGCTCCACCGATGTACTCCTTCCTCCTATATATACCTACGTACCCCCAAACTACCAGATACGGAGCCAAAACCGTAATTCCACCGCCGTAACTTTCTGTATCCACGAGATCCCATCTTGGGGCCTTTTCCGGAGCTCCGCCGGAGGGGACATCGATCACGGAGGGCTTCTACATCAACACCATAGCCCTTCCGATGAATTGTGAGTAGTTTACTACAGACCTACGGGTCCATAGTTATTAGCTAGATGGCTTCTTCTCTCTTTTTGGATCTCAATACAAAGTTCACCCCCTCTCTTGTGGAGATCTATTCGATGTAATCTTCTTTTGCGGTGTGCTTGTTGAGACCGATGAATTGTGGGTTTATGATCAAGTTTATCTATGAACAATATTTTAATCTTCTCTGGATTCTTTTTTATGTATGATTGGTTATCTTTGCAAGTCTCTTCGAATTATCAATTTGGTTGGGATTACTAGATTGATCTTTCTTGCAATGGGAGAAGTGCTTAGCTTTGGGTTCAATCTTGCGGTGTCCTTTCCCAGTGACAGTAGGGGTAGCAAGGCACGTATTGTATTGTTTCCATCGAGGATAACAAGATGGGGTTTATATGATATTGCATGAGTTTATCCCTCTACATCATGTCATCTTGCTTAAAGCGTTACTCTGTTCTCTTGAACTTAATACTCTAGATGCATGCTGGATAGCGGTCGATGTGTGGAGTAATAGTAGTAGATGCAGGTAGGAGTCGGTCTACTTGTCTCGGACGTGATGCCTATATACATGATCATACCTACATATTCTCATAACTATGCTCAATTCTATCAATTTCTCAACAGTAATTTGTTCACCCACCGTAAATACTTATGCTCTCAAGAGAAGCCACTAGTGAAACCTATGGCCCCCGGGTCTATCTTCCATCATAGTAATCTTCCAATACTTAGTTATTTCCTTTGCCATTTATTTTACTTTGCATCTTTTATTTCTCTTTACAATAAAAATACGAAAAATATTATCTTATCATATCTATCAGATCTCACTCTCGTAAGTGACCGTGTAGGGATTGACAACCCCTTATCGCGTTGGTTGCGAGGATTTATTTGTTTGTGTAGGTGCGAGGGACTTGTGCGCGGCCTCCTACTGGATTGATACCTTGGTTCTCAAAAACTGAGGGAAATACTTACGCTACTTTGCTGCATCACCCTTTCCTCTTCAAGGGAAAACCAACGCAGTGCTCAAGAGGTAGCAAGAATGATTTCTGGCGCCGTTGCCGGGGAGGTTCGCGCAATACAAGTCAAGATTTGACTCCCGACAACGAGTCACTTGTGGCGCCGTTGCAAGTCAAGACATACCAAGTACCCATCACAAACCCTGATCTCCCGCATTAAATTATTTGCCATTTGCCTCTCGTTTTCCTCTCCCCCACTTCACCCTTGTCGTTTTATTCGCCCTCTCTCTCCATCCTCCCTCTCTTTCTCTATTTGCCTCTATTTGCCTCCTTTTGCCCGTTTCTTGTTTGCTTGTGTGTTGAATTGCTTGCTTGTCACGATGGCTCAAGATAATACTAAATTGTGTGACTTCACCAATACCAACAACAATGATTTCCTTAGCACTCAGATTGCTCCTCTTACTGATACTGAATCTTGTGAAATCAATGCTGCTTTGTTGAATCTTGTCATGAAAGATCAATTCGCCGGCCTTCCTTGTGGAGATGCCGCTACCCATCTGAATAGCTTCATTGATTTATGTGATATGCAAAAGAAGAAATATGTGGATAATGATATTGCTAAATTGAAGCTATTTCCTTTTTCGCTTAGAGATCATGCTAAAGCTTGGTTTTCATCTTTGCCTAAAAATAGTATTGATTCATGGAATAAGTGCAAAGATGCTTTTATCTCTAAGTATTTTCCTCCCGCTAAGATCATCTCTCTTAGAAATGATATTATGAATTTTAAGCAACTTGATCATGAACATGTTGCACAAGCTTGGGAGAGGATGAAATTAGTGATACGTAATTGCCCTACACATGGTTTGAATTTGTGGATGATTATACAAAAATTTTATGCCGGATTAAATTTTGCTTATAGAAATCTTTTAGATTCGGCCGCAGGAGGCACTTTTATGGAAATCACTTTAGGAGAAGCTACTAAACTCCTAGATAATATTATGGTTAATTATTCTCAATGGCACACTGAAAGATCTACTAATAAGAAAGTGCATGAGATAGAAGAAATTAACGTTTTGAGTGGAAAGATGGATGAACTTATGAAATTATTTGCTAATAAAAGTGTTTCTTCTGATCCTAATGAAATGCCTTTGTCTACTTTGATTGAGAATAATAATGAATCTATGGATGTGAATTTTGTTGGTAGGAATAATTTTAGTAACAACTTGTATAGAGGAAACTTTAATCCTAGACCGTATCCTAGTAATTCCTCTAATAACTATGGTAATTCCTACAACAATTCTTATGGAAATTATAATAAGATTCCCTCTGATTTTTAATCATATTAAAGAATTTATTACTTCGCAAAAGAATTCCAATGCTTTGATTAAAGAAAAATTGCTTAAGATTGATGAGTTGGCTAGGAACGTTGATAGAATTTCTCTTGATGTTGATTATTTGAAACTTAGATCTATTCCACCTAAGCATGATATCCATGAGTCTCTCAAAGCCATGAGAATTTCCATTGATGAGTGCAAAGAAAGAACCGCTAGGATGCGTGCTAAGAAAGATTGCTTTTATAAAAGCGTGTTCTTCTAGTTTCCATGATAATAAAGATGAAGATCTAAAAGTTATTGATGTGTCCCCTATTAAATCTTTGTTTCACAATATAAATCTTGATAATGATGGGACTGAATATGATCCACCTTTACCTAGACGGCGTTCCAAAAATTCGGAGTCTTTAGATCTTGATGCTAAAATTGTTAAAAGTGGGATTGAAGAAGTCAAAACTTTAAATATTAATGAACCCAGTATTTTGGATTTCAAGGAATTTAATTATGATAATTGCTCTTTGATAGATTGTATTTTCTTGTTGCAATCCGTGCTAAATTCTCCTCATGCTTATAGTCAAAATAAAGCTTTTACTAAACATATTGTTGATGCTTTGATGCAATCTTATGAAGAAAAACTTGAGTTGGAAGTTTCTATCCCTAGAAAACTTTATGATGAGTGGGAACCTACTATTAAAATTAAAATTAAATATCATGAATGCTATGCTTTGTGTGATTTGGGTGCTAGTGTTTCCACGATTTCAAAGACTTTGTGTGATTTGCTAGGTTTCCGTGATTTTGATGATTGCTTTTTAAACTTGCACCTTGTGGATTCCACTATTAAGAAACCTATGGGAAGAATTAATGATGTTCTTATTGTTGGAAATAGGAATTATGTTCCCGTAGATTCTATTGTTCTTGACATAGATTGCAATCCTTCATGTCCTATTATTCTTGGTAGACCTTTCCTTAGAACGATTGCTGCAATTATTGATATGAAGGAAGGGAATATTAGATTCCAATTTACGTAAAGGAAATGCATGGAACACTTCCCTATAAATAAAATTAAATTACCTTATGAATCTATTATTAGAGCCACTTATGGATTGCCTACCAAAGATGGCAATACCTAGATCTATCCTTGCTTTTATGCCTAGCTAGGGGCGTTAAACGATAGCGCTTGTTGGGAGGCAACCCAATTTTATTTTTATTACTTGTTTTTTCTCCTGTTTAGTAATAAATAATATATATAGCCTCTGTTTTGTTTGTGTTTTTTGTGTTTAATTAGTGTTTGTGCCAAGTAGAACCGTTAGGAAGACTTGGGGAAAGTCTTTTTAATCTTGCTGTAAAAAACAGAAACTTTAGCACTCACGAGAATTGCTTCCATTTTTAGTTGGACAGTGCTATTTAGTTAATTATTTTTGAATATGATTAATAGATAAATTCCTCACGTCCAGAAATTTATTTTAGAATTTTTGGGGTTCCAGATATTGTGTTAGCTACAGATTACTACAGACTGTTCTGTTTTTGACGTATTCTGTTTTTCGTGTGTTGTTTGCTTATTTTGATGAATTTATGGCTAGTAAAATAGTTTATAAACCATAGATAAGTTGGAATACAGTAGGTTTAACACCAATATAAATAAAGAATGAGTTCATTACAGTACCTTGAAGTGGTGTTTTGTTTTCTTTCGCTAACGGAGCTCACAAAATTTTCTACTTTAAGTTTTGTGTTGTGAAGTTTTCAAGTTTTGGGTAAAAGATTTGATGGATTATGGAACAAGGAGTGGAAAGAGTCTAAGCTTGGGGATGCCCATGGCACCCCAAGATAATCTAAGGACACCTAAAAGCCAAAGCTTGGGGATGCCCCAGAAGGCATCCCCTCTTTCGTCTACTTCCATCGGTAACTTTAATTGGAGCTATATTTTTATTTACCACATGATATGTGTTTTCCTTGGAGCGTCGTGTATTATTTGAGTCTTTATTTGTTAGTTTTCCACAATCATCCTTGCTGTACACACCTTTTGAGAGAGACACACATGATTCGGAAATTGTTAGAATACTCTATGTGCTTCACTTATATCTTTTGAGTTATATAGTTTTTGCTCTAGTGCTTCACTTATATATTTTAGAGCACGTCGGTGGATTTGTTTTATAGAAACTATTGTTCTCTCATGATTCACTTATATTATTTTGAGAGTCCTATAAAACAGCATGGTAACTTGCTTTAATTATGTTAGGCATTCTAGATTAATAATTTTTGTTCTTATGAGTGTGTTGAATACTATGAGAAGTTTGATACTTGATAATTATTTTGAGATATGGAGATGGTAATATTAGAGTCATGCTAGTCAAGTAGTTGTGAATTTGAGAAATACTTGTGTTAAAGTTTGTGATTCCCTTAGCATGCATGTATGGTGAACCGTTATGTGATGAAGTTGGAGCATGATTTATTTATTAATTGTCTTCCTTATGAGTGGCGGTCGGGGACGAGCGATGGTATTTTCCTACCAATCTATCCCCCTAGGAGCATGCGTGTAATACTTTTCTTTGATAACTTGTAGATTTTTGCAATAAGTATATGAGTTCTTTATGACTAAGGTTGAGTCCATGGATCATACGCACTTTTCTTCCTTCCACCATTGCTAGCCTCTCTAATACCGCGCACCTTTCGCCGGTATCATACACCCACCATATACCTTCCTAAAAACAGCCACCATACCTACCTATCATGGCATTTCCATAGCCATTACGAGATATATTGCCATGCAACTTTCCACCGTTCCGTTTACTATGACGCGCTCCATCATTGTCATATTGCTTTGCATGATCATTGAGTTGAAATTGTATTTGTGACAAAGCCACCGTTCATAATTCTTTCATACATGTCACTCTTGATTCATTGCATATCCCGGTACACCGCTGGAGGCATTCACATAGAGTCATATTTTGTTCTAAGTATTGAGTTGTAATTGTTGAGTTGTAAGTAAATAAAAGTGTGATGATCATCATTTTTAGAGCATTGTCCCAAGTGAGGAAAGGATGATGGAGACTATGATTCCCCCACAAGTCGGGATGAGACTCCGGACGAAAAAAATAGGCCATAAAAAAGGAAAAGGCCCAAATAAAAAAGAGAATATGAGAGAAAAAGAGAGAAGGGACAATGCTACTATCCTTTTACCACACGTGTGCTTCAAAGTAGCACCATGATCTTCATAATAGAGAGTCTCCTATGTTATCACTTTCATATACTAGTGGGAACTTTTCATTATAGAACTTGGCTTGTATATTCCAATGATGGGCTTCCTCAAAATGCCCTAGGTCTTCGTGAGCAAGCGAGTTGGATGCACACCCACTTAGTTCCTTTTGTTGAGCTTTCATATACTTATAGCTCTAGTGCATCCGTTGCATGGCAATCCCTACTCACTCACATTGATATCTATTGATGGGCATCTCCATAGCCCATTGATACACCTAGTTGATGTGAGACTATCTTCCCCCTTTTTGTCTCCTCCACAACCACCATTCTATTCCACCTAAAGTGCTATGTCCATGGCTCACGCTCATGTATTGTGTGAAGATTGAAAAAGTTTGAGAACACCAAAAGTATGAAACAATTTCTTGGCTTGTCATCGGGGTTGTGCATGATTTAAATACTTTGTGTGGTGAATATAGAGCACAACCAGACTATATGATTTTGTAGGGATAACTTTCTTTGGCCATGTTATTTTGAAGAGACATAATTGCTTAGTTAGTATGCTTGAAGTATCATTATTTCTACGTCAATATTGAACTTTTGTCTTGAATCTTTAGGATCTGAATATTCATACCACAATTAAGAAGAATTACATTGAAATTATGCCAAGTAGCATTCCACATCAAAAATTCTGTTTTTATCAGTTACCTACTCGAGGACGAGCAGGAATTAAGCTTGGGGATGCTTGATACGTCTCCAATGTATCTATAATTTTTGATTGTTCCATGCTATATATATGTATTGTGCGGTGAATTGCATTGAAAACCCTTATATTGCCAATTACATAAAGAAAAGAAAACAAATAGAGGATGAAGAGAATACTAATGAAAGGGAAGAGACTTCCCAATATCCTTCTATTATTTCTTATGATGAATCAGGTAACGAGGAGGAGCCTTCTATTAAACCAATCTCATTAATAAGGAGCTCCAAAAAGAAGATTAAACCCACACATGATGTGAAGAAGAAAAAGAAAAGACAGAGAAGCAAAGGTAGAAAGGTATCTCTCCCAAATAATGATGCTCCTATTACTCATTGTGATGATGATAATTGCTATACCGTTGGTGCTATCCATACTATTGATGATGAGAGTGATTATGCTTATGATATGAAAAGGCCCAAGCTTGGGGATGGTATGTTTGATGAAGATGATGTTTTTGAGAATATATTTGCTGCAATTAATGTTTGTCCCAAGCTTGGGGATGCTACATTTAATGAATATGATATTTTTAGTCTCCCAAGTTTTGATATGCAAATTTATAATGATGATAGCATGCCTCCTACTTATCATGATTATATTGTTGAAAGTGGATTTGGAGAGGTCATGACTTTATTTAGTAATGATTCCACTATCTTGGAAGAGGTTTCAATTGATTATGATGAGAACAAAGTTGCTACTTATGATGATTATTGTAATGACACTTATGCTATAAAAGTAGTGATGATTATATTTATAAAACTTGTCATGATTATGATTACCCTTTTTCTGAACATTACTCTTTTAATGTGGAAACAATTTATAGTATTCGAGTCTCTTATGATACTCCCACTATTCCGAATGAGAAGAATTTTGCTTCTGTGGAGAGTAATAAAATTTCTATGCTTGTAGATCATGAAAAGAATGCTCTATGTGATGTTTATATTGTTGAATCCATTCATGATGCTACTGAAAATTATTATGAGGGAGGGATATATGCTTGTAGGAATTTCAATAATATCAAGTTTCCTCTCTATGTGCTTAAAGTTTTGAAGTTATGCTTGTTTTCCTTCCTATGCTAGTTGATTCTTGTTCCCACCAGTTGTTTGCTCACAAAATCCCTATGCATAGGAAGTGGGTTTGACTTAAATGTGTTAGTCATATTCTTCATTATGCTCTCTTTAAGTTTCAATTCTTATCCTTTATGTGAGCATCATTGAAATCATCATGCCTAGGTAGGGGCGTTAAACGATAGCGCTTGTTGGGAGGCAACTCAATTTTACTTTTGTTCCTTGCTTGTTGCTCCTGTTTAGTAATAAATAATTTATCTAGCCTCTGTTATGATTGAGTTTTTATGTATTAATTAGTGTTTGTGCCAAGTAGAACCGTTGGGAAGACTTGGGGAAAGTCTTGTTGATCTTGCTGTAAAAAACAGAAACTTTAGCGCTCACGAGAATTGCTGCCATTTTTTATTGGAAGGTGATATTTAGTTAATTATTTTTTAAGATGATTAATAGATAAATTCCTCACATCCAGCAAATTATTTTAGAATTTTTGGGGTTCCAGTAGTTTGCGTTAGTTATAGATTACTACAGACTGTTCTGTTTTTGACAGATTCTGTTTTTCATGTGTTGTTTACTTATTTTGATGAATCTATGGCTAGTAAAAGAGTTTATAAACCATAGAGAAGTTGGAATACATTAGGTTTAACACCAATATAAATAAATAATGAGGTCATTACAGTACCTTGAAGTGGTGTTTTGTTTTCTTTTGCTAACGGAGCTCACGAGTTTTCTGTTAAGTTTTGTGTTGTGAAGTTTTCAAGTTTTGGGTAAAGATTCGATGGACTATGAAATAAGGAGTGGCAAGAGCCTAAGATTGGGGATGCACAAGTCACTCCAAGGTAATATTCAAGGACAACCAAGATCCTAAGCTTGGGGATGCCCCGGAAGGCATCCCCTCTTTCGTCTTCGTTCATTAGTAACCTTACTTGGAGCTATATTTTTATTTACCACATGATATGTGTTTTGCTTGGAGCGTCATTTTATTTTATTTAGTTTTCCTTGCTGTTTTAATAAAATACCAATATCTGAAATTCTTAAATGTTAGAGAGTCTTCACATAGTTGCATAATTATTCAACTACTCATTGATCTTCAGTTATATCTTTTGGAGTAGTTTGTCTTTTGCTCTAGTGCTTCACTTATATCTTTTTAGAGCACGGCGGTGGTTTTATTTTGAAGAAATAGATGAACTCTCATGCTTCACTTATATTATTTTGAGAGTCTTTAGAACAACATTGTAATTTGCTTTGGTTATGAAATTAGTCCTAATATGATGGGCATCCAAGAGGGATATAATAAAAACTTTCATATAAAGTGCATTGAATACTATGAGAGTTTGATACTTGATAATTGTTTTGAGATATGGAGATGGTGATATTAGAGTCATGCTAGT
The DNA here is from genome assembly GCF_002162155.2 of Triticum dicoccoides. Taxonomy (NCBI): domain Eukaryota; kingdom Viridiplantae; phylum Streptophyta; class Magnoliopsida; order Poales; family Poaceae; genus Triticum; species Triticum dicoccoides. The sequence continues at coordinate 443,630,695 of NC_041388.1, forward strand.
TGAGTAGTTGTGAATTTGAGGAATACTTGTGTTGAAAGTTTGTGATTCCTGTAGCATGCACGTATGGTGAACCGTAATGTGATGAAGTCAGAGCATGATTTATTTATTTATTGTCTTCCTTATGAGTGGCGGTCGGGGACGAGCGATGGTCTTTTCCTACCAATCTATCCCCCTAGGAGCATGCGCATAGTACTTTGTTTCGATAACTAATAGATTTTTGCAATAAGTATGTGAGTTCTTTATGACTAATGTTGAGTCCATGGATTATACGCACTCTCACCCTTCCACCATTGCTAGCCTCTCTAGTACGGCGCAACTTTCACCGGTACCATATGCCCACCATATACCTTCCTCAAAACAGCCACCATACCTACCTATTATGGCATTTCCATAGCCATTCCGATATATATTGCCATGCAACTTTCCACCGTTCTATTTATTATGACATGCTCCATCATTGTCATATTGCTTTGCATGATCATGTAGTTGGCATCGTATTTGAGGCAAAGCCACCGTTCATAATTCTTTCATACATGTCACTCTTGATTCATTGCATATCCCGGTACACAGCCGGAGGCATTCATATAGAGTCATATCTTGTTCTAAGTATCGAGTTGTAATTCTTGAGTTGTAAGTAAATAAAAGTGTGATGATCATCATTATTAGAGCATTGTCCCAAGCGAGGAAAGGATGATGGAGACTATGATTCCCCCACAAGTCGGGGTGAGACTCTGGACTAAAAAAAGAGGCCATAAAAAAGAGAGAAAAGCCCCCCAAAAAATAAAATAAAAATATAAAAAATGAGAGAAAAAGAGAGAAGGGGCAATGCTACTATCCTTTTACCACACTTGTGCTTCAAAGTAGCACCATGATCTTCATGACAGAGAGTCTCCTATGTTGTCGCTTTCATATACTAGTGGGAATTTTTCATTATAGAACTTGACTTGTATATTCCAATGATGGGCTTCCTCAAAATGCCCTAGGTCTCCGTGAGCAAGCGAGTTGGATGCACACCCACTAGTTTCTTTTGTTGAGCTTTCATATACTTATATCTCTAGTGCATCCATTGCATGGCAATCCATACTCACTCACATTGATATCTATTGATGGGCATCTCCATAGCCTGTTGATACGCCTAGTTGATGTGAGACTATCTTCTCCCTTTTGTCTTCTCCACAACAACCATTCTATTCCACATATAGTGCTATGTCCATGGCTCACGCTCATGTGTTGCATGAAGATTGAAAAAGTTTGAGAACACCAAAAGTATGAAACAATTGCTTGGCTTGTCATCGGGGTTGTGCATGATTTAAATATTTTGTGTGGTGAAGATAGAGCATAGCGAGACTATATGATTTTGTAGGGATAGCTTTGTTTGGCCATGTTATTTTGAGAAGACATGATTGCTTTGTTAGTATGCTTGAAGTATTATTATTTTTATGTCAATATTAAACTTTTGTCTTGAATCTTATGGATCTGAATATTCTTGCGATAATAAAGAAGATTACATGGATAAATATGTTAGGTAGCATTCAACATCAAAAATTCCGTTTTTATCATTTACCTACTCGAGGACGAGCATGAATTAAAGCTTGGGGATGCTGATACGTCTCCAATGTATCTATAATTTTTGATTGTTCCATGCTATTATATTATCAACCTTGGATGTTTTATATGCATTTATATGCTATTTTATATGATTTTTGGGACTAACCTATTAACCTAGAGCCCAGTGCCAGTGCCAATTTCTGTTTTTTCCTTGTTTTAGAGTATCGCAGAAAAGGAAAATCAAACGGAGTCCAATTGACCTGAAACTTCACGGAACTTATTTTTGGAATGGAAGCAATCCAGAAGACTTGGGGTGTACGTAAGGGAAGCAACGAGGAAGGCATGAGGCAGGGGGGCGTGCCCACCCTCACTGGGCGCGCCCTCCACCCTCATGGGCCTCTCGTGGCCCCCCTGATGTATTTCTTCCTCCTATATATACCAATATACCCTAAAACCATCGAGGAGCACACTAGATCGGGAGTTCCACCTCCAGAAGCCTCCGTAGCCACCGAAAACCAATCTAGACCCGTTTCGGCACCCTGCCGGAGGGGGAATCCTTCTTCGGTGGCCATCTTCATCATCCCGACGCTCTCCATGACGAGGAGTGGGTAGTCCACCCTCGGGGCTGAGGGTATGTACCAGTAGCTATGTGTTTGATCTCTCTCTCTCTCTCTCTCTCTCATGTTCTTGAGGTGATACGATCTTGATGTATCGCAAGCTTTGCTATTATAGTTGGATCTTATGATGTTTGTCCCCCTCTACTCTCTTGTAATGGATTGAGTTTTACCTTTGAAGTTATCTTATCAGATTCAGTCTTTAAGGATTTTAGAATACTTGATGTATGTCTTGCATGGGATAACCATGGTGACAATGGGTTATTCTATTGATTCACTTGATGTATGTTTTGGTGATCAACTTGCGGGTTCCGCCCATGAACCTATGCATAGGGGTTGGCACACGTTTTCGTCTTGACTCTCCTATAGAAACTTTGGGGCAATATTTGAAGTACTTTGTGTTGGTTTGAATAGATGAATCTGAGATTGTGTGATGCATATCGTATAATCATACCCGCGGATACTTGAGGTGACATTGGAGTATCTAGGTGACATTAGGGTTTTGATTGATTTGTGTCTTAAGGTGTTATTCTAGTACGAACTCTAGGATGGACTGAATGGAAAGAATAGCTTCATGTTATTTTACTACTGACTCTTGAATAGATCGATCAGAAAGAATAACTTTGAGGTGGTTTCGTACCGTACCATAATCTCTTCGTTTGTTGTCCGCTATTAGTGACTTCGGAGTGACTCTTTGTTGAATGTTGAGGGATAGTTATGTGATCCAATTATGTTATTATTGTTGCTGGACTTGCACTAGTGAAAGTATGAACCCTAGGCCTTGTTTCAACGCATTGCAATAATGTTTGTGCTCACTTTTATCATTAGTTACCTTGCTGTTTTTATATTTTCAGATTACAAAAACCTATATCTATCATCCATATTGCACTTGTATCACCATCTCTTCGCCAAACTAGTGCACCTATACAATTTACCATTGTATAGGGTGTGTTGGGAACACAAGAGACTCTTTGTTATTTGGTTGCAGGGTTGCTTGAGAGAGACCATCTTCATCCTACGCCTCCTACGGAATGATAAAGCTTAGGTCATCCACTTGAGAGAAATTTGCTACTGTCCTACAAACCTCTGCACTTGGAAGCCCAACAACGTCTACAAGAAGAAGGTTGTGTAGTAGACATCACCCCCAGGCGCGCCCTCCACCCTCGTGGGCCCCCTGTTGCTCCACCGATGTACTCCTTCCTCCTATATATACCTACGTACCCCCAAACTACCAGATACGAAGCCAAAACCCTAATTCCACTGCCACAACTTTCTGTATCCACGAGATCCCATCTTGGGGCCTTTTCCGGAGCTCCGCCGGAGGGGGCATCGATCACGGAGGGCTTCTACATCAACACCATAGCCCTTTCGATGAAGTGTGAGTAGCTTACTACAGACCTACAGGTCCATAGTTATTAGCTAGATGGCTTCTTCTCTCTTTTTGGATCTCAATACAAAGTTCTCCCCCTCTCTTGTGGAGATCTATTCGATGTAATATTCTTTTGCGGCGTGTTTGTTGAGACCGATGAATTGTGGGTTTATGATCAAGTTTATCTATGAACAATATTTGAATCTTCTCTGAATTCTTTTATGTATGATTGGTTATCTTTGCAAGTCTCTTCGAATTATCAGTTTGGTTTGGCTTACTAGATTGATCTTTCTTGCAATAGGAGAAGTGCTTAGCTTTGGGTTCAATCTTGCGGTGTCCTTTCCGAGTGACAGTAGGGGCAGAAAGGCACGTATTGTATTGTTGCCATCGAGGATAACAAGATGGGGTTTATATCATATTGCATGAGTTTATCCCTCTACATCATGTCATCTTGCTTAAAGTGTTACTCTGTTCTATTGAACTTAATACTCTAGATGCATGCTGGATAGCGGTCGATGTGTGGAGTAATAGTAGTAGATGCAGGCTGGAGTCGGTCTGCTTGTCTCGGACGTGATGCAATTATACATGATCATACCTAGATATTCTCATAACTATGCTCAATTCTGTCAATTGCTCAACGGTAATTTGTTCACCCACCGTAAATACATTTTGCGGTACGCCACACCCCTCCCGATGAATAGGACCCCTGTTTCGACTGTAGCGCTCCAACACAAGTCCGTTTCGTCCGTTTTGCGATACGCCACACCACTCCCGATCAGCAGGACCCCCATTTAGACCGTAGGAGGTCCGTTTCCTCCGTTTTGCGGTACGCCAGACCCCTCCCGATCAACACGACCCCGTTCCGAATGTAGGAGGTCTGTTTCCTCCGTTGTGCGGTACGCCAGGCCTTGTTCCATCGCCTATTCCGCCCAAGCCCTCCCGATGAACACGACCACGCATTCCGTTCCGACCCAGCCGGTTGGCTCCCATGCATTCCGTTGCCTCCCCATGAACACAACGCATTCCATTGCCTCCCCATGAACACGATGCGTTTCGTTGCCTGCCCATGAACACGATGACAACGCTGTTTCTCCGTTCCGTCCCAGCCATGTACACGAGCCCTGGCCGTACGTATGCGCGAGTAGGCGTTCGAGACCCCGCCCATATGTACACATACGTGGCCGTATTTTCTTTCTTGTACCCTGGCCGCTGTAAGTACGTGTACATGCTATGTGCGCGCCTCTACTACGACACGTGCGCGCCTCTACATCAACCAGTATGTATGTACACATTCGCGACCAAAATGACAACGCTACGTATGCTTCGACCAGGTGGGTCCCGACTGTCATAAACTTCCTTGCCTGCCAAGATGTAGCTGGTGGGTCCCAGCAGTCAGGGGGCGAATCGTTTTTTTACCCGAACGCACTTCCTTGCATGCGAAGATGTAGCTGGTGGGTCCCAGCAGTCAGGGGGAAACATTTTTTTCGCGAAATATGGTGGCCCGTCCGGTGGGTCCCGCTGTCAGGTGGAGGAATAATTATTTTGCACGTAATAAGGAGGCACTACCTTGCTGCGGCCGTGGACCCAGCTGTCAGCCTCTCCACGTACAGTCCACGTCCGATGGAAGCCGTTCCTTGACCACGTTGACCACGCCGCGCCGAGAGCACCAGGGCGGTGGACGACGGCGAGGCCTAGGAAGGGGACTACGCGGAGCCGGGGAAGACGCGGCAGTGGATGCCCACGCGTAGAGGAGTACGAGGGTTCACTGGTTCGCTGCGGTGTGAGGTTGTTGTTGACGCAGAATAACAGGGGGTGTGGGTGAGTAGAGGGATGGCCCGGCCAGCGGTGGGAGTAGTAGGGGGCGGTGAGGCCTCCGCCGCATCGCAGCCGGCCACGGGAGGCAGGAGCACGAGGCACGACCGACGCTGATTTGGGCGGCTGGAGCAAGAAGACCAGAGGTTGAAGAAGCACTACGGCCGTTGGATGGACATCGTACGGTCACTGGAGCTAGAATCGTGCATATTGACTAAGTTGACAAAGCCCTCCGTCCCCGTCAACTTAGTAGGCCGACAAGTCAACCTGCCACTATACTGGGTCCCAGCTAACAGGGGGGTATTCATTTTTGTGTGCATAATAAGGAGGCACTTCCTTGCGTGCGAAGATATAGCTGGTGGGTCCGAGCTGTCAGCGGCGGTAACGTTTTTTTCACGAAATACAGAGGCCCTTTTGGTGGGTCCCTGATGTCACGTGGAGGAATCATTATTTTGCGCGTAATAAGGAGGCATTTCCTTGCATGCGGCCGTGGACCCAGCTGTCGGCCTCTCCACGTAAAGTCCACTTCAAATGCATGTCGGTCGTTGACCACATTGACCAGGCCGCGCCGAGAGCACCAGGGCGGTGGACGACGGCGAGGCCTAGGAAGGGAACGACACGGAGGCAGGGAAGACTCGGCAGTTGTTTCCCACGCGGAGGGGAGTACGACTGTACGAGGGTTTACTGGTTCGTTTGCCGTCGCCGGAGAATAACAGCAGGTGTGGGTGAGTAGAGGGATGGCTAGGCCAGCGATGGGATTACGGTGGGCCGGTGAGGCCTGTGCGGCAGCAGGGCTGGCCACAGGGAGGAGGGAGCAGGCAGTCCCGCCGGTGCCTGTTTGAGCGGCTGGAGCAGGAAGAGCAGAGATTGAAGAAGCACGACGGCCGTTGGATGGCCATCCAACAGTCACTGCTTGTGCGTCAACCTTTTTTTAGGAAAGCCTAAAAATCTGTGGAAAACAGCATACAACCCATCTGCCATTATTTCTAATAATTTACAGCCCATTTTCTAATTATTAAGGTTTTTTTGGAGCCCATATTCTTTTCGTTAGCATTACAGCCCATATTGTGGCCATGGTTAAAAAATTATATGAAATTTTGCATATTTCGGTGCAGTCCGAACTGTGTTTAATCCCGAAATTTCGACTCACATTCAAACTGATTTTAAAAATAAATGCATATCAATATAAAATCCAACAAATTCTCCACGCATAAAAATTAATGTAATTTCAAATCTCAAAATGAAAAAAAGATATTTGAAACTAATTGCCGGTTTGATGTGTTTTAAAAATGTACAACCCATTTCTCATTACTGATGGGCCATTTTCTCGGCCAGCCGAATGAAAGCTCTCCTCGTCTTGAAAGATTTGCAGCCCAACAGGCCTGACAAAGCGACTTACTTGGCAAATCACAAAAAAACTGGGCTGTGGCCATGGACCCAGCTGTTAGCCTCTCCATGTACAGTACTCTTCCGATGGAATGTCGTTGACCATGTTGACCACGCCACGCCGAGAGCACCAAGGCGGTGGACGACGGTGAGGCCTAGGAAGGGGACGACGCGGAGCCTGGGACGACACGGAGCCGGGGAAGACGTGGCAGTGGATGCCCACGCGGAGAGGAGTACGAGGGTTCGCTGGTTCGGCTGCGGTGTGAGGCTGCCGTCGCCGCAGGGCCTGGCTAGCGGTGGGAGTAGTAGGGGGTGATGAGGCCTCATCGGCAGCACAGCCGGCCACTGGAGGCAGGAGCAGGCGGTCTCCCTGGCGGAGGTTTGGGCGGCTGGTGCAAGAAGAGCAGCGATTGAAGAAGCAGCAGGACCGTTCGATTCAAATCCAACGGTTACTGCTGCTAGAATCGTTTGTTGACTAAGTTGACAAGCCCTGCGTACGCGTCAACTTACTAGGCCCATAGGTCAGCCTCCCAACCGGTGCGCCCCAGATGTCAGTGGGAGGAATCATTTTTTTTTGCGTAATAAGGAGGCAGTTGATTGCGTGCGGCCAGGCCAGCGGAGGGAGTAGGGTGGGCCGGGGAAGCCTGCGCGGCATCACAGCGGGCCACAAGAGGAGGGAGCAGGTAGTCCCGCCGGCGCTAGCTAGTTTAGGCGGCTGGAGCAGGAAGATTAGAGATTGAAGAAGCACGTTGGCCGTTGGATGGACATCCAACACTAACTACTGCTAGAATCGTGTGTTCACTGACAAAGCCTTGCGTAAACAAGTCAACCTCGAAATCTGTGGCGTGTACAGCCCATTTGCTATTATTTTTATAATTTTTACTCATTTTCTAATTCATATGAAATTTATTGCAGCCTGTTTTCCATTTTTAGAATTGCTGGCCATTTTCTTGTCAGTACCAGAGTCAAAAAATTAACTAAATATGTGGGAAATTTTGAAAATTCGCAAATTTTTCCTGGGGAACGAAATATTCTTAATCCAAAAATTAATAGCCATACTAAAACAAATTTAAAAATAAACTAGTACTATGTCATGTTAAATCCAATGAAATACGTATAAGATATCACTGAAGAACAAAAACAAAAAAAGAAACTTATATCCCATTTGCTATAAATTTTTTGGAATTTTCAAGCCCTTTTGATATTACTTTTAACAGACATTGACCATACTCTTAAGCCAGGCCGGAATGCATCTCTCCTCGTCTTGAAAGATTTGCAACCCAGTAATTCGGAGAAAACAAATAGGCCTAGCTTGGGTATTCTTCAAAAAGAAATGTTGGGCTACCTATTTTCCCAAAGAACTGGTGCATGAGCATTTAGCTTTATTTATTTAGTTATTTATGTTTAGGGGGCCATGAGCATGTACCTGGGCTGGATTCATGTGAGAGCCTCCCTTCCAGTTAATTATGGGCTTCTCTATTGGGCCTTCATCAGTGGGCTGCATGTTATCAACAAGTGGAAAATGTGTTCCGAGTTTCAAAAACATGTGTTCCGTATGATAAATAGTATGCGCTATGTACGGTACGGGGCACTAAAGGATCGAACCATGCAACAACTTCCAAAACATTGTGTTTGTCATTCTAACAACACATTTATTCAACCAACAGACAAAATATACTACTGATTGTACATTGAAAACAGCAGCAGCAACAACCAGGGCTGGGGGTGCAACAGAAGCAGTAAGCAGGCCAGAAGAGTGAAGACGCAACTCTGTCTTCCAAACCAAACATCAGCCATCATTACAAAAGGGCTACCAAAAAAGAACAAGTGTATGCATCAAACTAAATAAAGATCCTACTACACCAAGTGTACGCATCTAACTAACTGGCTCAGTTAGATGTTACTATTTATTAAGTTGTGGAGATTGGCTGACGGCTTGAACCGGATGGGTGCCTGATAGGGGAAACTCCAGCCAGCTGGTCGAAGTCTGATACTTGCGACCATCTCTCCTACTTTGGGCTGTAGAGCATGGCGGCACATATAAGGGTATGGTGCATGCAGAGACGCATGGTACGCTGTGTACACATAGTTTTGCCTGATGAACGAAACCGCGCTGCCATCATGATCCTTGCCGTCGGTTATCTCTTGGTTAATCGGATAATTCAATCCGACAAACAGAGAGCGTGTACCAAGGCTACTTACCAGCCTCCAGTCAAAATTTCCTGAAGGCCCAGAGAAGCTGGGATCCTGCTCAAAGACCTTGCAGTGACTGTGATTGTATTCCGCGAAACAACACGTCTGGTATGTGCGAATAATCATCAATCTTTCGCTGTCGTCTGATCGAGCCAGGAACCACCTGCAACTGCCATGTCGTTTTTCTTTGAAAGGTTCTGGGATTAGGAAGGGTAGGGACACCAGGCGGCCTACAACATCATATCAAGTTGGAGTCAAATAAAAAAGGGCTCTTGGTTTAGTCAATCTTAAGAACAACATGTTATGAGCATGAATATTTTTTCAGCAAAAGTTGACAGTAATATAAGCAAGCCATCATGATATCATAGGAAAGTAACATACTGTTGTAACACCCGTTTGTAGTGATGACTGGAGTAGGCCAGCAATACGTCCAGCCATAGAAGGAGTCTGATGTCTACTACACAACCTTCTTCTTGTAGACGTTGTTGGGCCTCCAAGTGCAGAGGTTTGTAGGACAGTAGCAAATTACCCTCAAGTGGATGACCTAAGGTTTATCAATCCGTAGGAGGCGTAGGATGAAGATGGTCTCTCTCAAGCAACCCTGCAACCAAATAACAAAGAGTCTCTTGTGTTCCCAATACACCCAATACAGTGGTAAATTGTATAGGTGCACTAGTTCGGCGAAGAGATGGTGAAACAAGTGGTATATGGATGGTAGATAAAGGTATTTGTAATCTGAAATTATAAAAACAGCAAGGTAACTAATGATAAAAGTGAGCGTAAATGGTATTGCAATGATAGGAAACAAGGCCTAGGGTTCATACTTTCGCTAGTGTAAGTTCCCTCAACAATACTAACATAATTGGATCACATAACTATCCCTCAACATGCAACAAAGAGTCACTCCAAAGTCACTAATAGAGGAGAACGAACGAAGAGATTATGGTAGGGTACGAAACCACCTCAAAGTTATTCTTTCCAAATAATCCGTTGGGCTATTCCTATAAGTGTCACAAACAGACCTAGAGTTCGTACTAGAATAACACCTTAAGACACAAATCAACCAAAACCCTAATGTCACCTAGATACTCCAATGTCACCTCAAGTGTCCGTGGGTATGATTATACGATATACATCACACAATCTCAGATTCATCTATTCAACCAACACAAAGGACCTCAAAGAGTGCCCCAAAGTTCTACCGGAGAATCACGACGAAAACGTGTGCCAACCCCTATGCATAGGTTCATGGGCGGAACCCGCAAGTTGATCACCAAAACATACATCAAGTGAATCACGTGATATCCCATTGTCACCACAGATACGCACGGCAAGACATACATCAAGTGTTCTCAAATCTTTAAAGACTCAATCCGATAAGATAACTCCAAAGGGGAAACTCAATTCATTACAAGAGAGTAGAGGGGGGAAGAAACATCATAGGATCCAAATATAATAGAAAAGCTCGCGATACATCAAGATCGTACCACCTCAAGAAAACGAGAGAGAGAGAGATCAAACACATAGCTATTGGTACATACCCTCAGCCCCGAGGGAGAAGTACTCCCTCCTCGTCATGGAGAGCACCGGGATGATGAAGATGGCCACCGGAGAGAGATTGCCCCCTCCGACAGGGTGCCGGAATGGGTCTAGATTGGTTTTCGGTGGCTACGGAGGCTTCTGGCGGCGGAACTCCCGATCTAATCTCCGTTCTCGAAGTTTTATGATACGTAGGTATATATGGGTACAAGGGGTACATCGGTGGACCGAAGGGGGGGGCACGAGGCAGGGGCGCTCCCCAGGGGGGTGGGCATGCCCCCTACCCTTGTGAGCTCCTCCTTCATCTTCTGACATAGGGTCCAAGTCTATCTGGTAGGTTTCCTTCCAAAAATAACTTCTCCAGTTGATTTCGTTCCGTTTCGACTCCGTTTGATATTCCTTTTCTTCGAAACACTGAAATAGGCATAAAACAGCAAATCTGGGCTGGGCCTCCGGTTAATACGTTAGTCCCAAAAATAATATAAAAGTGGAAAATAAAGCCCAATATTGGCCAAAACAGTAGATAATATAGCATGGAGCAATCAAAAATTATAGATACGTTGGAGACGTATCAAGCATCCCCAAGCTTAATTCCTGCTCGTCCTCGAGTAGGTAAATGATAAAAAGATATTTTTTGATGTGGAATGCTAGTTGGCATAATTTCAATGTAATTCTTCTTAATTGTGTTATGAATATTCAGATCCGAAAGATTCAAGACAAAAGTTCATATTGACATAAAAATGATAATACTTCAAGCATACTAACTAAGCAATTATGTCTTCTCAAAATAACATGGCCAAAGGAAGTTCATCCCTACAAAATCATATAGTTTAGTCATGTTTCATTTTCGTCACACAAGAATGCTCTCATCATGCACAACCCCGATAACAAGCCAAGCAATTGTTTCATACTTTAGTAATCTCAAACTCATAAACTTTCACGCAATACATGAGAGCGAGCCATGGATATAACACTATGGCTGGAATAGAATATAATGAGGGGGGTTATGTGGAGAAGACAAAAAAGGAGAAAGTCTCACATCAACGAGGCTAATCAATGGGCTATGGAGATGCCCATCGATTGATGTTAATGCGAGGAGTAGGGATTGCCATGCAACGGATGCACTAGAGCTATAAATGTATGAAAGCTCAACAAAAGAAACTAGTGGGTGTGCATCTAACTTGCTTTCTCACGAAGACCTAGGGCACTTGAGGAGGCCCATTGTTGGAATATACAAGCCAAGTTCTATAATGAAAGATTCCCACTAGTATATGAAAGTGACAACATAGGAGACTCTCTATCATGAAGATCATGGTGCTACTTTGAAGCACAAGTGTGGTAAAATGATAGTAGCATTGCCCCTTTTTTTGGGCCTTCTTTTTTTTCTTTGACCTTTCTCTTTTTTTGGGACAATGCTCTATTGAATGATGATCATCACACTTCTATTTATTTACAACTCGATACTAGAACAAAGTATGACTCTATATGGATGCCTCCGGCGGTATACCGGGATATGCAATGAATCAAGAGTGACAAGTATGAAAAAAAATATGAACGGTGGCTTTGCCACAAATACTTATGTCAACTACATGATCATGCTAAGCAATATGACAATGATGAATGTGTCATGTTGAACGGAATGATGGAAAGTTGCATGGAAATATATCTCGGAATGGCTATGGAAATGCCATAATAGGTAGGTATAGTGGCTGTTTTGAGGAAGATATAAGGAGGTTTATGTGTGACAGAGCGTATCGTATCACGGGGTTTGGATGCACCGGCGAAGTTTGCACCAACTCTCAATGCGAGAAAGGGCAATGCACGGTACCGAAGAGGCTAGCAAGGATGGAAGGGTGAGAGTGCGTATAATCCATGGACTCAACATTAGTCATAAAGAACTCACATACTTATTGCAAAAATCTACAAGTCATCAAAAACCTCGGCACTACGCGCATGCTCCTAGGGGGATAGATTGGTAGGAAAAGTCCATCGCTCGTCCCCGACCGCCACTCATAAGGAAGACAATCAAGTAACACCTCATGTTTCAAATTTGTTACATAACGTTTACCATACGTGCATGCTACGGGACTTGCAAACTTCAACACAAGCATTTCTCAATTTCACAACTACTCAACTAGCACGACTTTGATATCACCATCTCCATATCTCAAAACAATTATAAAGTATCAAACTTCTCATAGTATTCAACACACTCATAAGACAATTTTATTATTCTTGAATACGTAGCATATTAGGATTTTAAGCAAATTACCATGCTATTTAGACTCTCAAAATAATCTAAGTGAAGCATGAGAGATCAATAGTTTCTATAAAACAAATCCACCATGCTCTAAAAGATATAAGTGAAGCACTAAAGCAAATGACAAACTACTCCGAAAGATATAAGTGAAGATCAATGAGTAGTCGAAATTATGCAACTATGTGAAGACTCTCTAACAATTAATAATTTCAGACCTTGGTATTCTATTCAAACAGCAAGCAAAACAAAATAAAATGGCATTCTAAGAATGGCAAACATCATGTGAAGAAGTAAAAAACTTAGGATCAACCGATACTAACCGATAGTTGTTGAAGAATGTCACACCCTAGCAAGTTCTTGCATTAGAGTGTGTGCATCATGTTTAATTTTCCCAGAAAGATGAAATGGGGATAACAGAACCCCCAGCACCCCCTTAAACCAACTAGGGTTTACTAAAATCATTTTCAATGAACCCAAAATGCCCTTCTAAAATGTTCATCATCTTTGCATTGGTCTAGAACCTCTCCCAAAAATGGTGCACATTTTTCTAGGCCATTCTGGATTTTTTTGAATTAAATCATATTGTATTTGAATTTGGGCATTTAAATACTATAAATAATTTAAGTGCTCAAATAATTCTGAAACTAAATGTGGGTCACTGGAATTATCCAGAGAGACTCCACAAATTATTTCAGGAGTTTACAAAATGGGTTAGTACTTTTACTAATTCAAAACAGAGGAAAAGAAATAGAAAAATAGAAAGAATTAGGAAAAGGCAGAGAGTGAGAGAGTTACCTGGCAGCCCATCTGGCTGGCCCAGCCCACCAGGGGTAGGGAGGTCTTCTTCCTCCCGCCAGTCGGACGCACGGCGCGTGGCCGACGCACGCCGGTGCACGCCTCAGCCACCTCCTGCTTGCCGCTCCCCCTCGTCGCCCTGGACCTCCCTCGTGACGCCACACACCCCCGGGACCTTCCTCACTCTCTCCTGTGCTTCTTCCCCCTCATCTGCTCTCTCCCACGCCACACCCGAGCACGCCCGTCACCGCCGTTCGCTGCCACCACGGCCATCGACCAGCCCTCGCCCTGCCCATGAGTCCACAAGCTCTGCCGCATCTCCCTCGACCTCCTCGCTGAGCTACGCAACGCTGGAAGCTCTGCAACGCCGTCCTCGACGCCTTCTTCAACCTCGGTGCCGGTGGTCCCCGCCGCTCAATTCGCCGCCCACAGAGCGTCCCCGGCCTCGCCCTCGCGCTCGTTGGACTCGCGGTGAGCCGCTGACCTGAACCCCTCTTCTCCACCTCGCGTTCGCATGCTCTAGCCCCATCCCCCACCATGGCCGAAGCTCGCCTCCGCTCGAGATTGTCGCCGGCGTCACTCCGGTGACCATTTGGTCAGGCGCGGGTGCCTAACGCACTCACCGCACCTCATAGCGCCTCGCTAGTGCGTCCGTTTCCCCGCTAGCTCGCCGCAGCAGCAAAACCACCTACGGCCGAGCTCCGTCCGCCGCCCGGCTCGACGCCGTCGTCGGTTCCGGCCACCCCAGCACCAACCAATGCCACAGTTGCATGCGCCACATAGCCAGCTAACTGTAGCACCCACCCGCGCATCGAACCGTGGCCGGAGCAGTGTTTCCGACGCTCTCCACCGTCTCGGCCTCACCGGCGACTCAACGCCGGCGGGATTGACCCTGCTGACCAGGGGTTTGACCCCAGTTTGACCCCGCCCGAGTCACTGACATGTGGGGCCGACTCCTAACTAAATTGGATTAGTTTTTTTAATGCTAATCACTCTGTTAGAGGTTAATGACCTTGTTAACCAACCCTCTCTCACTGACATGTGGGCCCAAGGCCTAACTAACCTAGTTTAGTGCTAACTAAACACTAACTAACTCTGTTAGTTAGTTGAGACAAGGACAGATGGGGCCCACCAGTCAGGTTTGACCTGGGCTGGCGCCTTTGACCCGCTGATGTCACAGTGACGCAGTGCTGACGCAGTTATTTATTTTATGGATTTATTCTTATATAGGAAATTCCAGAAAATAGCCAAAACTTCTAAAAATCATGGAAAATCAACCATAGCTCCAAATCAAACAAATTATATATGAAAAATGATCAGAAAAATTCAATCTTTCCATCTGTAATGGTTTCATGCATGACAAAACATTTTAACCTTGCTGTTTAGGTGAAACAAGCTAATACACTTATAATGCATAAGAACTTAAGCTTCCATTTGAATCTTTGATTCAAATGGACCCATTTCAACTTGTTTCACATTGCATTAGGCAGGACACCTCATTTTGCCATGTCATAGCATGCATCATATCGTTGCATATTGCCATGTGTTGATTATATTCCGTGGTGTCTTTCGTGGTAGGTTCTGCCTCCGAGGATATCTCCGAGTATCTAGCTGAAGGGCAGTACCCTAATACCACACCATCAGGCAAGCAGCCCCATTGATCATATCGATACAATCCCATGTTCTCACTTCTGCTCTCACTTACTGCATTAAGACAACAATGTTTCAAACTGTTGTGTGCTGCGGTAGTTGAACCCTTATCCTCTGCATGACCTGTCATTGCCACAGTAACTAGATGAAACCCACTAGCATGTGTAGGAGTTGATTGAGCCATGTATGTGTTTCCTACCTTGCTATGCCTGCTATGCTTAGAGTTGTGTCAGGTCTGGTTCATCTGGGTGATGGGCTAGAGTGAAATGATTATGTCGGTAATGTGAGGGATGTGTTGAACATGATTTGGTAAAGGTATCGATGAGAGGCCATGTAGGAGTACATGGTGGGTTGTTTCATTGAGGCCGTCCCTAAGAACAGAGATCTGTATGTGTGATTTAAGATTCAGTTACTACCATGCATTGGGATCCTTAATTGACCCTCTCGGCTTGTTAATCACCCTAGTACTCTGTCCAGGAGTTGCAACTAGTTTCTGGTGTTTGTAGGTTATGTGTTGGCGGCCGTGCGTAGCACTAACCCTAGGGGTGGGCTATGATGCGGTAGATACACCGTGGCACGGTGTACCGAGTCACCCGTTTGGTGTTTTAGGAACCCTGTTCACATCGTTCGGGGCCGTATGTGGAAACCTCGATCGGACTCCCTGCGGATGGAACCTAGATAGGCGATAAACCTGGACTAGAGACTTGAGTGTTTAGGTAGGCCGTGGCCGACACCCTCGCTGGGCTTGCGCTTGAAGGTTGCCGAGTACATGTCGTGTAAACGATGGTAAGTGGTGAGAGCGTGTATGAAGAAGTACACCCCTGCAGGGTTAACATCATCTATTCGAATAGCCGCATCCGCGGTAAAGGACTACTTGGTTGCCTATACAGTTCATAGACAAGTTAATGGTTATTACTAAAAGACTCAAGATAAGTGTGAGTACCGAGGATGGCCCTCTCATAGGATGACGAGGGAGGATCCCCGGTGGAGTATTGTGTTGGTGATTAGTGGACTCGTGTGCGAAAACTGTTTTACTAGTGGTGTCTCGTAGGATAGCTTAGCCAAGAGTCAAAGCTGGCTTGTTGCAATAACTCCACCACCTTCTTGAGAATGAGCATGTATAGTAGGTTCTGTTGTAAGACTTAATGAGTACCTTTGTACTCATGTTGCTTTAATTACTGTTTTCAGACGACAACACCGCCCCCTCCGATGGGTTTTATGTAGACCTTGATGTCAATGAGTAACTTGCCAGCTAGGTGGTGATCCTGGCCATGGAGGGCCTATGTAGATAGACAGGCTTCAACAAGCCTTCTTTCTTTCTAGTGTCTGTACTCAGACTATTTGCTTCCGCATGTGCTTGTATGCTTGTATGACTTGAGTGTTGGGTCATGTGACCCCTACCTATATGAACATGTTATGTATGGCTCTCTGGAGCCTTTAAATAAAGTACTTGAGTTGTAGAGTTTTGTTATGATGCCATGTTGTATTTGCACATATCGAGCATATTGTGTGTATGATTGAAATGCTTGGTATGTGTGGGATCCGACAATCTAGTTGTTTATCCTTGGCAGCCTCTCTTATGGGGAAATGTAGTCTAGTGCTCCTTGAGCCATAGTAGTCCCCTACAGCCCGATTCACCGGAGTCCTGCTAGCCCAGCACTACTACTCGAGACACTTGACTGGCCGGCATGTGTTTCACTTTGTTCCTATGTCTGTCCCTTCGGGAAAATGTCACGCGGTGGCATCCGGAGTCCTGCCTAGCCTGCTACAGCTCGGGTTCCCCGGAGTCCTGTTAGCCCAGTGCTACAGCCCGGATTCACTCGCTGATGACTGACATGCTCGATGTGATTCATGTATGCCTGTCTCCATAGGTCTGTGCCGCTTTGGGTTCACGACTAGCCATGTCGGCCCGGGTTCTCTGTCATATGGATGCTAGCGACACTATCATATACGTGAGCCAAAAGGCGCAAACGATCCCGGGCCATGGTAAGGCGACACCCATGGGGATACCGTGCGTGAGGCCACAATATGATATGAGGTGTTACCGGCTAGATTCATGTGACTTGGAATTGGGGTCCTGACAGTGTTGGCATCAAAGCTGGACTGCCTGTAGGTTCGTTGAGCTTAACTGGTCGATGTCGAGTCTATAAATGCTTTAGTTATATCTAGGGGAATTGATTATGGGAGGGAACGTAAGGCTCTTTTACTCCTTTATCTTATGCCCACCGATCTGAGTCATTCTCTTCTCATTCTACGTGGGTTAAGGACTAGGCTCTCTTCTTTCTATCAGGTTCACGTGTTACTAATCCGTAGTAGCTTATAGGATTGTGGTTACAAGCCTCAGTGCAGTTTCTACTATTTTTAGTATGTTGTCAGTTGAATCAGAACCTTGATATGATGTTGTTGAGTGGTATTGCAAACTGTTGTGAATGTCTCAAATCTTTTTCTGATCATTTACAGCCGTTATGCTGTCCGATTTCCCCTAGAAAATTCTAATGCCTTTGCATTATTCTATGCTTTCAGATGGCCACCCGTTCGCAGAACCAAGTGGTTCGTTTGACCCGGTGCCTCGATGTGCCCGGCCACATGGCCATGTTAGTTCGAGTGATGGTCGAGTCAGGCTATCGGTGGTATCCGGAATATACCGTCGAGGAGCAGTTCAGAGACTTCAACCAGAGCCAGTACCTTTGTACCGTCAGGATATATCCCTCTTATCCTGGAGCCACTAAGCCCCTTCACTGTTCCTATGGAATTGGGGTCACTATTGAGATGTCTATGCAGGATGCAGCCTATTCAATGATGACTATCATTCGAGCCAGGACTGCCTTGCTTCAGAACACCGATTTCCGTTACATGCTAGCCTCACTCCCTGGAGCACAGGGGTACTATCAGGCTTTGTACTATGACTCTACACATGAGGAGTCACTACTCCGCACCACTGCCGAGATGCTCGAGGATAAGGACCGCGAAAATCGGGCCTTACGTATGGAGCTTTTCCACACTCGTTCTGATCATTGGGCCACTTTGACTCGGTTTGCACCTGCGGTGCAGGCAGGATACATGGACATGAGGGACCTGTACCCTGTACGGTCTGGATTGACAGATTCTATGGAGTGGCGTGATGTAGGAGGCATCACCCCTCCTCGTGGTCCCCGTCTGCCACCGCCTGTGGGACCAAGGCCACATCCGAGTCCCTATGGTTCGCAGGCTCCGCAGGACCGTCTGTTCCCAGATGATCATGTTCCACTTCCAGGCTTTGGTGGCGACTTTTATGAGGATTACTACGGAGCCGTCTAAGCTAGTAGTAGTTTCACTAGTATTGTAAAAGTTGCATTCTCCACAGTCCTGCGTGACCGTGGGATATGACTTGGTGTGTATCACGCTCCGGAGATGTAGAAAAATAATGTATAGGAGCTTGGAATGCCTCTGATGAGATGTAATGTCTTTCACCGTAGTTGTTCTCTAGCCTGGGCTTGTACTAAACTATGTGCGGTGTGTATGACCAGTGGTATATATATGGAAGCTTCTATATTACCATGTCTTGCAATGAATATCTTAGCATTCCATGTTATCCATTACATTCTGCACTTCCTTGCCAAGTTTGTGCCATCCTTATCTAAACCGCTGTCTTGTTTTTTTTCCTAGGATGGTCAACACCCGCAGCAACCCTGCTGCCCCGGAGCAGGGAGAAGCCAGTGCAGCTAGGGGTGAAAATCTGCCTCACCCGCCTTCTCTGGCCGAAGTTATGCTGAAGGCGGAAAGAAACAAGCGTGAGACTAACCGCTTGCTGGAGCGGATTGAGCAAAACACTGCACGCCATCAGCAAAACGACTTGGTGTCAATCAATGACTTCATCAAGTTGTACCCACCAAAGTTTAATCATTCCGTCGAGCCCCTCGACGCGGATGACTGGCTCCGCAGCATCACACACAAACTACGTTCTGCCAACGTAGCCGAAGCTGATAAGGTGACCTATGCTGCCTATCACCTCGAAGGCCCTGCTAGCCTTTGGTGGGAAAACTTTGATGCTATGCGCCCAGTCGACCAAATCACTATTTGGGCTGAATTTAGTGAGGCTTTCCATGAGCATCACATCCCGGAAGGTCTCATAGATCGCAAGAGGGAAGAGTTCTGCAATTTCACCCAAGGAAGACTGACTGTGGATGCATATAGTCATGAATTTGGGAATCTGGCACGATATGCTCCTCAAGAGGTATCCACCGACGCTAAGAAGTAGGCAAGGTTCCGCAAGGGACTTAGCCCCGAGCTTCGCCGCGATCTTCGTCTGCACGAGTGCACCTCCTTTCAGAAGCTGGTCAATAAAGCCATCAGTGCTGAGACAGGACAGTCTGACTATGACACTTCACGCAAGCACTCTCGTGATTTTGGTTCTTCATCCGGCTCGAGATCTCAAAAGTGCCGGGTGTGGATTCCAATCATGGCACTGCCACCCAGGTTCATTCCGAGGCCATCCTTTGAGGCGCCTCGCCCCAACCAGCATTTTGCACCGTCTAAGCCCTATGGTGGCCCCGCTGCTAATGCTGCTCCATGCCCCAATGTTGTGACATGTTTCAAGTGTGGAGAGCCGGGTCACTATAGTCGAGAGTGTCCCCAGAACAACAACCCTAATCAGTCTGGAAAGTCCGTTGGCCGTGGTAAGCCAGCGGGAAAGACATTCTACGCCAAGCCAGCCACCACTACACGTGGCCATGTCAACTATGTCTCAGCTGAGGAGGCTCATGAGGATCCTAATGTCTTCCTTGGTATGCTCCTTGTTAATTTCCATCTGGCATCTGTTCTTTTCGATACTGGAGCATCTCATTCATTCATATCTGAGAGCTATGCTCGATTGCATAACACAACATTCTGTGACATGCCCACTTCCATGGTAATTCAAACTCCGGGTTCCAAATGGCAAACTTCTAGAGTAAGCCATGGGAATGAAATTCTTGTCGATAGACTTTTCTTCCTTGCATCTTTAATAGCTCTCAAGTCCTCGGACATAAACATCATCTTGGGTAAGGACTGGATGTCAGCTCATTACGCTAAGATTGATTGTGCCACTAGAACCATTCAACTTACTCACCCATTGGGCAAGACAGTCAATGTCTTAACTCGAGTGGCCAAGCGCCAGCTTTACTCCCTAAATGCCAACCCCCTTCCAGACCTTGAAGATATTCCGGTAGTCCGAGACTTTCCGGATGTCTTTCCAGAAGAACTGCCAGGTGTTCCACCTGACAGGGATGTCAATTTTGTGATAGACCTTGTCCCAAGAACCGTTCCAATTTCTAGAAGACCCTATAAGATGGCACCCTTAGAACTAGCCGAGCTTAAGAACCAACTCGATGAGTCCTTGAAAAAGGGTTTCAACCGTCCTAGTTCCTCCCCTTGGGCTTGCCCCGTCCTCTTCGTCAAGAAGAAGTATGGAACTGATCGGATGGTTGTAGATTACCGACCTGTCAACTTGGTCACTATCAAGAACAAGTATCCGCTTCCCAGGATCAACGATCTGTATGATCAGCTCGCTGGATCCTCAGTCTTTTCCAAGATGGATTTGAGGTTGGGCTACCATCAAATCAAAATCAGAAACGGGGACATTCCCAAAACAGCCTTTGCTAGTCGTTATGGCCAATACGAGTACACCGTCATGTCCTTCGGTTTAACCAATGCCCCAACCACCTTCTCTCGGTTAATGAACTCAGTTTTCATGGAGTATTTGGATAAATTCGTCTTAGTATACCTTGATGATATACTCATCTACTCCAAGAATGAAGAGGAACATGCCGAACATTTAAGGCTGGTATTGATGAAACTTCGAGAGCATCGCCTTTATGCCAAATTCTCCAAGTGTGAATTTTGGTTGCCAGAAGTGACCTATCTAGGCCATGTAATCTCTGGTAAGGGTATTGCTGTCAATCCCGAGCGAGTTCAAGCCGTCCTTGATTGGACTCCACCTGAAACGGTCAAGCAAGTTCGGAGCTTCATTGGCCTAGCGAGCTATTGTCGCCGCTTCGTCGAGAATTTCTCCATGGTTGCTAAACCTCTAACTGAACTCCTCAAGAAAGATAAAAGGTTCGAGTGGACCCCACAGTGCGAGTTTAGCTTTCAAGAACTGAAAAGACGCCTGACATCTGCTCCCGTACTGGTACCACCAGATTTCTCCAAGGACTTTATTATCTATTGCGATGCCTCGCGACAAGGACTAGGTTGCATACTCATGCAAGATCGTCAGGTAATTGCCTATGCCTCACGACAATTACACCCACATGAGGAAAATTATCCCACACATGATCTAGAGCTTGCAACTGTAGTCCATGCACTTAAAACTTGGCGACACTATGTTCTCGGTAATCGTTGCGAGATCTTCACCAATCACCCAAGTTTGAAATATATCTTCACCCAACCGGATTTGAATCTCAGGCAAAGACGTTCGGTCGAGTTGATCTCGGATTACGACTTAGGAATAACTTACACCCCGGAAAAAGCCAATGTCATGGCTGATGCGCTAAGTCGTAAATCTTATTGTAACAACCTGATGTTACAACAAAGTCAACCACTTCTCCACGAGGAATTTCATAAGCTTAACCTTCACATTGTTCCTCAAGGATTCCTATCCACCCTGGTGGCGAAACCGACCCTTATGGATCAGATCATAACCGCCCAGCAGTATGACAAGGGGATATCTCGGATCAAGGAAAACATCATTAGCGGAGTTGCTAAATGTTTTCCATGGATGAGCGAGGTGTTGTCTTCTTCGAGAACCGCTTGGTGGTTCCCAAGAAACAACATCTACGCTAGTTGATTCTTAAGGAAGCTCATGAATCCACTCTCACCATTCATCCCGATAGTACTAAAATGTATCAAGACCTACGCCAGAGGTTTTGGTGGACTAGGATGAAGAGAGAAATTGCTCAATACATTGCTAGTTGCGACGTCTATCGTCGTGTTAAAGCAGAGCATCAACGGCCTGCTGGCACCCTTCAACCTTTGGCTATTCCTGAGTGGAAATGGGATAAAATCAGTATGGATTTCATTAATGGGTTTCCCAGGACCAAGAGAGGGAATAATGCCATCTTCGTCGTGATCGACCGTCTTTCCAAAGTAGCCCAATTCCTACCTATTCGTGAGAGTATCACCGCTAGCCAGCTAGCTGACCTATACATCTCCCGAATAGTGTCTCTTCATGGTGTCCCATTGGGAATTAACTCAGACCGTGGGAGTCTCTTCACCTCTCGATTTTGGGGAAGTTTCCAAAATGCTATGGGAACTCGTCTCTCTTTTAGCACCGCCTTCCACCCCCAATCAAGTGGTCAAGTAGAGCGAGTCAATCAAATTCTGGAGGATATGCTCCGAGCCTTTGTCATCTCATTCGGAATGTATTGGGAGAAATGCCTTCCATTCGCGGAGTTTGCTTATAACAATAGTTATCAAGCTAGCTTGGGCAAAGCTCCTTTCGAAGTTCACTACAGACGAAAATGTCAAACGCCTCTTAACTGGTCAGAAACCGGGGAAAGACAACTCTTTGGCCCGGATATGATTCAGGAAGCAGAAGAGCAGGTTCGCGTTATTCATGAAAAATTGAAAACAGCCCAATCTCATCAAAAGAGCCAATAGGATCGTAAACATAAGCTCATGACTTATGAAGTCGGCGAGAAGGCTTACCTTCGGGTTACTCCGTTAAAGGGAACCCATCGTTTCGGTATCAAAGGCAAATTGGCTCCTCGTTACATTGGACCCTTTCGCGTTCTTGCCAAACGAGGAGAAGTTGCCTACCAATTGGAGCTACCTCCGCATCTTTCCAGAGTTCACGATGTCTTCCACGTTTCTCAACTCAGGCGTTGCTTCGCGGATCCTATCTGTGGAGTGGACCACGAAACGCTTGATCTACAAGATAATCTCTCATATCGAAAATATCCCGTTCGTATCCTTGATCAAGCCAAGCGTACCACTCGACACCATAACATTAAGTTTCTTAAGGTTCAATGGTCACACCATTCTAAAAAAGAAGCCACTTGGGAACGAGAGGATCGTCTTCGACTCGAGTACCCCACTTTCTTCCCAACGGATCCTAAATCTCGGGACGAGATTCTTTTGAGTGGGGGTGAGTTATCACACGCTAGCAAGTTCTTGCATTAGAGTGTGTGCATCATGTTTAATTTTCCCAGAAAGATGAAATGGGGATAACAGAACCCCCAGCACCCCCTTAAACCAACTAGGGTTTACTAAAATCATTTTCAATGAACCCAAAATGCCCTTCTAAAATGTTCATCATCTTTGCATTGGTCTAGAACCTCTCCCAAAAATGGTGCACATTTTTCTAGGCCATTCTGGATTTTTTGAATTAAATCATATTGTATTTCACTTTGGGCATTTAAATACTATAAATAATTTAAGTACTCAAATAATTCTGAAACTAAATGTGGGTCACTGGAATTATCCAGAGAGAGTCCACAAATTATTTCAGGAGTTTACAAAATGGATTAGTACTTTTACTAATTCAAAACAGAGGAAAAGAAATAGAAAAATAGAAAGAATTAGGAAAAGGCAGAGAGTGAGAGAGTTACCTGGCAGCCCATCTGGCTGGCCCAGCCCACCAGGGGCAGGGAGGTCTTCTTCCTCCCGCCAGTCGGACGGACGGCGCGTGGCCGACGCACGCCGGCGCACGCCTCGGCCACCTCCTGCCTGCCACTCCCCCTCGTCGCCCTGGACCTCCCTCACGACGCCATGCACCCCCTGGACCTTCCTCACTCTCTCCCGTGCTTCTTCCCCCTCCTCTGCTCTCTCCCGCACCACACCCGAGCGCGCCCGTCGCCGCCGTTCGCTGCCACCACGGCCATCGACCACTCCTCGCCCTGCCGATGAGTCCAGAAGCTCCGCCGCATCTCCCTCGACCTCCTTGCTGAGCTACGCAACGCCGGAAGCTCTGCAACGCCGTCCTCGACGCCTTCTTCAACCTTCGTGCCGGTGATCCCTTCCACTCAATTTGCCGCCCACAGAGCGTCCCCGGCCTCGCCCTCGTGCTCGTTGGACTCACGGTGAGCCGCTGACCCGAACCCCTCTTCTCCCCTCGAGTTCGCATGCTCTAGCCCCATCCCCCGCCATGGCTGAAGCTCGCCTTCGCTCGAGCTTGTCGCTGGCGTCACTCCGGTGACCATTTGGTCAGGCGCGGGTGCCTAACGCACTCATCGCACCTCGTAGCGCCTCGCTAGTGTGTCTGTTTTCCCGCTAGCTCGCCGCAGCGGCAAAACAACCTACGGCCGAGCTCCGGCCGCCACCCGACTCGATGCCGTCGTCGGTTCCGGCCACCCCAGCACCAACCAACGCCACCGTTGGATGCGCCACATCGCCAGCTAACCGTAGCACCCACCCGCGCATCGAACCGTGGCCGGAGCAGCGTTTCCGACGCTCTCCGCCGTCTCGGCCTCGCCGGCGACTCAACGCAGGCGGTATTGACCCTGCTGACCAGGGGTTTGACCCTAGTTTGACCCCGCCCGAGTCACTGATGTGTGGGGCCGGCTCCTAACTAAATTGGATTAGTTTTTTTAGTGCAAATCACTCTGTTAGAGGTTAATGACCTCATTAACTAACCCTCTCTCACTGACATGTGGGCCCAAGGCCTAACTAACCTAGTTTAGTGCTAACTAAACACTAACTAACTCTGTTAGTTAGCTGAGACACTGACAGATGGGGCCCACCAGTCAGGTTTGACCTAGGCTGGCGCCTTTGACCCGCTGACGTCACAGTGACGCAGTGCTGACGCAGTTATTTATTTTCTGGATTTATTCTTATATAGGAAATTCCAGAAAATAGCCAAAACTTATAAAAATCATAGAAAATCAACCATAGCTCCAAATCAAACAAATTATATATGAAAAATGATCAGAAAAAATCAATCTTTCCATCTGTAATGGTTTCATGCATGACAAAACACTTTAACCTTGCTGTTTAGGTGAAACAAGCTAATACACGTATAATGCATAAGAACTTAAGCTTCCATTTGAATCTTTGATTCAAATGGACCCATTTCAACTTGTTTCACATTGCATTAGGCAGGACACCTCATTTTGCCATGTCATAGCATGCATCATATTGTTGCATATTGCCATGTGTTGATTATATTTCATGGTGTCTTTCGTCGTAGGTTCTGCCTCCGAGGATATCTCCGAGTATCCAGCTGAAGGGCAGTACCCTACTACCACTCCATAAGGCAAGCAGCCACATTGATCATATCGATTCAATCCCATGTTCTCGCTTCTGCTCTCACTTACTGCATTAAAACAACAACGTTTCAAACTGTTGTGTGCTGCGGTAGTTGAGCCCTTATCCTCTGCATGACCTGTCATTGCCACAGTAACTAGATGAAACCCACTAGCATGTGTAGGAGTTGATTGAGCCATGTATGTGTTTCCTACCTTGCTATGCCTACTATGCTTAGAGTTGTGTTAGGTCTGGTTCATCTGGGTGATGGGCTAGAGTGAAATGATTATGTTGGTAATGTGAGGGATGTGTTGAACATGATTTGGTAAAGGTATCGATGAGAGGCCATGTAGGAGTACATGGTGGGTTGTTTCATTGAGCTCGTCCCTAAGAACTGAGATCTGTATGTGTGATTTAAGATTCAGTTACTACCATGCATTTGTATCCTTAATTGACCCTCTCGGCTTCTTAATCACCCTAGTACTCTGTCCAGGAGTTGCAACAAGTTTCTGGTGTTTGTAGGTTATGTGTTGGCGGCCGTGCGTAGCGCTGACCCTAGGGGTGGGCTATGATGCGGTAGATACACCATGGCACGGTGTACCGAGTCACCCGTTTGGTGTCTCGGGAACCCTGTTCACATCGTTTGGGGCCGTATGTGGAAACCTCGGTCGGACTCCCTGCGGATGGAACCTGGATAGGCGATAAACTTGGACTAGAGACTTGAGTGTTTAGGTAGGCCGTGGCCGACACCCTCGTTGGGCTTCCACTTGAAGGTTGCCGAGTACATGTCGTGTAAACGACGGTAAGTGGTGAGAGCATGTATGAAGAAGTACACCCCTGCAGGGTTAACATCATCTATTCAAATAGCCGCGTCCGTGGTAAAGGACTACTTGGTTGCCTATACAGTTCATAGACAAGTTAATGGTTATTACTAAAAGACTCAAGATAAGTGTGAGTACCAAGGATGGCTCTCTCATAGGATGACGAGGGAGGATCCCCGGTGGAGTATTGTGTTGGTGATTAGTGGACTCGTGTGCGAAAACTATTTTACGAGTGGTGTCTCGTAGGATAGCTTAGCCAAGAGTCAAAGCTGGCTTGCTGCAATAATTCCACCACCTTCTTGAGAATGAGCATGTATAGTAGGTTTTGTTGTAAGACTTGCTGAGTACCTTTGTACTCATGTTGCTTTAATTACTGTTTTCAGACGACAACACCGCCCCCTCCGATGGGTTTTATGTAGACCTCGACGTCGATGAGTAACTTGCCACCCAGGTGGTGATCCTGGCCATGGAGGGCCTATGTAGATAGACAGGCTTCGACAAGCCTTCTTTCTTTCTAGTGTCTATACTCAGACTATTTGCTTCTGCATGTGTTGTATGCTTGTATGACTTGAGTGTCGGGTCATGTGATCCCTACCTGTATGAACATGTTATGCATGGCTCTCTGGAGCCTTTAAATAAAGTACTTGAGTTGTAGAGTTTTGTTGTGATGCCATGTTGTATTTGCACATATCGAGCATATTGTGTGTATGATTGAAATGTTTAGTATGTGTGGGATCCGACAATCTAGTTGTTTATCCTTGGCAGCCTCTCTTATGGGGAAATGTAGTCTAGTGCTCCTCGAGTCATAGTAGTCCGCTACAGCCCGGTTCACTGGAGTCCTGCTAGCCCAGCACTACTGCTCAGGACACTTGACTGGCCGACATGTGTTTCACTTTGTTCCTATGTATGTCCCTTCGGGGAAATGTCACGCGGTGACATCCGGAGTCCTGCCTAGCCTGCTACAGCCCGGGTTCCCCGGAGTCCTGTTAACCCAGTGCTACAGCCCGGATTCACTCGCTGATGACCGACATGCTCGATGTGATTCATGTATGCGTGTCTCCATAGGTCTGTGCCACTTTGGGTTCACGACTAGCCATGTCGGCCTGGGTTCTCCGTCATATGGATGCTAGCAACACTATCATATACGTGAGCCAAAAGGCGCAAATGGTCCCGGTCCATGGTAAGGCGACACCCATGGGGATACCGTGCGTGAGGCCGCAATGTGATATGAGGTGTTACCGGCTAGATCGATGTGACTTGGAATCGGCGTCCTGACAGCGTAGAAAGGTGGGATGCCAACCAGGGCATCCCCAAGCTTAGATGCTTGAGACTTCTTGAAATATTATCTTGGGATGCCTTGGGCATCCCCAAGCTTGAGCTTTTGTGTCTCCATAATTCCTCTCATATCACGGTCTCCCTAAATCTCAAAAGCTTCATCCACACAAAACTCAACAAGGACTCGTGAGATAAGTTAGTATAAACCATTGCAAAAACCTTATCATACTCTACTGTAGCAAATCACTAAAATTATTATTCAACATTGCATACTAAATGCCTCTTCATATTTAATAGTCCTATCCTCAAATAGAATCATTAAAGAAACAAACATATGCAAACAATGCAAACATAACAGCAATCTGCCAAAACAGGACAGTCTGTAAAGAATGCAGCAAAATCAATACTTCCCTAGCTCCAAAAATTATTAAAGGAAATTCCTACTGTATTAAATTTATCAAAGCTTAATATGCAAAAGGTTTCAACATTTTATCACATTCTGAATTTTCTAGGGAATTATTGCAACAGCGGTAAACTTTCTGTTTTCAAACAGCAACATGTATACTTGTAACATAGGCATAGTAAAGACTATTAATGCCACTTTTATTGAAATAAAATATGCAAAACATTGTTCTAAATAACAGCATGCAAATCCTAACAAAATAATTTGACGCTCCAAGCAATACACATATCATGTGGTGAATAAAAATATAGCTCCAAGTAAAGTTACCGATGAATGAAGACGAAAGAGGGGATGCCTTCCGGGGCATCCCCAAGCTTAGGCTCTTGGCTATCCTTGAATATTACCTTGGGGTGCCTTGGGAATCCCCAAGCTTAGGCTCTTGCCACTCCTTATTCCATAGTCCATCGAATCTTTACCCAAAACTTGAATACTTCACAACACAAAACTTAACAGAAAACTCGTAAGCTCCGTTAGTATAAGAAAATAAATCACCACTTCAAGGTACTGTAATGAACTCATTATTTATTTATATTGGTGTTAAACCTACTGTATTCCAACTTATGTATGGTTTATAAACTATTTTACTAGCCATAGATTCATCAAAATAGGTAAACAACACATGAAAAACAGAATCTGTCAAAAACAGAACAGTCTGTAGTAATCTGAATCAAACGTATACTTATGGAGCACATATAATTCTCAAATAAATTTCTGGACCTTAGTAATTTATCTATAAATCATCTTAAAAAATAATTAACTAAATAGCACTCTCCAAATAAAAATGGTAGTAATTCTCGTGAGCGCTAAAGTTTCTGTTTTTTACAACATGATCAACAAGACTTTCCCCAAGTCTTCCCAAAGGTTCTACTTGGCACAAACACTAATTAAAAGCATAAAATCACATATAAACAGAGGATAGATGAATTATTTATTACTAAACAGGAGCAAAAAGCAAAGAACAAAAATAAAGTTGGGTTGCCTCCCAACAAGCGCTATCGTTTAATGCCCCTAGCTAGGCATGATGATTTCAATGATGCTCACATAAAAGATAAGAATTGAAACATAAAGAGAGCATCATGAAGAATATGACTAGCACATTTAAGTCTAACCCACTTACTATGCATAGGGATTTTTTGAGCAAACAACTTATGAGAACAAGAATCAACTTGCATAGGAAGGTAAACAAGCATAACTTCAAAACTTTAAGCACATAGAGAGGAAACTTGATATTATTGCAATTCCTACAAGCATATATTCCTCCCTCATAATAATTTTCAGTAGCATCATGAATGAATTCAATAATATAACCAGCACCTAAAGCATTCTTTTCATGATCTACAAGCATAGAAAATTTACTACTCTCCACATAAGCAAAAATTTTCCCATTCGGAATAGTGGGAGTATCATAAGAGACTTGAATACAATAAATTGTTTCTACATTAAAAGAGTAACGTTCAGAAAATGGTTAACCATAATAATGACAAGTTTTATAAATATAATCATTACTACTTTTTATAGCATATCTATTATCACAATAATTATCATAAGTAGGAGGCATGCTATCATCATAACAACTTTGCATATCAAAACTTGAGAGGCTAAAAATATCATCTTCATTAAACATAGCATCCCCAAGCTTGGGACAAACATTAATTGCAGCAAATATATTCTCAAATATGTCATCCTCATCAAACATAGCTTCCCCAAGCTTGGGCATTTTCATATCATAAGCATAATCACTCTCATCATTAATAGTATGGATAGCACCAATAGTATAGCAATTATTATATCCTTCCAAGCAAGTGCCAAAAAGATTTTCAAGA
The DNA here is from genome assembly GCF_002162155.2 of Triticum dicoccoides. Lineage (NCBI taxonomy): Eukaryota > Viridiplantae > Streptophyta > Magnoliopsida > Poales > Poaceae > Triticum > Triticum dicoccoides. Next base: position 443,660,440 of record NC_041388.1, read on the forward strand.
TCATAAGAAGTATCATTATCTTCCCAATCATAATCATCACAACAAGCAATAGGCATAACGACATCATCATCAAGTGTACCATCTTCATTTTCATGAGGCACATCAATAATAGGAGCAACTTTATTTGGGAGCGATACCTTTTTACCTCTCTTCCTTTTTCTTTTCTTCTTCTTCACCTCATGTGTGGGTTCAATCCTCTTTTTGGAGCTCCTTATTAATGAGATTGGTTGAATAGAAGGCTCCTCCTTGTTACCTGATTCATCATAAGAAATAATAGGAGGATATTGGGAAGTCTCTTCCCTTTCATTAGTATTCTCTTGACCTCCTATTTGTTTTCTTTTCTTTACGTAATTGGTAATATAAGGATTTTCAATGCAATTCACCGCACAATACATATAAATCTTCTCTAGATCAAAACCAAGAAGTTTATCAAGATTAAATTTTGGAATACCCTCAGTTATACGTTTCATTTCTTCATAACCCAAGAGAAAACTAAGTTCATTATGATGTGCAAGGGAAATCAAGTCATCACAACTTTTGGACACGATACGGTCATGAAACAATTTGCATTTGATATTTAAATGACCATGTTCATTGCAAAGTTCGCTAGTATGGGTAAGATATCTTAAATTTTCAGCACATTCATCTAGCTCTTCTTGCAACAATTTGGTTTCTAAGTACTTATGCCCCTTGCAATATCTATCTTCCCTATTTGGTGTGTACTTGCAAACATGCACTCCACAAAAATTGATATGTTTATAGGAGGCATTTTCATCATAACTAGTGCAATCATCATTAGCATCATGGGTATTCAAAGAATTCATACTAAGAACAATGGAATCATGCTCATCATTCAAAGATTTAGTGCCAAACATTTTATAGATTTCTTCTTCTAGTACTTGAGCACAATTTTCCTTTCCATCATACTCACGAAAGATATTAAAAAGGTGAAGCAAAGGAGTTTCACTCAATTCCATTATTTTTTTGTAGTTTTATTTTATAAACTAAACTAGTGATAAAACCAGAAACTAAAAGACTTGATTGCAAGATCTAAAGATATACCTTCAAGCACTCACCTCCCCGGCAACGACGCCAGAAAAGAGCTTGATGTCTGCTACACAACCTTCTTCTTGTAGACGTTGTTGGGCCTCCAAGTGCAGAGGTTTGTAGGACAGTAGAAAATTTCCCTCAAGTGGATGACCTAAGGTTTATCAATCCGTAGGAGGCGTAGGATGAAGATGGTCTCTCTCAAGCAACCCTGCAACCAAATAACAAAGAGTCTCTTGTGTCCCCAACACACCCAATACAATGGTAAATTGTATAGGTGCACTAGTTCGGCGAAGAGATGGTGAAACAAGTGGTATATGGATGGTAGATAAAGGTATTTGTAATCTGAAATTATAAAAACAGGAAGGTAACTAATGATAAAAGGGAGCGTAAACGGTATTGCAATGATAGGAAACAAGGCCTAGGGTTCATACTTTCGCTAGTGTAAGTTCCCTCAACAATACTAACATAATTGGATCACATAACTATCCCTCAACATGCAACAAAGAGTCACTCCAAAGTCACTAATAGCGGAGAACGAACGAAGAGATTATGGTAGGGTACGAAACCACCTCAAAGTTATTCTTTCCAATCAATCCGTTGGGCTATTCCTATAAGTGTCACAAACAGCCCTAGAGTTCGTACTAGAATAACACCTTAAGACACAAATCGAACAAAACACTAATGTCACCTAGATACTCCAATGTCACCTCAAGTGTCCGTGGGTATGATTATACGATATACATCACACAATCTCAGATTCATCTATTCAACCAACACAAAGGACCTCAAAGAGTGCCCCAAAGTTCTACCGGAGAATCACGACGAAAACGTGTGCCAACCCCTATGCATAGGTTCATGGGCGGAACCCGCAAGTTGATCACCAAAACATACATCAAGTGAATCACGTGATATCCCATTGTCACCACAGATACGCACGGCAAGACATACATCAAGTGTTCTCAAATCTTTAAAGACTCAATCCGATAAGATAACTCCAAAGGGGAAACTCAATTCATTACAAGAGAGTAGAGGGGGGAAGAAACATCATAGGATCCAAATATAATAGAAAAGCTCGCGATACATCAAAATCGTATCACCTCAAGAAAACGAGAGAGAGAGAGAGAGAGAGAGAGAGAGAGAGAGAGATCAAACACATAGCTATTGGTACATACCCTCAGCCCCGAGGGAGAACTACTCCCTCCTCGTCATGGAGAGCACCGGGATGATGAAGATGGCCACCGGAGAGAGATTGCCCCCTCCGACAGGGTGCTGGAACGGGTCTAGATTAGTTTTCGGTGGCTACGGAGGCTTCTGGCGGTGGAACTCCCGATCTAATCTCCGTTCTCGAAGTTTTATGATACGTAGGTATATATGGGTACAAGGGGTACGTCGGTGGACCGAAGGGGGGGCACGAGGCAGGGGGCGCGCCCCAGGGGGGTGGGCGCGCCCCCTACCCTCGTGAGCTCCTCCTTCATCTTCTGATGTAGGGTCCAAGTCTATCCGGTAGGTTTCCTTCCAAAAATAACTTCTCCAGTTGATTTCGTTCCGTTTCAACTCCGTTTGATATTCCTTTTCTTCGAAACACTAAAATAGGCATAAAACAGCAAATCTGGGCTGGGCCTACGGTTAATAGATTAGTCCCAAAAATAATATAAAAGTGGAAAATAAAGCCCAATATTGCCCAAAACAGTAGATAATATAGCATGGAGCAATCAAAAATTATAGATACGTTCGAGACGTATCAGAGTCGACGACGTAAATGAAGCCCTTGTGTTCAATGGCATCAGAGAACCATGGAGGATGTATGATCCTGCGATGGACATGCAAATTTATCCACTTACCGAAGTGACCTGTCAGATAGGCGAGACCGCGGTTGAAGAACGCAATTAGCCTGAAGTCTTTATAATTCGCAGATCTTGTGGGCACTTGGTAGATTACAACCTTGAGCAAACCAAACTTGGTATCATGTTGGCTACTGTAAGATTCCGAGTATTCAGGGCCGCGGTGCCAAAGCGCGCAGTGTTAATCAAGGGAAGGGGGATCAATCGTCGGGTGTAGACCTCCACGAGCATCCAGCTGCCACGACCGTCGACGAGCACCGTCCAAGACGTGTTCATGCCGACCCAGTACATACCGTTAATGTAGTTGAGGCTGACAGGGATCGGATCGCAGTCAAGGGGGTTGATGCTCGCCACCCTACGATCGTTATGCTGCGTGACACGCCGTTTCTGAAGATCAGGCGACATCAGCAAGCAAGGAGCTGGCTTAAAAAGCTCCGGCCTGAGGGCTTTGAGTAAACGGTACAGCCCCGACGAGCACGCGGCGAGCGGCATGGTACTGAGATTGTCCACACGCGAAACAATGAGCTTGATTACCTCTGTGGGGAGCGAATTCCAGCCACTCTTTCAGCGGACGCTGCTCGGTTATGCCATTGTTAGTGCTTAGGTTTCGGACGAGGGGGGAGGCGCCTTAGCGGGGATGGAAGATTGGACGAGATTATGTGCGGACAAAGATGGAGAAGTGAATATGTCCTGCGGGAAGTGGACAGGTGATGATGACTACAACAAGCCGCTTGACTTACGAGACACATACTAGCAGCGTAGGGTCATGTCGATGCCAGACAACTTGCTTGAGTGATCACAGTACTGGTACTCCCTACAATGCTATGCCCCAACTTGCTTGAGTAGAGTAGTAGAGTAGGACTCTGCTCTACTACTAGCACCGGAGGAGTAGTATATTCTAATCTAAAATAGTTACAAACTTCAATGCCCGAGCGTGGAACAACTACGAACCATGCTCAAAGACCGTGTCTACATGGTGTTTGGACAAGGGCGACAACCTCAACGCCAACGGTGCTGCTCTCGTTGCACCTTATGTGTTTCTGTCCTTCCTGTTCGAAATCGTGGTAGAATTCATGTTTCTACTCTGTATCCTAATACTATGCTAGTCCACATGATTAGTTTCATCTTTGTTATAGCCATCATGATTTATTTTGTGCTTATTCGGATTAAATCTTGTAGTAACTTGCTCATATATTCAACTGGCGCAATGTCCCCTACAGCCACTCCCGTTTCATGGACGGCCTGGTCGATGTTGGAATTTTGCTAGTAGGCCTTTATAAGGTGAGCTCTTCTACCACTTGTATGAGCATGAGAAGAGGAGACCTACATGCGCGCTCCTCCTCCTCGCTCGCCTCTCCACGCCTCGTCACGACGCGCCGCGGGTTGCGGGATTGAGCCGAGCCCAGGACATAGCTATACTCCCACGACCTACCCGGCCCGCACTATATAGTTTCTCACCACCGTTCCAGATCATTGCGCCGCCAAGCAAGTCTTCTCCATCCCTCCTTTCGGTGTGCACCGGGAGAAGGGACAGCAGGCCTCTGGAACCCCGCCTCTCGTGATCCTGTACGGGAGAGGGGCGATCAGGTTTTTGGGGAGCGCACTCGCGCGACTGCTGGCAGCGACGACTTCGTGAACGACGACTTCCTCCCCGACCTAGGCAACCTCATCCTCGACGACATGGGCGAAAATGTCAACATCGAAAACCAGTGAGATACAGGGTGTAGGAAGCGGGTTGGGAATTTGCGTGCCTTTCCAACCAGTGAGATACTCCGGACAAAGTACGACAGAGAAATAACCACAGAGAAGGAAGCTAAAAGTAAACAATCAAACGAGCATTTTTGCATTTGTTTTGCATTGAATCATTTCACAAGCTTGACTAGTGTTATTTTTCTACTTTTACAAAAACCGCATCGTAATGTTAAAACGTGCATTTGCACGTACATAAGTAATAGTAGTACTCCCTCCGTCTAGGTGTATAAGTCTTCCCTCTTTCTTGGTCACGGTGCACAACCGAAGATGACTTATTGACCTGGATGGAGGGAGTAGCACAGTCTACAAGCATATATCGAGAGAGACGTGTAGTGCGATGGTATATAGTAAAGTTTGTGCTATATGCACGTACTTGCAAAATGCGTACGAATACACAAGGTTTCCAAACTTTCCCTTTTACATACTTAATTAAGGACGCTAAAAATTCCTGAACGTTCGAGATTTATCATTTGCGTCCCAAAACTAATGAGATCGCCTTACGAAACAAAAATTATACTCCTCCTAAAAGCCACGACGCTCGCAGGAGCGCTTGCGGCACGTCACGAGTGCCCTGGTGCGCGGCCGTTTCCCAGCGGGCCGACACAACGCCTCTTCCTCAGCCTCGCAACTCGCGAGGTGCTGATTGGCGACTTGCCGGCGGGCGAGCATGATCTCACCGGTGTGGTGATCTGGTGCCAACATGTACTCCTCCTCGCTGGAAGCGTGCACCCGGTCCACGTAGCGCCAAGGGTAGATGAGGCGCTCAGGGCGTCCGCACGGGCGTCCTCCGCCAGCCTCACGGCCCTCGCACGAGCCTTCTGCCAAAGATCCAATTGCCTGACTCTCTCGGACGCGACATAGGCCTCCCAGGCAGCTTGTTCCGTGGTGCGCTTCTCTTCCTCGGCCTTCTTCTCCGCCTCTATATTGGCACGCTTTGCTGGAGGCAAAGCCTCCCACAAGGCGACATCCATTTCTTTCCAAAGCTCCTCAAGGATGGGGGGGTCTCGGCGGGCGGCGCGGCGTTCTCCTCGTAGCGGGGAGCCGACGCGTCCTCCGGCGCGTGTGCTGGCGAGATTGGGAACGTCGACACGTCCACCTCGACGCGTCGCGGCGAGGAGCGGAACACCGACGTGTCCTCCTCGACTAATGGCGGCGAGGAACGGAACGGCGACGCGTCGTGTCACGATGAGGAGCGGAACACCGATGCGTCCTCCTCGACTAGTGGCGGTGAGGAATGGAACAGCGACGCGTCGCGTAGCGGCGAGGAGCGGAACACCGACGCGTCCTCCTTGACTAGTGGCGGCGAGGAACGGAACGACGACGCGTGACCATCCGCGCGGTGCAGCGAGGGGCTCCTAGGGCTTGGGAGGGACGATGCCATGGTGGTCGACGTGAGAGGGAGTGGGAGGAGATAGCGATGAACGTGAATGTGAGGGGGAGGAGATAGCGATGTCGTGGGAGGCGCAGTATTTATAGCGAGCAATGGCACACCTACGTAAGATATGGACTGAGGTGCACTGACTTAACTGCCGGTCCAGTTGCGTCACTGACATGTGGGCCAGACCCCTGTTGGGCCCATATGTCAGTGACCGAATGCACCTGCGGTTAAGTAACAGCTATGTGGGCATATTTCTTGGAGTAAATTACGGGGGAGCGAAGGGGTGGAAATATTGCTGGTCACAACGGATTGGACGAGCGTGGGGGGAGGAGGGTCATGCATGCAGATTTTTTTCACACGGGGTGGAGTGGTGGGACCGCCGGAGGGAGAAGGAGAGTTTGGCAGGCATATTGTTTCCACACATGGAGAGAAAAAGATTTGGAGACAAACGGGCTTCCTGCAGGTATGGGGAACGGTGCATAATAAGTCATCTTGCATGCCGGGCTAGGTATAGTCTCAAGTCATTAAAAATAAACACGCCCCACACATGTTCATATTTCAAGGTGCACTAAATTATTGCATGCGATGATTAAGGATGGCCATAATGGTGGTATCTTAGCTGGTATCATGCACACGGGAATAGCAAACATGCTGATGTGGCAAAGAATTAAAGAAGAGAGGGAGGTTAGAGTAACTAGTGTTCATGCATGCATTGGTAAACACATTTTTTTGTGGAGAATGACAGCACTAGTTGAGTACTTTTGCAGACTTCAAAAACTATTCCACAATGTGTCAACATTCACAATGTCAAATCAATATTTTTACACTCATTATAAAACATAGTTCTTATACTCATTATAATCAGTACTCCCTCCGTCTAGGTGAGCAAGTCATCTTAGATTGTGCATTGTGACCAAGGAGGAGGGGAAAACGAGAGATCTTAATGTTTATTTGCTAATTAATAGCATTGCATGCAATGAACTAACCACTGCATGTCGTGTTTGGTAGTCTCAAGTCATTAAAAGCATGCAGACCCACATCTCCTATTGGTTGATATGTCAAGAAACAAGAAACGAGGTAGAAGTTAATGCACCGCGCCTAAGTGTTTTGGGAGTATTGTAGATATTGATATTTTTAGTATAAATTTCGTCGTGGGATTTCATTGATGCCTGTCAAAGCGTTGACAGGTCTGCTATGCGTGACCTGAAGATGAAAGCGTTGAGCATCTCGAAGTTTCCTGAATACCTTGATTCAAGGACAAAGAATTTCCTGCTGCTATCATATAATATTCATCTCTATTTGGTGATAGATAAACCACCTGTCTCTTTTTTTTCTTTTGCTTTCTCAGCAGATATTTCATAAAATGGACTCTCTCGGAACAATGTTCTAGCGCCATGCCAAATGTGTCCTAAAAAGAAGAGCAACGCGTAAATAATTGTAACCATATACATATAAAATGACAGCAATGGAATCCCAATCCCCTGCTTTTATTTGTAAAGTCTCTATTCCTCGGTGATCAAAGCCCTCTTTTATCCACTAGTTACCCCTCTTTAGTTTAAGAGTATAGAGCAGTTTGGTAGCTCATAAGGCTCATAACCTTGGGGTTGCGGGTTCGATTCCCACTACCGCCTCCATACTCCTTCTTTATGATATATGCATGATATAATATATACTTCATGCATTTGTATCTGGATTTTTTGATTTCCTAAATTCTTTTATTATATGATTTTGAATTGGTTCTTAATTGAGATTCGATTTGATAATTTTAAAATACGAGGATAAGATGTCAGAAATCTTGGTATCCAAAGAAAGGTCCCTAAGGGGCATTCTTTTTTTTCCGTTCGGCCAATAAGGTGGCACACTTAATCGCTAAGTATAGCTTTGACTATAGATTAGATGGTATTCTTGTAAATAACGTACCGCCCTGTGTGGTGAATATTGTATCGAATGAGTGTACTGATGTGGCTGGTTAATTAATATAAGGTGGTGTTCAAAAAAAAGTATAAATTTGGTCAAACACTTTGCAAACGGTTGACGGGAGTAAAAAGGACCAGAGGGAGTATCATGCATGCGGAGTAGGCAAAAAAATTGCTTTTCTAAAAAAAGGCAAAAAAATTGCTCATTTATAGCTAGTCGAAGTCTCAAAAGGCGCGACCGCGTGAGGGAGGCGAAGGTCGTGGGAGGCGCGACGTTTGACGGAATTAAGTGAAGTTACATCCACGCGCCGGCATGGCGTGCGAACAGGCAGAAGCTATACCGTCAGGCCTACGATATGAGTCTAGTAGACATGACATCTAGTGGGTCCGCATAGTTCTCGAGAACTCTTTGGGGGCTTGCAGCCGTTTATCCACCGGGCAAGCCAGCAACCCCACGCCGTTCGCACGCCCTACTCGTCCCCGTCTTCTACCTTACAACAGTTCGCTCCCAGTCGTCCTGTCCTCTCACATTAGTTCGCTCCCAGTTTTTTTTGCGGGGTAAAACAGTTCAACTTCTCCTAACCCTCCTCCAAAATCCATGGCCTCCCAAATCTCCATGGTCGCCGCTGAGTACCAGGTTAGAGCCATCACCGGCGACCAGTTCATCGTCATCTACACACGTGGATCCGAGACGGTGAAAGCATGGCTTGCTCGCTTCCTACGCATGTTCAACAGTTCAACGGATGAGTGGGTCGCTGGGCTAGATGTTGAGTACACCACAGTCCTGGGACGAGAGAAGGATCTAAAGGACGAAGAGAGGAAGAAGCCCGCCGTGATCCAGGTTTGCGTACATAACGTTTGCTTGGTCTACCACATATGCCATGCCGACGTTGAGTGCCAGGATTTTAAGAACTTCCTCAAGGACAAAAGAGTGAAATTCGTTACTGTAGGCTTTAAGAACGACAGTGACGTCCTGCGTCGGTAGGTCTCGTTGTAGGCCAGCCCTTCAATCTCCAGAAGGCAAGCCTGGTGTCCTCCTCTCAACCTTCAATGCTGACCCTGGCAGCAGCCATGATTGATCCTTCGTACGCTGAATTGAAGAAACCTCATCACGAGTTCCATCATGCATGGGAGTCGAAGACATTAGATGAAGATCACATCCTGTACGCAGCAATGGATGCCTACCTTTGTTTAAATATCTACAAGGGTTGGATGAAGAAGCAGAGCCCAATGTCCGGTTCAAGCAAAGAAGCGTCAGCGAAGAGGAAGAGGAAGAGGGACGAGGACAAAGTCGAGGACGTGGACTCGGACTCCAAGTAGGTGGCAGTGCCGCCGCTCATGCTGGTTCTACTGCAGTGTCAAGCGGACTAGTTGCTTATTAGTTTATTTTCAAGGGTGTGCTGTGCTGAGGCCCCAGCAGAACTATGTTTATGTTCTTTCTCATTATTTGAACTCTTTAGTACGTACAGTAGTACTATTACTATGTCTTACTACTGTTCTTCTTGTAGTTGGTACTACTGCTCGTATCTTCGTGTTCCTACTATACTTAATACGTTCATACTAGTAGTATAATTTGGGTCAGTCGATTTGTGAAAGAAGTTCGATGGAGCGAAGGAAGAAGACGGCAGAAGAGGTGGAAGAAGCCCTTCTAGCCATCCATGTTGCATCAAACGGCTCACATGAGTCGACTGACCCAAATTGCTCCTTCAGAGTGCAGGATCCACGTGGCATTCAAGGTCTCGAAGGTAGATTCCACGTCCGCACCCGGTTTGCGCACTCGACGCGCGCGCGACCGACTTCCGCCACGACAGCCACCATGCACGCCCCCTCCGCTAGGGCGGAGACGACAATGACACGCTAGTTCGTCCTCGCCGGCGTGCTGGAGCACGCGCTCGTCCTCCTCTTCGTACGATGTGTGCATAGACGCGGCTCCACCAGCTGCTCGCGTGCTTGGCAGCGCGGCGGCATCACGAGGAGGGATTGCAGAAGACGTCAGCAGGCGAGCCTTTGGCTTCATGGCACAGGGATGGCGGCAACACGGCGGTGATGGGCGGCAAATTGTTGGCCGGAGCAGGCGGGCGCCGGCATGCGCAACGGCGGCGGCGGCATATTGATGAGTGCGTGTGTGGGAGCTTACTTTAGTTTTATATATAAGGTTGGTCAAACTTAAAAGAAAACCGTACTACTACACGTAAACATTAGACTTAGGCAGCACCTTTATTAGTTAATAGCTTATGTTCTTGCCCATTGTGACCAGCCTTAGTACCACGACCACGATACGGAATCGTGTGCAAGTGCGTGAACCGCGGCCGCGCGGTCAATAGAATGGTGCGTCACCGTGTCGCGCTCAAAGGACATCCACCGAACCTTTTTGTGTGTGTGAAAACAATCCTTGAATATTACTCAACTTTTTTTTCCTGTGAAAGTTCTTGACGCTGCAATATTTCCATATATTTGAATTTAGCTCCAGTTCGTGTTTATTTGGAATTGGACGTTTTAGGTGCGCCCTAGTTTTTTTAATACTGATTTTGTGTGTGTGACTAAGAGAGAACGTGTGTATGTGTCCATATGTGTGTTGTGGCGGAAGGGCAATGTGGAGACGGTGTGCGTGTGATACAGACATAGAGAGGTGTGAATGTGCAAATGATCGTGCATGAGTGAGACATAGACAGATGCCGATAGGTTGTGTATACATGAGAGAACGGTCTTCTAGTTTACTTGTGTGTGTGTGTGTCTGTGTGTGTGTGTGAGAGAGAGAGAGAGAGAGAGAGACAGAGAGAGGAGCATCCGTAACACAACAACCATCTCTCTTGATTTGTCCACCCTCGCACGGTCGCATGCAACACATGCATCAACGCGCACATTTTGACACCCTCACCCGGCCCCTGCCCACCTCAAGGCCCACACAATCTCTTCGTGAATACCCATTTCTCTCATTAGGTTTGTTTTCTCTCAATATCTGACACACACACAGACACACACACACACACACACACACACACACACACACAGACACACGCAGCACAACACACACACACACTCCCCCGAGCACACAATTCATCCCCATCCAAGGTTATACGGCGACCACTCTCGCTTGTGCTTCTTTGCACCCCAACATGCACAACACCTCAATCTTCAAAGAGGGCAACGAGCAGATTGAAGACGGCGACCACACCGCGCTAGAGAATGCGGGGTCATTTGGAAGCAGGGTGATGTGACGACGGCTGACTGACTCCTCCCCCCACCCTCTCTCTCTCTCTCTTGCACGAAATTACCAATCCCTCTCTCCCCTGCACAAAATTGTCAATCCCTCAACCCACGAGATCCTTCCCCTCTCGTCCATGTTTTTCCTGCTCTCTCATCAAACATGTTGTCTCTTCTCCTTCCACGTATACAGAATCCAGATGCACACGCATCTCATGTATATTACATGAATGCATCTTTCTCACACACCTAACTTCTTCCTCTCTCTTTATCTCTCTATCTCTCTCTCTCTATCTCGTTAGGTTTGTCTCCTACTCTCTCATCCACATACATACAATCTTTCCCGCCCTATCTGCTCCATCTTGAAAAGCTCTCTCTGCACGTTTCATTCACACATTGGGATATGTCAAAATGTTGCTTCTATAATGGCTGATGTAGAGTTATGGTTGTTCTTGTTGCATCCTACAAAGTAATAACTATGAAATGCATTTAGATTCTCATTTGACTGGGATTATGTGAGTTTGAGCATGTTGTGAAGTACTATAGACCTTGTATACATCTTGGGATTCGACAATGATTGTAACTATTGAATTGTATAGACCATTACATTCGAAGTCAATAGCCTAATATATTTATTTCATAATTTCAACAAATGATTAGTTCACTACAAACTAAGAAAACAAATGTGTACTCCCTCCGTTTTTATTTAAGTCCGCGTATTAGCATTGGTCAAAGTCAAGTTTTGTAAACTCTCAGAAAGCTTATAACAAAAAGTATTAACATATACAATAACAAATAAATACCATTAGATTCATTATTGAATGTACTTTCACATCATACGTATTTGTTATGGTAAATGTTTATATTTTTCTATAAACTTGGTCAAACTTTAGGAAGTTTGACTTTGGTCAAACCTAATATGCAGAGTTTACTACTACTACTCGCTAGTTGCTTAGTCGAATCACTCAACACGCCACATGGGGAGTCCAGTGTCACAAAATTTTGAGGTCGGCGGGAAAATCTCCCGCGACCCTGATTCGAGTAGTGGGAAGTTACCATCATAGCCTTCGGAACAGGCCTATGGATGACGCTTGGTAGGAGGCTGTTTTCGTAACTTCAAGTTCACCCTACCCAGCCAACCCCACCCCGGCACCCAGAGTAGTACACCTGAATACTCCCCAATTTCTATCCCCACCGCAAAATAGACTTCTCCACAGCACCGCACCCTTCGTGCTCCTCCCATTTACATCGGTGCACTCGTCCATCGCAGCGCATCTGTCTCATCGACCTCGTACGCCGCACTGGAGTCGGTCCACCATCGTCGTCGTACACGGAGCCTCTTCCCCGGCATCGTCTTCCACGGCCTCGGATCTGCTTCCCGGAAGCCGATGCCAAGCGCAGAAGTACCACCGTCGTGGACAATGAACTGACTCCCGTTACCGACCATGACTCATAGAGGCCGCCGCGACCATAGTTCTCCTCCTCGATCGGTAATGTGTGTATTGAATCACTTAGCAGTACATGTGTTGTTCCAATTTTGTTCATACCTACCCTTAAAATTTCCTGGGTGCTATTGTTCCCGTAAAAGTAATTGGTTATAGCCTCCATTGTCCAACAGAATATCAGCTTGTAATTGTGCATCACTCCTGTATCACGTTGTGCTTGGGTAGGTTTTTCATCTGCAACCAATGTTGGGCATATCGCTTATCGGGAACTTATCGGTCGACCCATGATAAGAGGTAAATCGGCCAATTTATCGGCATATCGGCTGATTTATCGCCCTATCGGTTGATTTATCGGCCAATTTGTCTTACCGGTCAGACAACGGTAAGCGATAAATCGGCCGATTTATCGAAATATCGGAAGATATCTCGAACAGTGTCTGCAACCAGTAGTGTGGCAAATGATGGAAATGTTTTTAGAACTAGCAAAATGCCCATGCGTTGCACGCATCAAGATGCATTTGTATGAGTAGTTTATCTTGTTGGAGATGCTCTAACATGGCAGACGAGTGCTTTAATGTTGCCCACAAGATGCGCGAGTATTACTAGTAGTATATTTTTCTTGCCATGTTGAGATTTTAAAATCACGAGTGCGAACATGCAGAGGAGCAATGAAGACCAAACACGGGATATTCGGGACATCTTCAAGGAGCGTGGCAAGTTAAAGAGGAGCTGCACCGAACCTAAAACGAGCTTTGGTAAGTAACACCCTTTCAATTACTTTCGTGTAGCCTCGTGTTCTTTGATGTGTATATGTTGTAGTTTCTGTTTCTCTTAAGCGTGGTGTTCTTCGATGTGTAATAAGAAGAGTCTTAATCGTCCTAATGCTTTCGTTTTTAGCTTGATGTAGGAAGTGGGTGTTCTCACCTGGTAGTCTGTTTTTATTTATTTTTTCCTTTTGAATTCACTTCTCCGAGTTCTGTTTATCTGGCTTCTACTAAATGGATCTAGGTTGCTCTGAGTATTGATCTAAAAAAGAAGTAACTTCATGTCAGGATGCAGTTCCTGCGAGGAGGGAAGTATGTTCAACCTCGAGATCATGTTTCCCAAATGAGGTTGGATTACACACAAGGTGACAGTTCTCTAATGATGCTGGATTAGACACAAGGTGCAAATTCCCAGATGATGCTGGATTACACACAAGCCAGGTGGAGTCATCAGCTGTTCGTGTCCTCGTGGCATTAGTAAAGGCTGAAAGAAAGCATGCAGCAGCCCTTGAGAATGTAGCTGAGTTCCTGAAGAAGCGAAAAGAGCAATCAGATGCTCTCTTCACCCAAGCAAAAGAAGCGATGGAAGAAGCCAGAAATAAGCTAGCAGAGGTAGAGCAGGCTAGGCGTCTCCTGCTATCTAAAACTGTTGTCAATACAAAATTCCCTTCATAATAGCTAGGTTCAAATGTTTATCCAGTCAGCATGCCTGTTGTGATGTCCGTGCATCTACTGATGTGGCACAAAATGTTTTTTTCGGGTCATGTAATATCATCAATTACTTTCCAAACAATAACAGACGAAGCATTGGACATGGTATAGTTCACGCGCAAGCCCGACATTCCAAGTTCAACTTCCACATCAAACTCATGTTCACATATATCTGCACATTCATACATAATGTCCACAACCATGATTCACTTCAAAGCCAAAAAATGTGACGAGAGTTATAAATAAAGAAAATCCTCTACTAGTTCCTGCTACCAGTGCGAGCACAACAAGTCAAGACCATGCGTAAATTAATTATATTTTAGTCATTTTTGTGTTCTAAAATGCCTGCCGGCTCGCGGAAGGGCGTGTTGCCGGCACACGCGCGGATTCAATGAAGGCAGGCGGGGCAGTCTTAAGCTGGTTGCACGCGGAGAGGAGGCGTGCTCATCCGGGCCTGCAGCGAGTGCGGCCCTCTTGGCCGGCGCGCCGGTTCAATGCCTGCGCTATGAGAGGTCGCGCCCATGTCAGAGCAATCACTCCCTCCAGTCCTTTTTTGTTTGGGTATAACAAAATCTCGTTTTCCATTCACATTTTACAAGTAAAGTCCGTGGACAAACTTTGACCCAAAGTACGATGGGGACTAGTAAACCAGAATGGAGGTAGTAGTTTTTTTAATCGAAGAAGGGTTTCCCCTTCCGATTTTCATCGAAGAAAACCAGCATCTAAATCTAAACCATAGTATTTGCCCTAGAACTACCAGGTTCAACATCTCGCAACATAAACCCATACAACCTCCATCGCAAAAAAAAAACCATACAACCATACACCAAGGAGGTACGTAGTACTATGAATTCCATTTTCGCTCCATACCAATCGTTCTAAAAACTACTTACTACTTATAACGCGCCATTGAAAATCGAAACTCTTAACCCCCGCTAAAAACGATATTTTAAACGTGGTTACTCGATCTGTGGCAACTAGCGAGCCACCGCGCTCCAAGTCGTTCACCTGTGGTCCTGACCATCAACTCCTACGGATCAAATTATCACGCGAGCTGACTATTCCTACAAAGGTGCTCCACCACGTACCCGGTACCCACGAATGCAGCAATCGTGCCCCTAGGGTTTTAGGGTTTATTTGTTAACGTTGCCTTTACGTAACACTCATGTGTGCGAGACAACGAGAGGCCGACTACGTGCGTGCGCCTCTTCTCTTCGTATATGTACTCCACCGTTTGTCTGGTGTCCAAAAAATTATAATAACTACTAGCAATGTGCCAATGCGTTGCCACACGATTAAAGTAGATTAATACAGTGGCGGAGCTAGATGCAGACTACGCCTGGGGTTGTGCTATGTTGAGTGATAAACTTCTATGATTTTCTATGCTTTGCATGAAGAAATTACAAAGGAAGTTGTTTCTAGGCCTGGGGCTATAGCCCTAGCTACCCCAGGCCTGTCTCCGCCACTGGATTAATACATATTCACTGATTTGATAGAAAAAAAGTCTAGCTTTGAAATACGTATATCACTAAAAAAATGTTATGTTTCACTCAAAATATATTTCTTTGGCGGTTTTGATGAGATAAGGGAGGAATGTTGTTGGTTTCAAGATTCGAGAAATGGTATATGTCTAATTTCTACTCTTACTAGCAAGATGCCCGTGTGTTGCATGGAACATCAAGATCTTGTGGGAGAAAAGGATGAACGAGGGAAGGCCTTATCTGCAAATGTGGTGAAGAGTGCGGGTAAATTGCCATATTTTCCTTCCTATCCGTCAGATATAAATCAGACGGCCTACATCGCAGGATGGCACGCCCACCATCATCACCAACTCTATTTTTTATCTCTACTCTTATAATAAGCATTGTCGGTGATGATCGTGTGCCTGCCATCCTGCAATATAGGTCGTCCGATCTATATCTGACGAATAGGAAGGAAACTATGGCAATTTTGCAAAAAGATACCCACACCCCTCTCCACATTTGCAAATAAGGCCTTCCCTCATTCATCCTTTTCCCCCACAAGATAAACTACTCATACAAATGCATCTTGATGTTCCGTGCAACGCATGGGCATCTTGCTAGTTGTTGCAAAAAGCCCATGTGTGTGTGAGAGAGATGGCGAGTGGAGGAGGACAGAGTGCATTTGTGACAAAGACACAAGGAGTGTGTGTGCGATAGGTATCAGCTTAAAATGAGGCGATAGTGTGTGTGTGCACGATCGAGAGGGTGTGTCTCAAGAAGGGAAGAAAAATCTACATATATACAAGGAGCGGGAGAGAGACATGTATGCGATGGTGGAAGCACAAGTGTGCGGGTGTATAAACCTATCTAGAGGCTAGCTAGCCGATAAATGTTTGTGAGAGAAATACGAGTCGGGGTGCGAAAGCGAGAGTTTTGTGTGTGTAAGAGAGAGAGACGGTAGTCGGGAAGGGGAGTGGAAGCAGGAGTTGTGCGTGTGTGTCTGTGTGTGTGTGAGAGAGAGGAGACGGTAGTCGGGGTTGTCTGATCGGTAAACAAATGAATAATGTCAGTCTGGGATGGAGACGAAAAGGAGACCGCAACAAATGTTGTGTCTACAGGAGAGAGAGAGAGAGAGAGAGAGAGAGAGTAATTTTAGTGGTATGAGTCATATGTAGAGACATATAGGGTGTGTGAGAGAATCACATAGAGAGAAAGACAAAGTTAAAGACGAGTGGAGACTGTGTGTTTGGCGGTGAAAAAGAAAGCTTAGGCACCGAGTGATAACAGAGAACAGTAGAGACATGAGAGATAATGAAAACCATGTAATTTACAATGATAGGGAGAGTGTGACACTTCTCAAGGGAGACGTCGAGAGACCATGTTTGCGAGGATAGGAGCAACATGAAGTGAGCGCATGGGTGAGTTGGAGAAAAGAGAGTGAAAGCTACCTGAAGGAGCATGCATGCGTGAGAGATGGGCGTGAAAGGAGTGAACAAAAAAGGGATTCAAATATTTGAATCCGAGATGATGATACATGTAATCCATACTCGAACCAAAATTGTTCTATCAAACATGCATACTCATATGAATTCACGCACATCTATGTTATTTAATATGTAGATATTACTCATCCATACATTTTAGTGAACATAATTTGGTTAATTTTTTCGAATTCAACCTTAAGATTTCGAGAACGTTGTATTTGTAAATCATATTATACATATAAAGGAGCAGAATTCTTTGTTGTGATTTTGAAAGTATATATAAAAAATGATATATATAGAATGTAATTCCAATTGAAAATGGATCCCGCCTGAAAAAAAATAGAATACAAACGGGATTCGAATTGAGTTGGCACGGTAAACGTGCACTTTGCAAAATTTAAACAAAGTGGGGAAAGTCGCAGTAACCGCCCAAAACCAAAATCTGCGAGATGGAAATCACTACTACCTATCCCTGCCACGCAAAGCCTATATGCTGGATTTCTATAGGTTTCGATAAGGGTAGGTTTGTAATTTCACCCAAACGTGACGTAACCGCCTCTCACCCGGATTCATACACGGTGGGCGCCAAAACACAGTGTGTCCTCGGCCGAAATCGACTCCCTCCCCGATGCATATTCATACACGGTGGGCGCCAAAAACAAACTCTCGTCGGCAAATATTTGGTGTATGCGAGATTACCGTCTTATCCCCAACCGACTAGTGTTGTTGTGATGTAGTAGAAATTTGAAACGGGGGCTAAGTTTGTAAATTTCCTCGCATTTGAGACAAGCGCGCCTTGAACACATGGTTCCCCCCTTCCTCTCTACCTCCCTTTTCCCCATTCGTACTCCGTGGGCGCCAAAACACCCTCTCCACCCCATCCTCCTCCGTCCGCCACCCCATCCACCGCCGTCCTCCTCCACCATGCCGGAGCTGATACCCTGACGCCGCCATCCATTACAAGAGATCAACCTCTCTCATCCACAGCTTCGGACCGGGATCCTTGCATCCCGTCCTCTCGCTTCATCCCCGTCGTCGTCCACCTTGCCGGCGCCGCTCCTACGACCTTCTCGTCCATCGCACCCCGTCGCCACCGTCTACCCTCCTAGATCTGCTTCCACGCCACCGACAGCCATCGCTACCACGACACCGTCAAATTCTCAGCAGATGTGTACACGGCGCCGCACCAGAGGCGGTACTCTTTCGTATCTGCTCAACTTATTTATCGTAGTAAGAAAATAGATCGCCACTGCTTTACTCTGGTTTCTTGTCTTGGTTGCGAAGTTTCCTTTGTCCGGTTTGCACCTTCAGATCCGCCATGGCACGCTCAACACCATACTCGCAATGCTTATGGTTTTCCCCTTTTATATTCCACACTAGTTAAATCACAGTAGACTAAATTTCAAAATTGGGTCAGTCGATTTTTTAGAGCTCGCTGGAGTTTGCCGTTGCGATCGAAGGGGCTCGGGTGGGGATGGTGGTTGTGGGGGCGGTGGTGGGGCCTCATCGAACAAAGAAAACTTGACGCGGGTGGGGGCGGGGGTGGGGGTGGCGGAGGAACACAGGCGGTGGGGCCGGTGGTTCGGTCGGTGGCCCGTGCGATGTTCTGTATGGGAAGCACAGTATGTTCCTTGTCAGGAAGGGGAGCAGGGACATCTGCAGTCAACAGCTGATAGAGCTGGCCTGTACGTGATCGATAGGCTTTCAATTACTAGCGACAATACAACACCGTAATTTCCAGCCAGTTCCACTTTCCCGATTTATATATCCTGGTTATGGTGTACCCTTGTTATGTACACTATGATCTGCCTAGTTTCTGTGTGCTCTTGTTATCATGGTTTGGCAATAAACTCTCCATACAGTATATTATGAACCTATCATCTGCCAGCTATCCTTACTTCTGGAGCATATTTTTTGTGTACTTGTGCCAGATTATATAAATGCACGCACCATATTACAACACACATGAGTTCTCTCATCAGAATTCAGTGATAGCACACAAGTGTTTACAGGGGCGCCCCTATATTAGAATATCATCTGCATTACAAAGATAATCTCACAACTATTTCTGTTTTCATGGTTCCCAGATATTATACGCAATTACAGTGAATATCAGAATCCGCGCATCAGAAGAATATTATGGAACACTGCAATGACTTACAAAATTGGCAGCAAGGCTTTGAGTGCCATTCTGGAAGCAATGAAACTCGTACGCTCCCCACCTGTTGATTCTTGTTCAGAATACCATCCTAATGACTATTCTAACCTCGAGGAGTCAAAGGCAGATGGCCTGTCCTATTCACCCATCAAGGTGCCTGTTCTAATTTGGCAAGGTTTTATTGATTGCGCGTATCTTGCATATGTTGTCTTGCATTTCTTCTACTTTGTTGCACCGCCATCTGCTTAGTTTACTCATCATATATGTCAAGATGCCATGCCCATCCATTATCAATACATATTCCATCTGTCATCATACCATGTTTTTTCACTCAAATGCTGTTCTTGTGCATCAGACATCAAAAAGGAAGAGGGTGATTGCCGAACCTGAAGGAGCACCAGCAAAGTCCTTGAAAAACGTGGTGGTGCCGGAGAAATCAGACAGCACCCCACTTATATTGATTGTACAACCAGTGACACAAAATGTAGGACCGACTCCAGCAGACCGTACCCATACTTCACTGGCCACACCACTAGCCCCACCACACAGGACTTGCACTCCAGCAAAAGGTATACCGATTTCATTTGCCATAGCACTAGCTATACCACAAAAAAATCCCACTCCAGCAAAAAGTACAGCAAGTCCACCGGCCGAAGACCTATCCCAACTGCAGAGACAGCCAATTCCTGCAGATTGGAACCCCATTCCATTTATTCCCAGTTTAAAAGACAATGTTTTCAATGTTGTTAGGGACTACGTGCATATATTCCCATCATGGGAAGATTATTGTGAAGACAAACACCATTTTCACATCTTCCTGTCTAACTTACGTGTAAGTGCTATTATTCATGGTTATTATTTTCCTGTTTTCTGCTGATTGAACACATCAATGATTTACATTACATTGTTTTAACTAGGCGAGGGTCAATTTGGATAGTCATGACGAGCAAAGCTTGCTTGTGCTTTTCAAGGAAGCATTGCAGCAGTATCGGTGTTACCTGAGGAAATCACACTTTGATGGCAAGTCTATAAACGAATTTCCGGTGAAGTCTCCTGTGCTAAATTTAGAAGACATTGAATGGAAAAACCTTGTTATGCACTGGTCTCGTTCCTAGGATGAGGTACTGTCTATGAAATCACATGACAATTTGAACTTCTACTTTTCTGCATGTGCCTTACGGATCTTTTTTGCAGGAAATCTGCTCGAAAAAGAATTCCGGTTTGACAAGAATGACAGGATATCACAAATATACTACCCGCTGCTTTGCTCTTGTTAGTACCTGTTGTCCTGTATCACTTTACTTACATACATACCTGGTTCATTATGTGATAGCAGTATGCATGATAGCTTGCTTATCAATTGTTCGCTCCAAATTATCTGATCTGTATGAATGGTTACATTAGTGTAGAATATATCCAATGCCAATGATTTTTTTAGCTCTGCATTGTTCTTGTAAGTACATGTTGTCCTTTATTAGTGTACTTATAATGACAGGTAGTTGTTCATGTACCATCACTCTGCAGCTTATTTTCCTTTGCCCTCCATTTTCTACACATCAGATATATATTTACTCTTACCATAAGGTTGGTACTGAAGAAGTTTAGTTATGCATTGCTCTTGGCTATACCTTTTGCCTGTATCGCTGCACTTACATTTATAGCTACTTGGTTATGTAGCATCACTCTTCATCTTATCTTAAATATTCTCCATTTTTTTCGTATATTATCACATCTATATTTACTCTTAACAAAATGTAGAATAAAGGCAATGCTTTTGAAGAAGATTCTGTGGTAAACTTCTTGAATTGCCCCCCCCCCATCAACATGGACAAGGCCTTTATAGAGCCTGTCTTCACCAATAATGTAAGTTTGTCCATCTCAAGCCTTCAAACTTTGTTGTATATATTTGGTTAGGCATGACTGCAACAACTGTTTATTTTTGGTGTTTGCATCAAATTGCTTGTTTAAAGTTTATTATATGTAGTTCATAAACAAAAGTTCGTCCTTTCTCAATTTAAGTTTTCAGTTGTATAACCAAGTTCCTTCTTCATACCATGTAAATTAAACTATACAGAGCAAGTGATCTTCTTTTGCACTGCATGTATGCTTCTGTTCTTCATCTGTAATCCAGTGGTGTGGTGAACCTACCCACTACAGCACAATGTCATATTCTGCAATATCTTTACTATGAAAAATGTCATATCATTCTACTATTATTTAACCCATCTCTTTATTTGCCAATCTGAAATGGTATAAATTGACAGCACACTAACCATTGATACTTATGAGTTCTTGATCTGTAATCCAGTGGTGTCGTGAAGCTGCCAACTCCTTCACAACTGCAAAACATGTCATCTGCTTGTTTATCTTTCAGAGTGAGGAAGATATAAGTGTTGAACAAGCATAGTCTCATCATCTTGCTCAGCTGCTTGCGCTGCAGCTCCCCAGCAGGGCTAACCTTTCTTGAACTCTATTTAAGTGCTGTCAGTTTTGTATATTATTTTGTCGACATGTTTATTTGCACTGGCGACGATCTTTGATGCCCAGTGTATGTAATCTGCTGTCTGCTTGTGCTTTATTATCATAGTGGAGAACTTTGATGCCCAGAGGATGTAATATGCCGTAATTTCTTTATTGTATAGTATAGGTTTTTTCTTATTCACGATGTTGTAGTTATTTTACTGTATATATATCCTGTCTTCGCAGTAAACCGGCCAAACCATAAAATTACGGTACATAATCGGGCCGTCATGCAATCACGATGTAGGTTGGGCCTGAAACATGCCGATCAGCTCACGGGCCGGCATCAGCCCGAAATGAACCCCGGCCCATGATTGTGCGAATCAAATCATGGGCTTTTAACAGGCCGAAAAATTGTCTCGGTCCTTGTTTGCCCAATCAGATATCGGCTGCAAGCAGGCCAGATGCAAATCGGGCCGTAGTTAGGCCCAACTATATGACGGGCTTTTAACAGGCTGAAATTAATATAGGGCCGAAATGTTAAACGGGCCCTTAATAGGCCAAAACTAATATCAGGCTGAATTACTAAGTGGTCCTTTAGCAAGTGGGCCCAAAAGCATAGTGTCCTGTTGACGGGCCGAATCTGATATGGGCCATAATTAGGCCCAAAACCTCTTAAAGGGTCGGACCTGATCTGGGCCGTAATTTGGCCCAGAATGTGGTAGGCTTTTAACGGGCCGGATCTCATATGGCCACTATTAGGCCCGGAGTGTGGCAGGCCATTAATAGACCGGATCAAATATGGGCCGGCATTTGGCCCAAAACATGGCAGCCAGTTAACGGGCCGGCCTACTAGGGTCCTCAAAATCTTGTGGGCCTACAGCTGGGCCGACCCATTAATGTCGGCGAAATCTCGTGGGCCTTTAGCTGGGCCGGCCCATTATGATCCGCAAGAATTTTGTGGGCCTTTACCTGGGCCGGCCTATTATGGCACACAAAAATCTTGTGGGCCTTCACCTGGGCTGGCCTATTATGGCACACAAAAATCTTGTGGGGCTTTACCTAGGCTGGCCCATTATGGTACGCGAAATCTTGTGGGCCTTTAGCTGGGCCAGCCCATTATGGTCCGCAAAAATCTCGTGGGCCTTTAGCTGGGCCGGCCCATTATGGTCCGCAAAATCTTGTGGGCCTTTAGTTGGGCCAGCCCATTTAAACTTGTTGGGCCATGCCACGTGTCGATGTATCATAGGCGCCTTCTGTCCAATGAGTGGATGACATCTGTCCCGACGATGAGCCGACACGTGTTTCCTCTAGCCAATGATGATTTTACACGTGGAAAATCCCCATTGGTCGGGGCTGTTAACGGGTTATCGGATCCAAAACCCGACCCGATAGCTTAACGGCGTTCCGTTACGGTTGATGCCATGTGTCGGTCACCCTTGACGAAAGCACTTCTATGACGCGCGATTTATCGTCATGGAAGTGGACACTTCCGTGATGATAATTTTGGTAATGTCATGGAACACTTCTACGACAACACATGTATGACTATCTTGATTCTGTCATAAATTTGTCATGGATGTACATGCATGACAAAAAAAGCGACCTCCTGTGACAAACACGTATCATCACGGAAGTGTATTTTTTGTAGTGCGTGCCGACGGTGATCACATCGACTTTGGAACCATTTCCCACGCGCATCGTCACCTCGTCCTTAGACAATCTTGGCTTAATCCGTAGCCCCTGTTTCGAGTTGCAAATGTTAGCAACTGAACCAGTATCAAATACCCAGGCACTACTGCGAGCATTAATAAGGTACACATCAATAACATGTATATCAAATATACCTTTCACTTTGCCATCCTTCTTCTCCGCTAAATACTTGGGGCAGTTCCACTTCCAGTGACTAGTTCCTTTGCAGTAGAAGCACACAGTCTCAGGCTAGGTCCATACTTGGGTTTCTTCACTTGAGCAGCAACTGGCTTGTGATACGTCTCCAACGTATCTATAATTTTTGATTGTTCCATGCTTTTATATTATCTGTTTTGGATGTTTATGGGCTTTATTATGCACTTTTATATTATTTTTGGGACTAACCTATTAACCCAGAGCCCAGTGCCAGTTTCTGCTTTTTTCCTTGTTTTAGAGTATCGTAGAAAAGGAAAATCAAACAGAGTCCAATTGACCTGAAACTTCACGGAACTTATTTTTGGAACGAAAGCAAACCGGGACACTTGGAGTCCACGTCAAGAAAGTAACGAGGAAGCCACGAGGCAGGGGGAGCGCCCTCCACCCTCGTGGGCCCCTCATGGCTCCCCTGATGTATTTCTTCCTCCTATATATACCCATATACCCTAAAACAATGGGGGAGCACAATAGATCGGGAGTTGCGCCACCAGAAACCTCCGTAGCCACCGAAAACCAATCTAGACCCGTTCCAGCACCCTGCCGGAGGGGGAATCCCTCTCCGGTGGCCATCTTCATCATCCCGGTGCTCTCCATGACGAGGAGGGAGTAGTTCTCCCTCGGGGCTGAGGGTATGTACCAGTAGCTATGTGTTTGATCTCTCTCTCTCTCTCTCTCGTGTTCTTGAGGTGTTATGATCTTGATGTATCGCGAGCTTTGCTATTATAGTTGGATCTTATGTTTCTCCTCCCCCTCTACTCTCTTGTAATGGATTGAGTTTCCCCTTTGCAGTTATCTTATCGGATTGAGTCTTTAAAGATTTGAGAACACTTGATGTATGTCTTGCCGTGCATATCTGTGGTGACAATGGGATATCACGTGATTCACTTGATGTATGTTTTGGTGACCAACTTGCGGGTTCCGCCCATGAACCTATGCATAGAGGTTGGCACACGTTTTCGTCGTGATTCTTCGCTAGAAACTTTGGGGCACTCTTTGAGGTTCTATGTGTTGGTTGAATAGATGAATCTGAGATTGTGTGATGCATATCGTATAATCATACCCCCGGATACTTGAGGTGACATTGGAGTATCTAGGTGACATTAGGGTTTTGGTTGATTTGTGTCTTAAGGTGTTATTCTAGTACGAACTCTAGGGTTGTTTGTGACACTTATAGGAATAGCCCAACGGATTGATTGGAAAGAATAACTTTGAGGTGGTTTCGTACCCTACCATAATCTCTTAGTTTGTTCTCCGCTATTAGTGACTTTGTAAGGGATAGTTATGTGATCCAATTATGTTATTATTGTTGAGAGAACTTGCACTAGTGATAGTATGAACCCTAGGCATTGTTTCCTAGCATTGCAATACCGTTTATGCTCACTTTTATCATTAGTTACCTTGCTGTTTTTATATTTTCAGATTACAAAAACCTTTATCTACCATCCGTATACCACTTGTATCACCATCTCTTCGCCGAACTAGTGCACCTATACAATTTACCATTGTATTGGGTGTGTTGGGGAAACAAGAGACTCTTTGTTATTTGGTTGCAGGGTTGCTTGAGAGAGACCATCTTCATCCTACGCCTCCCACGGATTGATAAACCTTAGGTCATCCACTTGCGGGAAATTTGCTACTGTCCTACAAACCTCTGCACTTGGAGGCCCAACAACGTCTACAAGAAGAAGGTTGTGTAGTAGACATCAAGCTCTTTTCTGGCGCCGTTGCCGGGGAGGTGAGTGCTTGAAGGTATATCTTTAGATCTTGCAATCGAATCTTTTTGTTTCTTGTTTATCACTAGTTTAGTTTATAAAGAAAATTACAAAAAAAAGGAATTAAGTTTGCCTCATACGCTTCATCTTTTTAATATCTTTCGTGAGTATGATGGAAAGGAAAATTGTGCCAAAGTGTTAGAAGAAGAATGCATTAAAATGTTTGGCACTAAATATATGAATGACGAGCATGATTGCTATGTTGTTAGTATGAATTCCTTGAATATCCATGATGCTAATGATATGCAAAGCCACAAGCTTGGGGAAGCTATGTTTGATGAAGATGATATTTTTTTGTCCCCCAAGCTTTAATGAGAAAATTTACTATGATGAAAGCATGCCTCCTATCTATGATGATTGTTGTGATGACACGTATGCTTCAAAGAATAATGATAAACATGAAACTTGTCATCTTGATTTAATTTTCAATCACATGATAGTTATTTTGTTGAGTTTTCTCCCACTATTATTCATGAGAAGAAATTTGCTTATGTGGAGAGCAATAAAAATTCTATGCTTGTAGATCATGAAAAGAATGCTTTAGATGCTGGTTATATTTTTGAATTCATTCATGATGCTACTGAAAATTATTATGAGGGAGGAATATATGCTTGTAGGAATTGCAATAATATCAAGTTTTCTCTCTATGTGCTTAAAGTTTTGAAGTTATGCTTGTTTTTCCCTCCTATGCTAGTTGATTATTGTTCCCATAAGTTGTTTGCTCACAAAATCCCTATGCATAGGAAGTGGGTTAGACTTAAATGTGCTAGTCATATTCTTCAATATGCTCTCTTTATGTTACAATTCTTATCTTTTATGTGAGCATCATTGAATTCATCATGCCTAGCTAGGGGCGTTAAACGATAGCGCTTGTTGGGAGGCAACCCAATCCTATTCTTGTTATTTACTTTTTGCTCCTGTTTAGTAATAAATAATTCATCTAGCCTCTGTTTAGATGTGGTTTTATGCTTTTAATTAGTGTTTGTGCCAAGTAGAACCTTTGGGAAGACTTTGGGAAAGTCTTGTTGACCTTGCTGTAAAAAACAGAAACTTTAGCGCTCACGAGAATTGCTGCCATTTTTATTGGAGAGTGATATTTAGTTAATTATTTTTGCAGATGATTAATAGATAAATTACTCACGTCCAGCAATTTATTTGAGAATTTTATGAGTTCTAGAAGCATACGTTTGATCCAGATTACTACAGACTGTTCTATTTTTGACAGATTCTGTTTTTCGTGTGTTGTTTGCTTATTTTGATGAATCTATGGCTAGTAATAGAGTTTATGAACCATAGAAAAGTTGGAATACAGTAGTTTTAACACCAATATAAATAAAGAATGAGTTCATTACAGTACCTTGAAGTGGTGATTTATTTTCTTATACTAACGGAGCTTACGAGTTTTCTGTTAAGTTTTGTGTTGTGAAGTTTTCAAGTTTTGGGTAAAGATTCGTTGGATTATGGAATAAAGAGTGGCAAGAGCCTAAGCTTGGGGATGCCCAAGGCACCCCAAGGTAATATTCAAGGACAACAAAGAGCCTAAGCTTGGGGATGCCCCGGAAGGCATCCCCTCTTTCGTCTTTGTTCATCGGTAACTTTACTTGGAGCTATATTTTTATTCGCCACATGATATGCGATTTGCTTGGAGCGTCATTTTATTTCCTGTAGTTTGCTTGCTGTTTGAATAAAATACCAAGATCTGAAATTATTAAATGTTAGAGGGTCTTCACATAGTTGCATAATTATTCGACTACTCATTGATCTTCACTTATATCCTTCGGAGTAGTTTGTCATTTGCTCTAGTGCTTCACTTATATCCTTTTAGAGCACGGTGGTGGTTTTATTTTGTAGAAATAGATGAACTCTCATGCTTCACTTATATTATTTTGAGAGTCCTAAACAACATGGTAATTTTCTTAAATAATCCTAATATGCTAGGTATTCGGGATTAATAAAAACTTTCATATAAAGTGCATTGAATACTAAGAGAAGTTTGATACTTGATGATTGTTTTGAGATATGGAGATGGTGATATCAAAGTTGTGGTAGTTGGGTAGTTGTGAATTTGAGAAATTCTTGTGTTGAAGTTTGCAAGTCCCGTAGCATGCACGTATGGTAAACGTTATGTAACAAATTTGAAACATGAGGTGTTATTTGATTGTCTTCCTTATGAGTTGCGGTCGGGGACGAGCGATGGTCTTTTCCTACGAATCTATCCCCCTAGGAGCATGCGCGTAATGCTTGGTTTTTGATGACTTGTAGATTTTTGCAATAAGTATGTGAGTTCTTTATGACTAATGTTGAGTCCATGGATTATACGCACTCTCACCCTTCCATCATTGCTAGCCTCTTCGATACCGTGCATTGCCCTTTCTCACGTTGAGAGTTGGTGCAAACTTCGCCGGTGCATACAAACCCCATGATATGATACGGTCTTTCACACATAATCCTCCTTATATCTTCCTCAAAACAACCACCATACCTACCTATTATGGCATTTCCATAGCCATTCCAAGATATATTGCCATGCAACTTTCCACCATTCCGTTTGTCATGACACATTCATCATTGTCATATTGCTTAGCATGATCATGTAGTTGACATAGTATTTGTGGCAAAGCCACCATTCATAATTCTATCATACATGTCACTCTTGGTTCATTGCATATCCCGGTACACCATCGGAGGCATTCATATAGAGTCATACTTTGTCCTAGTATCGAGTTGTAATCATGGAGTTGTAAATAAATAGAAGTGTGATGATCATCATTTTCTGGAGCATTGTCCCAAGTGAGGAATAAAAAAGAGAAAGACCATAAAAAAAGAAGGCCCAAAAAAGAGAAAGGCCATAAAAAAGAGAAGGCCCAAAAAAATTGAGAGAAAAATAGAGAAGGGACAATGCTACTATCCTTTGCCACACTTGTGCTTCAAAGTAGCACCATAATTCTCATGATAGAGAGTCTCTTGTTTTGTCACTTTCATATACTAGTGGGAAATTTTCATTATAGAACTTGGCTTGTATATTCCAACAATGGGCCTCCTCAAGTGCCCTAGGTCTTCGTGAGCAAGCAAGTTGGATGCACACCCACTTAGTTTCTTTTGTTGAGCTTTCATACATTTATAGCTCTAGTGCATCTGTTGCATGGCAATCCCTACTCCTTGCATTAACATCAATCGATGGGCTCTCCATAGCTCATTGATTAGCCTTGTTGATGTGAGACTTTCTCCTTTTTGTCTTCTCCACATAACCCCCATCATCATATTCTATTCCACCCATAGTGTTATGTCCATGGCTCGCGCTCATGTATTGCGTGAAGGTTTATAAAGTTTGAGATTACTAAAGTATGAAACAATTGCTTGGCTTGTCATCGGGGTTGTGCATGATGAGGGCATTCTTGTGTGACGAAAATGGAGCATGACTAAACTATATGATTTTGTAGGGATGAACTTTCTTTGGCCATGTTATTTTGAGAAAACATAATTGCTTAATTAGTATGCTTGAAGTATTATTATTTTTATGTCAATATGAACTTTTATCTTGAATCTTTCGGATCTGAATATTCATACCACAATTTAAAAGATTACATGGATAAATATGTTAGGTAGCATTCCACATCAAAAATTCTGTTTTATCATTTACCTACTCGAGGACGAGCAGGAATTAAGCTTAGGGATGTTGATACGTCTCCAACGTATCTATAATTTTTGATTGTTCCATGCTTTTATATTATCTGTTTTGGATGATTATGGGCTTTATTATGCACTTTTATATATTTTTGGGACTAACCTATTAACCCAGAGCCCAGTGCTAGTTTCTATATTTTCCTTGTTTTAGAGTACCGCAGAAAAGGAAAATCAAATGGAGTCCAATTGACCTCAAACTTCAGGAACTTATTTTTGGAACGAAAGCAACCCGGGATACTTGGAGTCCACGTCAAGAAAGCAACGAGGAAGCCACGAGGCAGGGGGCCCGCCCACCCCCTGGGCGCGCCCTCCACCCTCGTGGGCCCCTCGTGGCTCCCCAGATGTATTTCTTCCTCCTATATATACCCATATACCCTAAAACGATCAAGGAGCCCAATAGATCGGGAGTTGCGCCACCAGAAGCCTCCGTAGCCACCGAAAACCAATCTAGACCCGTTCCGGCACTCTGCCGGAGGGGGAATCCCTCTCCGGTGGCCATCTTCATCATCCCGGTGCTCTCCATGACGAGGAGGGGGTAGTTCTCCCTCGGGGCTGAGGGTATGTACCAGTAGCTATGTGTTTGATATCTCTCTCTCGTGTTCTTGAGGTGTTACGATCTTGATGTATCGCGAGCTTTGCTATTATAGTTGGATCTTATGTTTCTCCTCCCCCTCTACTCTCTTGTAATGGATTGAGTTTCCCCTTTGAAGTTATCTTATCTGATTGAGTCTTTAAAGATTTGAGAACACTTGATGTATGTCTTGCCATGCATATCTGTGGTGACAATGGGATATCACATGATTCACTTGATGTATGTTTTGGTGACCAGCTTGCGGGTTCCGCCCATGAACCTATGCATAGGGGTTGGCACATGTTTTCGTCGTGATTCTCCGCTAGAAACTTTGGGGCACTCTTTGAGGTTCTATGTGTTGGTTGAATAGATGAATCTGAGATTGTGTGATGCATATCGTATAATCATACCCACGGATACTTGAGGTGACATTGGAGTATCTAGGTGACATTAGGGTTTTGGTTGATTTGTGTCTTAAGGTGTTATTCTAGTACGAACTCTAGGGTTGTTTGTGACACTTATAGGAATAGCCCAACGGATTGATTGGAAAGAATAACTTTGAGGTGGTTTCGTACCCTACCATAATCTCTTCGTTTGTTCTCCGTTATTAGTGACTTTGGAGTGACTCTTTGTTGCATGTTGAGGGATAGTTATGTGATCCAATTATGTTATTATTGTTGAGAGAACTTGCACTAGTGAAAGTATGAACCCTAGGCCTTGTTTCCTAGCATTGCAATATCGTTTACGCTCACTTTTATCATTAGTTACCTTGCTGTTTTTATATTTTCAGATTACAAAAACCTTTATCTACCATCCGTATACCACTTGTATCACCATCTCTTCGCCGAACTAGTGCACCTATACACTTTACCATTGTATTGGGTGTGTTGGGGAAACAAGAGACTCTTTGTTATTTGGTTGGAGGGTTGCTTGAGAGAGACCATCTTCATCCTACGCCTCCCACGGATTGATAAACCTTAGGTCATCCACTTGAGGGAAATTTGCTACTGTCCTACAAAGCTCTGCACTTGGAGGCCCAACAATGTCTACAAGAAGAAGGTTGTGTATTAGGCATCAGCTTGCTGTTCTTTTTGAAGTTCCCCTTCTTCCCTTTACCCTGTTTCTTGAAACTGGTGGTCTTGTTGACCATCAACACTTGATGCTCTTTCTTAATTTCTACCTCCGCAACCTTTAGCATTGCGAAGAGCTCAGGAATCGTCTTATCCATCCCTTGCACATTATAGTTCATCACGAAGCTCTTGTAGCTTGGTGGCAGTGATTGAAGAACTCTGTCAATGACACTATCATCAGGAAGATTAACTCCCAGTCGAGTCAAGCGGTTGTGGTACCCAGACATTCTGAGTATATGTTCACTGACAGAACTATTCTCCTCCATCTTGCAGCTATAGAACTTATTAGAGACTTCATATCTCTCAATTCGGGCATTTGCTTGAAATATTAACTTCAACTCCTGGAACATCTCATATGCTCCATGATGTTCAAAACGTTGTTGAAGTCCTGGTTCTAAGCCGTAAAGCATGGCACACTGAAATATTGAGTAGTCATCAGCTTTGCTCTGCCAGGTGTTCATAACATCTGGCCTTGCTCCTGCAGCGGGTTTGTCACCTAGCGGTGCTTCTAGGACGTAATTCTTCTGTGCAACAATGAGGATAATCCTCAAGTTACGGACCCAGTCCGTGTAGTTTCTACCATCATCTTTCAACTTAGCTTTCTCTAGGAACACATTAAAATTCAACGGAACAACAGCACATGCCATCTATCTACAACAACATAGACATGCGAAATACTATCAGGTACTAAGTTCATGATATATTAAAGTTCAATTAATCAAATTACTTAAGAAATCCCACTTAGATAGACATCTCTCTAATCATCTAAGTGATCATGTGATCCATATCAACTAAACCATGTCCGATCATCACGTGAGATGGAGTAGTTTTCAATGGTGAACATCACTATGTTGATCATATCTATTATATGATTCACGCTCGACCTTTCGGTCTCCAGTGTTCCGAGGCCATATCTGCATATGCTAGGCTCGTCAAGTTTAACCCGAGTATTCCGCGTGTGCAAAAATGGCTTGCACCTGTTGTATGTCAACGTAGAGCTTATCACACCCGATCATCACGTGGTGTCTCGGCACGACGAATTGTAGCAACGATGCATACTCATGGAGAACACTTATACCTTGAAATTTGGTGAGAGATCATCTTATAATGCTACTGCCGAACTAAGCAAAATAAGATCCATAAAGGATAAACATTACATGCAATCAATATAAGTGATATGATATGGCCATCATCATCTTGTGCCTTTGATCTCCATCTCCAAAGCACCGTCATGATCACCATGGTCACCGGCTTGACACCTTGATCTCCATCGAAGCATCGTTGTCGTCTCGCCAACTATTGCTTCTACGACTATCACTACCTCTTAGTGATAAAGTAAAGCAATTACATGGCGGTTGCATTTCATACAATAAAGCGATAACCATATGGCTCCCGCCAGTTGCCGATAATTGTGTTACAAAACATGATCATCTCATACAATAAAATTTAGCATCATATCTTGACCATATCACATCACAACATGCCCTAAAAAAATAAGTTAGACGTCCTCTACTTTGTTGTTGCGAGTTTTACATGGCTGCTATGGGCTGAGCAAGAACAGTTCTTACCTACGCATCAGAAACCACAACGTGGTATAGTGATTGCTTTTTGATCTTCAGAAAGAACCCTGTTCATTGAATCTGATTCAACTAAAGTTGGAGAAACTGACACCCGCCAGCCACCTGTGTGCGAAGCACGTCGGTAGAACCAGTCTCGCGTAAGCGTACGCGTAATGTCGGTCTAGGCCGCTTCATCCAATATTCCGCCAAATAAAGAATCAACTAGTGATGGCAAGCAATATGTATATATCCACGCCCATAACTCCTTTGTGTTCTACTCGTGCATATAACATCTACGCATAAACCTGGCTCGGATGCCACTATTGGAGAACGCAGTAATTTCAAAAAAAATCCTACGCACACGCAAGATCATGGTGATGCATAGCAACAAAGGGAAGATTATCGTCTATGTACCCTCATAGATCGTAAGCGGAAGCGTTATGACAACTCGGTTGATGTAGCTGTACGTCTTCACGATCGACCGATCCCAGCACCGAAGGTACGGCACCTCCGTGATCTGCACACGTTCGGCTCAGTGACGTTCCGCGAACTCACGATCCAGTAGAGCTTCGAGGGAGAGATTTGTCAGCACGAAAGCATGATGACGGTGATGATGTTTCTACCGGAACAGGGCTTCGCCTAACCACCGCTATGATATGACCGAGGTGGATTATGGTGGAGGGGGCACCGCACACGGCTTGGAATAATCAACTTGTGTGTCCTAGGGTGCCCCCTGCCCCCGTATATAAAGGAGCAAGGGGGAGGCCGGCTGGCCCTAGTGGCGCCCAAGGAGAGGAGGAATCCTCCTCCTAGTAGGAGTAGGATTCATCCTTTCCTAGTCCTACTAGGAAGGAGGAAGGGGGAAGGAAAGAGAGGGAGACGGAGACGGAAAGAGGGGCTGCGCCCCCTCCCCTAGTCCTATTTGGACTCCCCTTGGGGGGGCGCCACCTCCTGGGCTGCTGCCCTCTCTCTCCCCTAAGGCCCACTAAGGCCCAATACTTCCCCGGGGGGTTCCGATAACCCCTCTGGCACTCCATTTTTCTCCGAAATCACCCGGAACACTTTTGGTGTCCGAATATAGCCGTCCAATATATTGATCTTTATCTCTCCACCATTTCGAGACTCCTCATCATGTCTGTGATCAAATCCGAGACTCCGAACTACCTTCGATACATCAAAACACATAAACTCATAATATCGATCGTCACTGAATGTTAAGCGTGCGGACCCTACTGATTCGAGAACTATGTAGACATGACCGAGACATGTCTCCGGTCAATAACCAATAGCAGAACCTGGATGCTCATATTGGTTCCGACATATTCTACGAAGATCTTTATCGGTCAAACCGCATAACGATATGCGTTGTTCCCTTTGTCATCAATATGTTACTTGCCCGAGATTCGATCGTCGGTATCTCAATACCTAGTTCAATATCGTTATCGGCAAGTCTCTTTAATCGTTCCGTAATGCTACGTCTCGTAACTAACTCATTAGCTACATTGCTTGCAAGGCTTATAGTGATGTACATTACCGAGAGGGCCCAGAGATACCTCTCCGACAATTGGAGTGACAAATCCCAATCTTGATCCATGCCAACTCAACAAACACCATCGGAGACACCTGTAGAGCACCTTTATAATCACCCAGTTACGTTGTGACATTTGGTAGCACACAAAGTGTTCCTCTGGTATTCGGGAGTTGCATGATCTCATAGTCATAGGAACATGTATAGTTATGGAGAAAGCAATAGCAACAAACTAAACGATCATCGTGCTAAGCTAACAGATGGGTCAAGTCAATCACATCATTCTCTAATGATGTGATATCGTTAATCAAATGACAAATCATGTCTATGGTTAGGAAAAATAACCATCTTTGATTCAACGAGCTAGTCAAGTAGAGGCAAACTAGTGACACTCTGTTTTTCTATGTATTCACACATGTACTAAGTTTCTGGTTAATACAATTCTAGCATGAATAGTAAACATTTAGCATGATATAAGGAAATATAAATAACAACTTTATTATTGCCTCTAGGGCATATTTCCTTCACTTTGACCTTCAATACAATGTTCTCCTCGATCTTCTTGGAGTTCTATCCGATGCATTCCTATTTTACAGTTGTTGAGACCAGATGAATTGTGGGTTTATGATTGGAATATTCATTGGAAGTAATTGAGCCTCTTCTGAACTTTATTATGCATGATTGTTATAGTTTTGTATTTCTTTCCTATCTACCCGTTTAGTTTGGCCAACTAGATTGATTTATCTTCATTGAGAGAGGTGCTTTGTAATGGGTTTAATATTGCGGTGCACTATATCCTGGGTTTACTTTTTCTACATCATGTCATCTTGCATAAGGTATTACTCTTTTTGTAATGAACTTAATACTATAGATGCTTGCCGGATAGCGGTGGATTCGTGGAGTAATAGTAGTGGATGAAGGCATGAGTTAATCTACTTGTCTCGGACGTGGTACCTATATACATGATCATTGTCGTGAATACGTCATAACTATGCGCTTTTCTACCAATTGCCCAACAGTAATTTGTTCACCCACCGTATGATATGTGTTCGACAGAAAAGCCTCTAATGAAAAATATAGCCCCGGGGTCTACTTTAACCAATCCAAAAGTAATATGTTGCAATTTATTTGCCTTTATTTTATTTTGCAATTTATCTAGCTACCTATATACGATTTTATCCTTGCAATTAACGAGTTCAAGGGGATTGACAACCCTCTTGCATGCGTTGGGTGCAAGTATTTTCTTTTGTGTGTGCAGATGTTGTTCACGAGGCTTTGCATGATTCTCCTATTGGTTCGATAAACCTTGGTTCTCACTGAGGGGAATATTTATCTCTATTGTACTACATCTCCCCTCCTCTTCGGGGAAAATCTCAATGCAGCACAAAGTAGCAGGAAGGATTTCTAGCACTGTTGCCAGTGAGACATCACAAAACCTATCAAGTACCTTCACACAAACTATCATCTACTTGCTCTACTTTTGATTTGCCTTTTCCTCTTGTTTTCATCTTCCCCACTTCTCATAAAAAACAAAAAAAAACACAAATATTTTGTTTGCTCATTTGCTTGTTTTGTTGCCATTTCTCAAGAAAATACCAAGTTTTGTGACTTTCAAATCTCGATAATAATGATTTTATTAATACTTTAATTGCTCCACCCGCCACTAGTGCAGAGTCATATGATATTAATGATGCTTTACTAAATCTTGTCATGAAAGAACAATTTTATGGAAATCCTAATGAGGATACTGCATCGCATCATAATACTTTTGTTGAATTGTGCGATATGCAAAAGAAAAAATATGTGGATAATGATATTATAAAGTTGAAATTATTTCATTTCTCACTAAGAGAATGTGCTAAAACTTGGTTTTCATCCTTGCCTCACAATAGTATTGATTCATGGGATAAGTGTAAGGATGCCTTTATTGCTAAGTATTTTCCTCCCACTAAGAATATTTCTCATAGAAATCAAATTATGAATTTTAAGCAACTTGAGCATGAACATGTTGCACAATCTTGGGAGAGAATGAAACTA
Organism: Triticum dicoccoides; assembly: GCF_002162155.2. Lineage (NCBI taxonomy): Eukaryota > Viridiplantae > Streptophyta > Magnoliopsida > Poales > Poaceae > Triticum > Triticum dicoccoides. The sequence goes on from NC_041388.1 coordinate 443,696,255, forward strand.
ATGATTATAAATTGTCCCACTCATGGTTTAAGCTTATGGATGATTATGCAAAATTTCTACGCGGGACTAAACTTTGTTTCTAGAAATCTTCTAGACTATGCTGCAGACGGTACTTTTATGAAAATCACATTGGGAGAATCTACGAAACTTCTTGATAATATAATGAAAAATTATTCTCAATGGCACACTGAAATAGCTCCAACTGGTAAGAAGGTAAACTATGTCAAAGAAATTACTACTTTGAGTGATAAAATTGATGCTCTTATGAAAATGCTTACTAGTAAAAATGCTCATGTTGATCCTAATGATGTGCCACTATGTACTTTTATTGAGAAAAATAATGATACTATTGATGTGAATTCTCTCTTTAGAAATAATTTCAACAATAATGCATATAGGGGTAATTTCAATGCTAGGCCGTATCCCGGAAATTCCTCTAATAATTATCGTCATTCCTATGGAAATTCATATAATAATAATAATAATAATAATAATAATAATAATAATAATAATAATAATAATAATAATAATAATAATAATAATAATAAAAAAAATAGGATATCTGGTGATCTTGAGAACAACACGAAAGAATTCATTAATTCTCGAAAGATTTTTAATGTCATGGTGGAAGAGAATTTGAATAAAGTTGATGATATGGCTAGAAACATGGATAGAATTGCTCATGATGTGGATACTCTTAAAATTAAAATTTTGGCACCCAAGCATGATATTAATGACTCTATTAAATCTACCCAAGTCTCCATTAATGAAAGTAAAGAAAGAACCACCAGGTTGAGAGCTAAGCGAGAATTCCTAGAAAAGGCCATTCCACCCGGTTTTTATCGTGATCATGATGAGGATATTATAATGATTGGTGTCTCACCTATTGATTGTTGTTTACTAATATAAAACTTGATGAAAAAGGGACTGGAGATGAGTCAACTTTAGCTGGAAGGTGTCCCAATTGTTCGGAGGATGATGATCTCAATGATAAAAATGATAAAAGTGGGTTTGGAGAGATCAAGACTTTAAATAGTGATGTGTCCACTACTTTGGATTACAAGGACTTTAATTATCATAATTGTTCTTTAATTGAAAATATTTCCTTGATGCAATCCATGATAAATTCATCCAATGCTTATGACAAAATAAAGCTTTTACTAAACATATTGTAAACGAGAAGGGCTTGGCGAGCAGCCTGGGTGGTAGAGCGGCTACGACTACGAGAGATAAAGCATATGCAAAGAAAGAGGGAAGGATGGTGACACGAGGTCCATACGGGATTTTGGGTGGGTCAGGAGTGTCGGAGTCCTATGTGGCTGTTGTCTGGACTCCCGCCAAACCCCCTGGTTGCTTCTGGTTTGCGGGAAAACGAACTTCTGGACTGGTTCGCGGACCAATGCGCGACAACGTTGAATGACAAATTGCGTTCAGACAGGTTGGTCGAGACGCTTGCGCGTGGTTTGAGGGTCCGCGTTGGAGATGGCCTTACTTCCTCCCCAGTCTCACCCCATTCTCCAATCTCTCTTTTTTCCAGAGGTTTAGGGATCCCGTGGTTCGGAAGAATTTCATAGGAATTCTATAGTATAGGATTCTTATAGGAATTTTTGCTTTAAAAACCTTTGGTTCGGAGGAATTTCATACAAATTCTATAGAATAGGATAGGATTCTTATAAGAATAATATTTTTAGAGCCCTTTGGTTCATAGGAATGGATTCCTATTACTACAAAGGATTGGTTTCTATCCTTCACATTTCAAAAGAAAATAAACATGATCGTAGAATCAATGATTTTTTTTCATGTGAACTAAATGCTATTTTTTTAAATTATAGGATTTCAGATACATGTCATCTCATTTTTTATAAGTTTTCTGTTTCTAAGATAATCCTATGCTATGAACCAAAGGAAGCCTTCAAAGTTTAGAAATCAGTGTGTCAGGTGTTAAAATGGAGGCGGCCCCCAGAAAAAACTCGTTTCCCCTAGTTCAATGTCGACAGAACAGTAGCACGGTCCTTTGTTGTTGCTTCAGTCAATGCACTAGTAGGTGTGAACCTGTTTTTTTTAAGTAGGTGTGAACCTGGTTGTGTTTGACGGTTGTGTTGAACTTGTCTAAAGCTTGCTTGGGTAATCCCACATGTCTCATAGATTTAATCATAAAGCTGGGAGAAAAAGTATATTTTCTTACAAAACGTATGGGTGGCAGTTGGATACGCAGCCCCACGAGCCCAACATGCTGGTCGTAATGGTAGTATCATAGCTAGTATCATGCATGCCAACTAGGCAATTTTGATGAGATGTCGTAGCATTAAATGAAGAAAGAGATGATGGAGTATCATATTATGATACCGTATCATAATAAATGTTATGTTACTTTGTGTCATGCATGACAATAAATAAAGTACTACATGATACTAATATATGATACAGTACTATGCATTAGGGAGGTAGTATCATATGCATGATATTACTATATAATATTTTCATTACAACCAGCCTTACTTGTAAACAGCCACTGTCATCGTTCAGTTTTGGTTCTTGTTTGGATCACTTCAGAGACTTTTGTGACCAACTCTCTAATCCACCTCAACGGAGGATGCACCTTTCACTGCCCGCCGACTGCATGCCTGCCTGCATGCATGCAAGACCTGATCCGGTCTTAAACACACACATGCTGGCTTGACAGCCGATCTGCTGATTAATTCTTAAGTCAATTCAACACGCGTGTAAGGTTTAATCATTCCCAGTCGTCTCTTTAGCTACTTGCAAATTAAAAAATGGAAAATGCCACCCACCATGACCGTGTGCATGCACATGCCTCTGCTTGAACGGTTCAATCGATCCAATCATCCGCTAGCCGCGCATTGGCTCAATCAAAATAATAAAGCCTATATATAACGCATTTGGTCGAGCAACGAAAACACACCAATGCAACATCGTCGACACACAAGCCAACCAAGCTACTGCAGCGCAGCGGTTAGCTTCTTCTTGCTTCAATCCACAGCCAGCGCCAGTGGTCAGTACCATTAAGGAGTTCTCTGGTGGTGCCACGTCTACCGCAGGCACCATGCTACCGTCGGCGAGGCCACTGCTCGCTGCCGCCGCCGTCCTCTGCTTCTGGCTGCTGGTGGCCGTGGCGGAGGCCAAGGTCCACTACTACGAGTGGGACATCTCGTATCAGCTAAAGTCCCCCGACTGCTTCGAGAAGCTCGCCGTGACCGTCAACGGCGAGGCTCCCGGCCCGACCATCCGCGCCACGCTGGGCGACACCATCGTCGTCGCCGTCCACAACAAGCTCGAGACCGAGAACACCGCCATCCACTGGCACGGCATCCGCCAGATTGGCACGCCGTGGGCTGACGGCGTCGCCGGCGTGACGCAGTGCCCCATCCTGCCCGGCGAAACATTCACCTACAAATTCGTCGTCGACAGGGTAAGCAACATACACTATACATTGCAAGATTTGTTGTTTTACTTTGTCAACGCTGAATTCTCATCTGTGAATGTGTTTGTGTTCTTTCAGCCTGGCACGTACCTGTACCATGCGCACTATGGGATGCAGCGCGTGGCGGGGCTCAACGGCATGATTGTGGTCACCGTGCCGGACGGCTTCGTCGAGCCCTTTTCTTACGACGAGGAGCACACCGTCCTCCTCGGCGACTGGTGGCACAAGAGCGTCTACGAGCAGGCCACAGGCCTCTCCTCCAACCCCTTCGTCTTCGTCACGGAGCCCCAGTCTCTCCTCATCAATGGCCGAGGAATGTTCAACTGCTCGCTCGCTCCCAGTGGAACGTGCAACGCCTCCCTCCCCGACTGCGCTCTGCCGACTCTCTTCACCGCCGTGCCGGGAAAGACATACCTCCTCCGCATCGGCAGCCTCACCTCGCTCTCCTCGCTCTACTTCGAGATCGAGGGCCACCCGATGATGGTGGTGGAGGCCGACGGGCACTACGTGCGGCCGTTCGCCGTGAGGGGCCTCTTCATCTACTCCGGCGAGACGTACTCCGTGCTGGTCAAGGCCGACCAGGACCCGCGGCGAAACTACTGGGCTGCGTCCCACGTCGTCGGCCGCAACCCCAGCCAGACACCCAGCGGCAAGGCCTTCGTCAGCTACGCCTTCAACGGCAACAACCCGTGGATGCCTCCGCCCACGGCGCCACCGGCTGGCCCGGCATGGAACAACACGGCTATCAGGGTGGAGCAGAGCAGGGCCATCTTCGCGCACCCACGCTTCGTCGAGCCCATGCCGGCGAGGGCCGACCGCACGCTGCTCCTCCTCAACACCCAGAACCGGATCGATGGCCACATCAAGTGGACCATCAATGGCGTGTCGCTCATGTTCCCGGCCACGCCGTACCTCGTGGCGATGAAGCGCGGCATGAAAGACGCGTACGAGCAACGCCCGCCGCCCGACATGTACGACCACATGAGCCACGACATCTCCGCGCCGGCGCCGACGAACGGGACCGTGGGCAGCCCGGTGTACCGGCTGGCGCTCGGCTCCGTGGTGGACGTGGTGCTGCAGAACTCCAACATGCTCAACAACAAGAGCGAGACGCACCCGTGGCATCTCCATGGGCACGACTTCTGGGTGCTCGGCCACGGCGAAGGTAAGTTCAACCCGGCCGCGGACGCCTGGAGGCTGCTCAACGTGAGAGATCCGATCATGAAGAACACGGTGCCGCTGCACCCGGATGGGTGGACGGCGGTGCGGTTCCGGGCGGACAACCCGGGGGTGTGGCTGTTCCACTGCCACGTGGAGGCGCATGTGTTCATGGGCATGGGTGTGGTCTTCGAGGAGGGCGTCGAGAGGGTCGGCCGGCTGCCGTCGTCCATCATGGGCTGCGGACGATCCAAGGGGCTGCACTGATCAGTTCAAATTTGAAGAGTAGATGAAGAGCACTTTTTCCTTGTAAATAAACAGTGGCAGGCTTGGGCCAAAATGTTTTGCATTTCTCGGGCCCAGATTGGTTGCTTATAAGCTTGATATGATGAAGGCATATGACAGACTAGAGTGGCCTTATCTAAAGGCAATTATGGTTAAGTTTGGCTTTGCACCAGATTGGATCCATACAGTTATGAGCATGATCACTTCTGTTTCATTCTCGGTCTTGTTTAATGGAGAAAGATTAGAGAGCTTCTCACCTTCCAGGGGTATCAGGCAGGGAGATCCTATTTCCCCTTACTTACTCTTGATTGCAGCGGAGGGCCTTTCGTGCCTTTTAAAACACAGTTCTCAGTCATTAGTGCTCGGTAGCATAAAGGTGGCGCCCACGGCTCCGGTAGTGAACCACCTTTTGTTTGCAGATGACAGCCTGTTGCTTTTCAAGTCTAGTGTCCAGGGGGCAAATGAGGTTTCAAACCTACTTGATGCATATTGCTTGGCTTCGGGCCAAAGGGTAAACTATGATAAATCGTCCATATTTTTCAGTAAGGGATGCCCGGAGACCCTTAGGGTGGAGATAAAGAATATACTTAATGTGCAGAATGAGTCTTTGAGTGAAAAGTATTTGGGTCTGCCGACCGATGTTGGACAGTCCAAAAATGGCACCTTCAAATATTTACGAGACAGAGTTTGGGAAAGGATAAAGGGATGGATGGAGAAACTTTTATCAGTGGCAGGAAAGGAGGTTCTCATAAAATCTGTGGCTCAAGCTTTACCAGTTTTTTCGATGTCTTGCTTCAGATTACCTCGAGGCCTTTGTGGAAGCATTACGTCACTCATTCGTCAATTTTGGTGGGGGAGCAAGAGAGGTAAGAGGAAACCATGTTGGGTAGCTTGGGATTTGATGACCCGACCGAAAAGTTTGGGAGGACTTGGCTTTCGGGATATAGAAATCTTCAACTTGGCACTTTTGTCTCGGCAAATTTGGAGATTATTGAATGATCCCTCCTCTCTTAGTGCACAAATCCTTAAAGCATCATATTTTCCACAATGTACAGTCCTTGAAGCTCAACTAGGTCCACATCCTTCTCAGGTGTGGCGATCTATACTTGATGGGAGAGATATTATCACCCAAGGAGCTATCCGGCGTATTGGTGATGGAACTACCACGGACATATGGCAACATAGTTGGATCCCAAGGGACGGAATGATGAAGCCGGTGGCCTCCTTAGTTGCTGACCCACCGCAACTGGTTTCTGATCTGATCGACCACACTAGAGCTGCGTGGCGAGAGGACTTGCTTAGACAGGTGTTCATACCCATTGATGTGGAGGCGATCTTGCAAATACCGCTCTGTACACGGCGTGTGGACGATTTCTGGGCATGGAATGATGATCCAAGGGGGCGTTTTTCTGTACGGTCAGCTTATAAGATGATTGTCAAGATCAAGATTGGGCGCGAGGCATGGCTGGAGGAAAGGGAGGATCCTTCCAACTCTGAACATGAGATGAGGGGGTGGAACTCGCTATGGAACATGTCAGTGCCACCGAAACTGCGCTTTTTCACTTGGCGATTGGCGCAACACTCACTCCCTACGGGAGATGTCCTAAACCATCGTCATATGGCCACTACGAGTGCTTGCTCCTTATGCGAAGGGCAGGATAGCTGGCGGCATTCTTTGCTGGAGTGTAATGTGTCTAGGTGTGTGTGGGCACTTTCAGAAGCCGAGATGGTCGAGCACATGTGGGCAACCTCAGAACCTGACGCACGGCTGTGGCTCTTTGCCATGAATGACTCTCTTCCACCGGAGCAATTTCAGTTGATGATTGTTACTTTATGGGCGATTTGGAGTGCAAGACGGAAAGCTATACATGAGAATATATACCAGACTCCGTTTGCCACTGACAACTTCATCAAAGCTTACTTATCAGACATAGAGTTTTTGAAGAAGAAGGAGGAGGCACATGGGATAGCAGTACCACGACCCCGTACGTGGATTCCACCACCAACAGATTACTACAAACTCAATGTGGACGCGGCCGTGTCACGCCCAGGTACGTTTGGCGTAGTTGGTGTGGTTTGCAGGGATGAGAGAGGTTTGTTCATGGGAGCGTCAGCTCTCGTTTTCAGAGGACTGCACAACCCCCAAGTGCTAGAAGCACTAGCTGTTCGGGAGGCATTAGCACTTTCAGAAGATCTCTATATCAACCATTTACTTGTTGCCTCCGATTGCAAGGTGGTGGTAGATGCAATCAGACAGGGAAGCTCAGCAGAATTTGGAGCCATTGTCGAGGAAATCAAGACTAGAGCAACTACCTTTATTTCATGTTCGTTTACTCATGAGTATAGGACCTCCAATACGGGGGCCCATAATCTCGCAAAGCATGCGTTATCTTTAGGGTTTGGCCGACACACTTGGCTAGGACAACCCGGCGATCTTCTTTTTGTACCTATGAACATTATGATTCAGTAATAAAGCTTTGTGAGATTCTCAAAAAAAAAAGTTAAGGTCATCGGTGCATCAGCAAAAATCTTATTCATGTTCTTGGGAGTTAAGGAATGATTTAATCTTTGGTAAGGCTGGTCATAGTGGGGAGTAACTTAGACTAGTATCATAGGTTAGTATCATAGGTGGTTTCATTTATTGCCATGCATGATACATAGTAACATCACATTTATTATGTTACGGTATCTACCTATGTTATTACTATAACTATCTCTCTCTTCTTTAATTGCCTGCCACATAAGCATGTTTGCGAGTCCCAAGTATATGATACTACTTATGTTACCCCCACTATGGCCAGCCTAAGGCAAAGGAATCTGGGAGCCCCTATAGGGCGCCTTCAGTGCCGGCTTGAGGTACTGGGGACTACGCGCCCGCGAACCAGGCCGTCTCAGATCACCTCGTTCGCTCCTCTCGCATGTCACCTTCGTTCGCTTGATCGCGGTTGACTAGTAGATAGGTTGACTTTTGAAAAAAAGAAAAAAAAATGTAAATTCAAAAGTGTTCACGAATTCTGAAAGAAAAGTTCACAAACGTAAAATAGTTCACGATTTTTTTATAAAAGTTCATCTATTTAAGAAAAGTTCATCGATTTTTAAAAACAAAGTTCATCGAATTTTAAAAGAAGTTCATCAGTTTTGAAAAAGTTCACAAACTTCAAAAACAGTTCACGTTTTTTTTAAAGTTCATCAAATTTGAAAAAATATCACCGATTCATCAATTTTGGAAAAAGTTCAACGAATTTGAAAAAGAAATTCATATCCCAAAAAGGATAGAAAAAGAAAAAGAAGAGGAAAGATAATGAATAAAGAAAAGGAAAAGGGAAACATAAAGAATAAAAGAGGGGAGAAGCTTTACGCTATCACAGAGGGTGGAGTGGCTGTGTTGGTTAGCGTATCTTGCACTGACCCCATCGACGCGGGTTCGAATGCAGTTTATGAAAGGAAAAAAATGAAAATAGGCTGGCCCATCACGGAGCGGGGTGTGCACCCTGTACCGTTAACCCTATAACGGGCGATTCCAGATTGCCAAGGAATCTGGAGTAATGCTAGACTCACGTAAAGTTACGTAAGATTTTTAAGTAAAGGCTGATTTAGACCGTGGCGGAGCCAGGATTGGAGCAAGCCCCCGGCCAAAAAAAAAAGAATTTTTGCCCAAAGTTAAAAACTTGACGTTTACAAGGCTTTTAGCTACCACAAAAGATACCCAGACAAAATATGGCTCAATTGCATGAAAAATTAAGAATTTTAGCTCAATGCTTAACGATACAACAAAATAGGTAAAAACATGTGAAGAACTACAAAGAATAGTATGTGATAAAAAGGAGTATCAAATCAATGGTTTGCTTCATCAGTGCCTCACATAACTTCATCATCGGTGGAAGAAGGGCCAACACCTTCAAGACATTAAAAGCAAAATTTCATAAGAGAAGGCGTAAACATCAAGTGAAACAACTATGATTGATATAAATCTAAAAACTCACCCCCTCAGTTGCTTGATTCCCTCCATCTGAAAAGATAAGTGTAGACACACTCGTTCCGGAGACCAGTGAAAAAAATCTTTTCATCTTCTCTTTCTACAATATGAAATGAAATGGGCAATTAGATTAATATGAGTTCAATAATACACTAGATATATGACTTGATACACACACATTATTGCAATTAAATTTTACTTTGGAGTGATACACACTAAGACAGATTTCACACCGACATTCTAGAACATGATACAAGTGGAAGCATGAGGGGAAACCGGGAAAGCATCAAAAAAAATATCAAGGTAGGTATGGCAGTCAAGAAGCTAGGCGCGCCGGGTGATTGGGCGAAGAGCGCAGAGCCACACAGGAGGGCGGTACGGCGGTGGCCGAGACGCCGGTGGACGGCGGCGTCGGCGCAAGCGCTGGAGTTTGGACTTTGCATATTGATCTTGCGTGTGTCGCGTGTGAGTTAGGTCGGCGGCGGCTACACGGTCGCTGGCGTCTCCTGACAGATTCGTGATGGGTTTTTCTTTCTTTGAGAAATCGACAAATTCGTGTTGTGCGTGCGTCCGTCAGTTTCCTATTTTCCCGTCACATGCGTGCGCGAGTGGGAGGTCTCCTCGTGTGTGCGTCCCTTGGCATGCGGTGAGACAGCCCATGACGCTCTGGCCCTTCATTTTACTAGGCTGTACCCCGGGCCTGCAGAATATCATACATATATAACAGCCTAGCAGAAATTCCATGCCCCGGGCCTGGGCCCTGGGTGCCCGGGGCCCAGCTCCGCCCCTGGATTTAGAGGTAGTTAATTGGATTAGATTTAGTGATTGGGGCCCACTCTGGTTAAATTCAAGGGGAAGGAGAGTATTTAGGGAAAGGTAAGTAAGTTTACGTAAGAACTTTACGTGTGTGTGTAGCATTATCAAGGAATTTGTGTGCGTGGGTAAGGTAAAAAAAATTCTTGTGGAGATGCCTACACAATGCTCTCTGTTTGCTGAAGACACAGCGCATTTGCTTTTTAAATGTGGGCGAGCCAAAGAGATTTGGACAAGTCTTGGACTGCATGAACTTATGAACAAACTAGCAGTGCCAGGGGAGCAATGCTACATCTACGAAGAGTTTTTTACGTACCTTACGAATGAGATGAGTTGGCAGCCTTTAATTGGACATTAGTAGAGGCTGGGGCCACCCTGAAAATCAGGGGGGAGGGGTTTGGCTAGGGGAAAGGAAAATTACGTAGGATACGTAACAGTCTTACGTAAGTCTAGCATGGATGTGGTGGAGCTACCTGAGCTGGTATCTATCGTGAGTTGGTACTTATGGTGGCAACGGAGGCTTATTGTTCGACAGGAACCAGTTCAACCTCCCGTGCAGATGGGTCAGGCTATCCGAGCTTTAGCTCTGAATTTTGTACGGGCGTCGTGTAAAATGCATGTAACTCCGCGTTTGAACAGATGGAAAAAGCCTCTACAAAATCAACTGGCTCTGAATGTTGATGCTGCGTTTTCGGATCATGATAATATGGGTGCCTGTGGTGCAGTGATCCGAGATAGTGCGGGTATGTTCTACTGTGCGACTACAGCAAAGCTTGATCATGTGCCGGATGCTTTTACTGCCGAAGCTGCAGCCCTAGTAGAAGGTCTAAAACTTGCTAATTCTGTTGGCTGCAACTTCATTCTGGTACAGATAGACTGTTTGAATCTTGTCGAAACTCTACAGCAAAATATAGGCCACTCCACAAGAGCAGCTCCAATTCTGGAGGATTGCCGGTTACTGGTTACTGTTACTCGATTTCGGGAAGGTCATTTTAAAGCATTGTAATCGTGAATCTAATATGATAGCTCATGTGCTAGCGCAAAATAGACGTGTAGATCCACCGAACTTATGGTTGGACTCACCTCCGGCATTTATTTTGAAACTCTTAGCGGACGATGTAAGCGTTGGTTAAATTCTAAATAAAGCTAGCCATAATGGCCTTTCCCTCAAAAAAAGGAATTTGTGTGCATTTCTACTATTTTTGTGGATAACTATATGTCACCGTTCTCATCTTGTCATTCCATTGCAGAGTTGGTTCCTACAGTCAGACAATGGACAGTTACCTAAGTGGATGAATAATAACTTTATGATTTAACCCTCACCAATGCATCATGTTTTGTCCATACAAGTTCCACATACATACAAACATACATTAAACCGTGCAAGGTTTGATTTTCTACTGTTTTAAAACTTACTTTTAGTACCTCTTGGGGATTTACGTGGATGTGAAGTGTTTCTGTTTTCATCTAGGTTAAACCAAGCACAGAAAACGAGTTGCTTCATATAGTAAATTGTCTTGGTCACTAAAAAAATTCTTAAGACCAACCCCACCACCACCTTTCTCTTGAGATCCCACCCCTCTTCAATCCTCCTCCTCTTCCCGTCTGCCACGGCCAAAGCCAGCGCCAAATTCGTCGAACGGGGCAGTGGGAGGCTAGGACGACGAGGAGCTCGCAACCGAGAGCGGGACCAGGCAGCAAAGACTGAAGGGCACGTCCAGAAGCCGACACGACATTCATGCCCTTGCACCTGATACGTGCATTTTGCATCATGTTTTTATATTAATATTTATTGCATTATGGACTATTATTACACTTTATGATACACTTCTTATGACTTTTCTCTCTTACTTTGCAAGAATTATATGAAGAGGGAGAATGCTGGCAGTTGGAATTCTGAACTGGAAAGGAGCAAATCTGAGATCTCTATTCTGCACAATTCCAAATGTCCTGAAACTTTACGGAGAATTATTTTGGAATATATAAAAAATATTGGGCAAAGAAATACGAGGAGGGGACCCACCAGGTGGCCATAAGCCTGGGGGCGCGCCCCCTGGCCAGCCTCAGGTGCCCATCATCTGCTATATGAAGGGTTTTGACCTAAAAAAATAGAGAGCGGGCTTTCAGTATGAAGCGCCGCCGTCTCGAGGCAGAAGCTAGGCAGAAGTAATCTAGAGGTCTAGCGAAGCGGTTTCGCTGGGGAAACTTTCCTCCTAGAGGGGGAAATCGAAGCCATCGTCATCACCAACGGTCCTCTCATCGTGGGAGGACCAATCTTCATCACCATCTTCACCAGCATCATCTCATCTCAAACCCTAGTTCATCTCTTGTATTCAATCTTTGTCTCAAAACCTTAGATTAGTACCTGTGGGTTGCTAGTATTGTTGATTACTCCTTATAGTTGTTACTCGTTGGTTTATTTGGTTGAAGATCATATGTTCAGATCCTTAATGATATTCAATACCCCTCTGATCTTGAACATGGATATGCTTACTGAGTAGTTACTTTCGTTCCTAAGGACATGGGTGAAGTCTTGTTATAAGTAATCATGTGAATTTGGTATCCGTTCGATATTTTGCTGAGATGTATGTTGTCTTTCCTCTAGTGGTGTTATGTGAACATCGACTACATGACACTTCACCGTGATTTGGCCCTAGGGGACAACATTGGGAAGTAGCAAGTAGATGAGAGGTTACTAGAGTGACAAAAGTTTAGACCCTAGTTTAGGTGTTGCTTCGTAATGTGCTGATTTGGATCCACATGTTTAATGTTATGGTTAGATTTATCTTAATTCTTCTTTCATAGTTGTGGATGCTTGCGAGAGGGGTTAGTCATAAGTGGGAGGCGTGTCCAAGTAAGGACAACACACAAGCACTGGTCATCAAAGTAATGAATGTGAATCATATGAGCATGATGAAAACTAACTTGATGATAATTCCCATGTGTCCTCCGGAGCGCTTTGCTTTATATAAGAGTTCGTACAGGATTATCCTTTGCTATAAAAAGGATTGGGCCAGCTTGCTTCACTTTTGTTACACTTGTTACTTCTTACCCATTACAAATTATCTTGCTACCAAACTATCTGTTATCGATAATTTCAGTGCTTGCAGAAATACCATGCTGAAAACTGCTTGTCATTTCCTTGTGCTCCTCGTTGGGTTCGACACTCTTACTTATCGGAAGGTGTACGATTGACCCCCTATACTTGTGGGTCATCAAGACTCTTTTCCGGCACCGTTGCCAGGGAGTGAAGCACCTTTGGTGAGTGGAATTTGGTAAGGAAACATTTATATTACGTGCTGAAATTTACTGTCACCTGTTACTATGGAAAATAATCCTTTGAGGGGTTTGTTCGGGGTATCTTCACCTTGACCGGAAGCACAAAGAGTAGCTCCTCAACCTACTGCACCTACTGAAAATATTTATTATGAAATTCCTTCGGGTATGATAGAGAAACTGCTAGCTAATCCTTATGCAGGAGATGGAACCTTACATCCTGATATGCACCTAATATATGTAGATGAGATTTGTGGATTGTTTAAGCTTGCAGGTTTACCCAGAGATGAAGTTAAGAAGAAGGGTTTTCCCTTTATCTTTGGGGGGGGGGGGGAGCATTGACATGGTATAGGCTATGTGATGATATTGGAACATGGGACTAAAACCGATTGAAATGTGAATTTCATCAAAAGTTCTCTATCACAAGTGAAAATATAAAATGACATTCCTTTGCATTAAGATTTTGTGCATCCAAATAAAAAGAGCATGACAACCTTCGCTTCCCTCTACAAAGGGCCTGCCTTTTCTTTTAAAACCTACCTTTATGGAAGAGTGATGGTGATCTTCACCCTTCCTTTTATTTTTCTCTTTTTGGCAAGCACCATGTGTTGGGGAAAGATGTAAACATATATGCCAACTCGGATGTAGGTGATTATGAGTCATTATTGTTTACATTACCCTTGAGGTAAATAGTTGGGAAGGGAAATTATAAGCCACTATCTTTCTATGTGTCTGACTGAAGCTTTGATCTCATAAGTATCGTGTGAGTGTTAGCAATTGTGGAAGACTAAATGATGGTTGAGTATGTGAACTTGATAAATAAAAGCTCTTACATTGACTCTTTCTGAAACTATGACAAATTGCAATTGCATCAAATGACTGAGATCATAGTTTGTTGGTTTTCAATAAAGTTTTCGATTCATACTTTACCTTGTGAATGAATTATCACTTTAGCAGAAGAAGTTATATGACAATATATTGTTGTTCTAAAGATGGTCATGATGCCCTCATGTCCATATTTTATTTTATCGAGACCTCTATCTCAAAACATGTGGTCAGGATTATCAATTTTGGTTTTCGCTTGAGGACAAGCAGGTCTAAGCTTGGGGGGAGTTGTACGTCCATTTTGCATCATGTTTTTATGTTGATATTTATTACACTTTATGATAGAATTCTTATGCCTTTTCTCTCTTATTTTGCAAGAATTATATGAAGAGGGAGAATGCTGGCAGCTGAAATTCTAAACCGAAAAGGAGCAAATCTGATATCCCTACTCTACACAACTCCAAATGTCCTGATACTTTACGGAGAATTGTTTTGTAATGTATAATAAAATTGGGGGAGGAAATACCAGGAGGGGACCCACCACGTGGCCACAAGCCTGAGGGAGCACCCTACCCCTAGGGCGCCCCCCCTGAGCTTCTGCCCCCTGGCTAGCCTCTGATGCCCATCTTCTTCTATATGAATGCTTTTTACCTAGAAAAATAAATAAAGAGAGGGCTTTCGGGGCGGAGCGCTACCGGCTCGAGGCGGAACCTGGGCAGAAGCAATCTAGAGGTCCGGCAGAGCGATTCTGCCAGGGAAACTTCCCTCGCGGAGGGGGAAATCGAAGCCATCGTTATCACCAACGATCCTCTCATCGTTGGAGGGCCAATCTTCATCAACATCTTCACGAGCAACATCTCATCTCAAACCCTAGTTCATCTCTTGTATTCAATCTTTGTCTCAAAACCTCAGATTGGTATTTGTGTGTTGCTAGTAGTGTTGATTACTCCTTGTAGTTAATGCTAGTTTGTTTATTTGATGGAAGATCATATGTTCAGATCCTTAATGATATTCAATACCCCTCTGATCTTGAACATGAACATGCTTTGTGAGTAGTGTTCCTGAGGACATGGGAGAAGTTTTGATATAAGTAATCATGTGAATTTGGTATTCGTTCGATATTTCGATGAGATGTTTGTTGTCTAGTGGTGTTATGTGAACGTTGACTACATGACACTTCACCATGATTTGGGCCTAGGGGAAGGCATTTGGAAGTAGCAAGTAGATGATGGGTTGTTAGAGTGACATAAGATTAAACCCTGGTTTATGTGTTGCTTCGTAAGGGGCTGATTTGGATCCACATGTTTAATGATATGATTAGGTTTATCTTAATTATTCTTTCATAGTTGTGGATGCTTGCGAGAGGGGTTAATAATAAGTGGGAGGCTTGTTCAAGTAAGGACAACACCCAAGCACCGGTCCACCCACATATCAAATTATCAAAGTTACGAATGTGAATCATATGAGCATGATGAAAACTAACTTGATGATAATTCCCATGTGTCCTCGGGAGCGCTTGCTTTATATAATAGTTCGTCCAGGCTTAACCTTTGCTATAAAAAGGATTGGGCCACCTTGCTGCACTTTTTTTTACACTTGTTACTTGTTACCCATTACGAATTATCTTGCTACCAAATTATCTGTTACTGATAATTTCAATGCTTGCAGAAAATACCTTGCCGAATACTGCTTGTCATTTCCTTTTGCTCCTCGTTGGACTCGACACTCTTACTTATCGAAAGGACTATGATTTATCCCCTATACTTGTGGGTCATTGGCACCCGCCACACTTGGACGCGACCGACTACCCTTGCCGCCTTCATCGACGCTGCAAAGAGTCGCACGCTCTCCTTTTCGGGCCTCGGGCATGTTGTGCCGTTGACGGCCTCAACCCTACACCTCAAGCTTGGCCCCTGTCGTGGCGAAGTCATCCTCGGGTGATAACTCACAAGTATAGGGGATCACAATAGTTTTTGAGGGCAGAGTATTCAACCCAAATTTATAGATTCGACACAAGGGGAGCCAAAGAATATTTGTAAGTATTAGCAGTTGAGTTGTCAATTCAACCGCACCTGGAGATTAAATATCTGCAGCAAAGTGATCAGTAGCACAGTAATATGATAGTTTTGATAGTAGTGGCAACAATAGCAGTGGTAACGGTAACAGTAGTAACAGTTTTGTAGCAGTTGTAACAGTAGCAATAACAATAGTAAGTTAGCAAGAATAATATGTGGAAAACTCGTAGGCATTGGATTGGTGCATTCGTTGGATGATATTCATCATATAACAGTCATAACCTAGGACGATATAAAACTAGCTCTAGTTCATAAATATAATGTAGGTGTGTATTCCATAAATAGTCATACATGCTTATCAAAAAGAAATTGCATGACATCTTTTGTCCTACCCTCCCATGGCAGCGGGGTCCATAAGGAAACTATGGGATATTAAGGCCTCCTTTTAATAAAGAACTGGAACAAAGCATTAACACATAGCGAATACATGAACTCGTCAAACTACGGTCATCACCGAAAAGTATCCCAATTACTGTCACCTTGGGGTTTACGGATCATAACACATAATAGGTGCATATGACTTGCAAGATCGGATCTAGAACATAGATATAATGGTGAAAACATAAATGGTTCAGATCTGAAATCATGGCACTCAGGCCCTAGTGACAAGCATTAAGCATGGCAAAGTCATAGCAACATCAATCTCAGAACATAGCGGATAGCCGAATACTAGGGTTCAAGCCCTAACAAAACTAACTCAATTACATGATGAATCTCATCCAACTCCTCACTGATCAGTGAACCTACGAATGAATTACTCACTACCGGTGGGGAGCATCATGAAATTGGTGATGAAGGAGGGTTGGTGATGACGAAGACCAAAGTTTCCCCTCTCCGGAGCCCCGAACGGGCTCCAGATCTGGCCTCCCGATGAAGAACAAGAGTTGGCGGCGGCTCCATATCGTAAAACGCGATGAAACTTCCTCTCTCATATTTTTTCTTAGAAAATAGGTATTTGTGAAGTTGGAATTAGGGTCAGGGGGGCCACAAGGGCCCCACAACCCACCAGGGCGTGCCTGGAGGGGGTGGCGTGCTCTGGTGTATCGTGGCCAGCCAGGGCACCCCCTCCGGTGGTTCTTGGTTCCAGTATTTTTTATTTATTCGGAAATAGTTCTTCAAAAAATTTCGTCCAAATCCGGAAATTTTTATTTCCGCAGAAAAACAACATCATGGTAGTTCTGCTGAAAACAGTATCAGTCCGGGTTAGTTTCATTTAAATCATGCAAATTAGAGTCCAAAACAAGAGCAAAAGTGTTAGGAAAAATAGATACAACTGACACGTATCATCGGGCCACCATGATCTAGGTTTGGGGTGAGAGAATTGTTGCTGCTATTTTCGGTTTGCCCAATATTGTTGTCGCATCCGTGAGACAGAAATATCTGCGAGATGGAGATATCTTTTCAACGTGGTTAGATCATCAGTCTAGTAGTTTAATAATCTATACTCTAGAGTCTAATAGTCTATTGGCCAGAAATCAATAGTCATGAGGAAATTTTCGAATGAAAACACTAATACTTCCTTTAATCCATATTAGTTGACATTATACTGTGTCAACTAATATGGATCGGAGGAGTACTATACCACACTAGAACCCGAGTACTACTTGCAGCACACATACACTGATCAAACCCTCTAGATGGACCCCAGCATGTGCGGCTGGCAGCAGCTGAACCCTGTTCCGTAGTCGTTTCAACGAAGTTCATCATGTCGCTCACCACGTGTTGCCAAGTACTCCCTCTTTGTAAAAGATTTAGTGATTTAAAAGATTGTATATTAGTTTATAGAGAAGTACACAATATACAATACAACAAACGTAGAACTACAATCGTATTGTGCACGATGAGTCCATGACAAGACCCGGGGCCGCTACGCTAAAAGCCAGGGATGGGCACACTGGGCACGGAGCGTAGCAGGAGGTCGTTCTTCCACCGTAGGTGATGTCGAACGCCTCGGTTATGTCCAGCTCCGCCTGGACGTCCACGCCCGGCGACTCCCAGTTGGAACAGTAGGTTGGCCAACGCGAGCTCCACGTTGGTGAGCCCGAACACCATCCACAGACACATCCTCCGCCTCGGCGCCAAACGGTAGCAGCTCGAAGTCTGGGCCTCTAAATTCCACCGCGGTAGCCACAAACCACTATGGTCGAAACTCCTCTGGCTGGTCATAGTGGAGAGTAACTTAGACTAGTGTCATATGCATGCATATGACACTAGTCTAAGTTACTATCTTTATAGTGCAAAATAACATAATATTAGTGTCATAGACGGCTTTATTTATTAGCTTGTAGACTTATTCTTTCTTGGAAAGCGCTATGTTACAGTAACATATTATGTTACTCTAAACACATTTCTCCTCATTAACTACATGTCACATAAGCAAAATTTTCTTGGAGTGTGCTATGTTACTACCTAAGTTACTCCCACTATGACTAGGCTCAGGGGTGTAGGGCAAATACCGCTCATCCTGGCCCAACGCCCAGGTGTTCACCAGCACTTGCATGCCCTACGACACGTCGTCCGTATGCATCCGACATGAAGGCTCCTCCCGACACTTCCGTGGTAGCAGCAGCGACGGCTACGTGTCTAACCGGAACGTCTCCCGGATCACGAGCCGCAGGTACGAGAACAGCTTTTGCTTTATATGTTTGGGATGATGTCTGGGTTAAAAGTTAATTATAGTAAAAGTGAAATATTCTCTATTGCGTGTGATGACAGTATCACTGAGTTTTATTCAGAATTGTTTGGGCGTCAGGTGGGTTCCCTTCACATGAAGTACCTGGGAGTCTTGTCACCTTTTCTGCACTTAAAACTAGTGATCTTGTATTTTTTGAGGCTAAGATGATTAAGAGGTTAGACGCCTGGATTAGTGGCTCCGCTTCATCCAGAGCCAGGCTAACACTTGTTAATTCTAGTTTGTCGGGAATTCCTTCTTATCTCATGTCTATGTTCCTTTTAAATAAGATCCTTCTGAAAAATCTAGATAAGCCACAAATGCCTCTTCTAGGAAGGAGGTGGTGCCAAACACAAATATCATCTAAATAAAATGGAAAGTTATTTGTTGATCTAAAAAGAAAGTAAGGTTGGGGGTCCTTGATTTATAAAAGCAGAACATTAGTTTGTTGACAAGATGGTGGTGGAAGTTAGAAACCGAAGAAGGTTTATGGTATAAAGTTGTTAAAGCCAAATACTTCCACAATCAAATTATGGCCTTAGTGAATCCCTGGTTTAATGATTCCCTTGGTAAAATATTCTCAAGGTAAAAGACATTTACATTGCTTGTAGAAAAGTTATCCTGAATAGGGGAAATATAGTTATATTGGGCTACAACCGTGGCATAATAATATCCCTCTAAGTGAGCAAGCTCTACAACTGTTTGACATTTAGTACGTTGCAGAGTTTGTCAATGGTAATTTTTAATTGCCTCTCCAGCGCCGTTTGACTGGTGAGCTTGTGGAACAATGGAATGACATCTCAAGGCTGGTGCGGGATACCAGTTTGAATTCCTCATCTAACAAGGTAATTTGGTCACTAAAAAAGAATGAAATTTTTTCTACAAAGTCAATTTATGAGTGCCTTGAGCGTAATCTGTCTAGCACTAGCAACAAGTACTTGTGGAAAACTGTTGTCCCCCTTAAAATCAAGATATTTATGTGGCAATTATTCCATAATGCCATTTTAACTAGAGACAACTTAAAAAGCACAATTGGGTAACCCTGTTTGCTCCTCTCTTTTTTTTAGAAAAGGAGGATGACCCCCGGCCTCTGCATCTGGGCGATGCATACAACCATTTTATTAATTATTCTCACAAGATCTTACAAAGTCATACAACAGCAAGACTAAAGCCACCGTCTAAGCAACAACTGTCGCTACACCTATCCAATTAACGAAGGGGCGCAGATAGTCTGGGCCTAATACCAAACAGACATCGCAGGCAAACCTAAACATCTAAGACCTGAAATGCAAATAAATTTTTTTTTTTGTTGTCGTGTGGCTAAGTCTGTTTGGCCACTCTGGATAGTGAGTTCGGCGCTTCTTGTTCTCCTAGAAGTTTGTGGGAATGTTTTACATGGGTTTTTCCTTACTTACGTGGAGGCAGCCAGTTTTATATGATGGCTATTGCTGCTGTCTGTTGGGGGATTTAGACAGTGAGAAATAGGATCACCTTTGACAAACATATTATTACATCTTCTATTAGTGTTATGTTCACATCCTCTCCTTTCTCGTCTACTGGTTAGGCCTTTTGAAAGATGCAGACAAAAAGGTGCTTCAGCAAGGAGTGCAGGTGCTAATGATCAAGTATTCTCGCCTGACATCATTGATCTCGTTTGCCACATGAGTTGGAGCTGGTTGAAGAGTGTTGTGTTGGACTGACGCTTTTGATCTTCACTGTTGTTGCTTTCTTTCTATGGTTAATCTTGAGTGGTTGTGTGGATGGTGCTGCTCTTTTGGTGGTTGTCGCTTGTTTGGTATTTAGTAGTTTTAGATGTGGTGGTAGTAGATTGTCACCCTATAGCTTAAAGTTTTCATAGCAATATCTTAGCAACATTTTTCATGACTGGCCACATGTGGTGCCGCACCAGGTCACGCATGGTCCGGTGCGGGAGCTTCCTAATGATGTGGTGCATGCTCTTGATGATCGGCAATGTCCATGGCTCCGGTGGCAGGTTCATTCCGACCACCGCTGATCTGCGCCTTCGCCTGGCTACCAGAACAAACAACAACGCGAGGGCCAGACCAAGGTACATGGTGATGTGCGTGGCGTCCTCCATTTTTGTGCTGCCAAGCAACATCTATGGTTGATGTGCTTCCAAATAAAATGTGGAGTCGCTTGAGCAGTGAGATGAGTTGACCTTAAAAACATGTAGCATGATAGTAACAGTGCTAGCATTTTTTTTGTTTCTTTTCTTGGCTCGTGATACATGCATTATGTGTGACTGAGCTTGGCCATAGGACAAATTTTAACCAACAATTACTCAATTACTAGTATGTAGTTTTCGTGATACAAAAGCATACCCATAAGCGAGTTCCGAAAAATATTAATCTAATGACATAAGTTTTATATCCTACAAATATATATTAATGGAGCAATAATTGGTCAAAACTTTGTCATACAAAAGCTAATATGTAAATATTTTTAAACTGATGGAGTAAATAAAAACCAACATAAAATGATCCAAAACCGACTTGCGGTTAATTTAATGGTCGGTGAGATAAAAAGTAACCATCAAGGGGTCTAGCGAATAAGATTTCTACTATTTCCATAGTTTTCAGTGGTTAATACATTTTTCCTTTTGGTTAGTGGACCAGTGAACCATCTCCATGAAAGAAAAAGTAGTTACTCTATCAATCTTTGTGGCTAGTAAGCTATCCACCAACTTCAAATGAAACTAAAGCATAATTGCATTCTTTAGCAATAATCAATTCTATATATTTAAAAATGTAGAAAAAATGTCTAAGATTGAATATTCTAAAAAAGCACAAGTGGTTGGGTAACCTTGTTTGCTCCTTTTGCTCCTCTCATGTAAACACAAATCATTTATTTTGTGGTTGTCATGTGGCTAAGTCTATTTGGGCAGTCTAGGTAGTGCGATTGGTGCTTCTTGTTCTTCTAGAAGTTTGTGGAAATGTTTTACATGGGTTTTTTCTTACTTACCTGGAGGTTGCCAGCTTTATATGATGTCTATTGTCGTGGTCTGCTGGGGGATTTGGACAGTGAGGAATAGGATCACCTTTGAAAACATATTAATAGATCTTCTATTAGTGTTATGTTCACATCCTTTCTTATGTACTAGTCAGGGCTTCTGAAAGATGCAGACAAAAGGTGCTCCGGCAAGGAGTGCAGGTGATGATGATCAACTCTTTTTGCCTGTCATCATCGATCTCGTCTGTCGTAGGAGCTGAAGGTGGTTGAAGAGCATTATGCTGGATTGACGCTTTTGGTCTTCACCGTTGTTGCTTGCTTTCTGCAGTTAATCCTAGGCAGTGTGTTGCTGATACGTCTCCAACGTATCTATAATTTTTGATTGTTCCATGTTGTTATATTATCAATCTTAGATGTTTTATAATCATTTTATAGTCATTTTATATCATTTTTAGAACTAACCTATTGACATAGTGCCAAGTGCCAGTTCCTGTTTTTTCCGTGTTTTTAACATCGCAGAAAATCAATATCAGACGGAGTCCAAATGCTACGAAACTGTACAGATATTTTTTATGGACCAGAAGGAACATGTTGGGCCCTGGTTGCACCCCGGACAACCCATAAGTATAGGGGATCGCAACAATTTTCGAGGGTAGAGTATTCAACCCAAATTTATAGATTCCACACAAGGGGAGCCAAAGAATATTTGCAAGTATTAGCAGTTGAGTTGTCAATTCAACCACACCTGGAGATTAATTATCTGCAGCAAATGAAGGAAATATGCCCTAGAGGCAATAATAAAGTTTTTATTTATATTTCCTTATATCATGATAAATGTTTATTATTCATGCTAGAATTGTATTAACAGGAAACTTAGTAGATGTGTGAATACATAGACAAACAGAGTGTCGCTAGTATGCCTCTACTTGACAAGCTCGTTGAATCAATGATGGTTATGTTTCCTGACCATAGACATGAGTTGTCATTTGATTAACGGGATCATATCATTAGAGAATGATGTGATTGACATGACCCATCCATTAGCTTAGCACGATGATCATTTAGTTTGTTGCTATTGCTTCCTCCATGACTTATACATGTTCCTATGACTATGAGATCATGCAACTCCCGAATACCGGAGGAACACTTAGTGTGCTATCAAACGTCACAACGTAACTGGGTGACTATAAAGATGCTCTACAGGTGTCTCCAATGGTGTTTATCGAGTTGGCATAGATTGAGATTAGGATTTGTCACTCCGAGTATCGGAGAGGTATCTGTGGGCCCTCTCGGTAATGCACATCACTATAAGCCTTGCAAGCAATGTGACTAATGAGTTAGTTGCAGGATGATGCATTACAGAACGAGTAAAGAGACTTTCCGGTAACAAGATTGAACTAGGTATTGAGATACCGACGATCGAATCTCGGGCAAGTAACATACCGGTGACAAAGGGAACAACGTATGTTGTTATGCGGTCTGAACGACAAAGATCTCCGTAGAATATGTGGGAGCCAATATGAGCATCCAGGTTCCGCTATTGGTTATTGACCCGAGACGTGTCTTGGTCATGTCTACATAGTTCTCGAACCCGTAGGGTCCGCACGCTTAACGTTCGGTGATGAACGTTATTATGAGTTTATGTGTTTTGATGTACCGAAGGTAGTTCGGAGTCCTGGATGTGATCACGGACATGATGAGGAGTCTCAAAATGGTCAAGACATAAAGATAGATATATTGGATGACTATGTTTGGACATCGAAAAGGTTTCGAGAGAGTTCGGGCATATACCGGAGTACCGGGGGGTTACCGGAACCCCCCTGGGAGTCAATGGGCCTTAATGGGCCATAGTGGAAAGGAGGAGGAGGCGTCCATGGTGGGGGCACCCCCCAAGCCCAATCCGAATTGGAGGGGGGTCGGCCCCCCTTCGCTTCTCTCCTTCTCCCCCTTCCTTCCCTCTCCTACTCCAACTAGGGAAGGGGGAATCCTACTCCCACCGGGAGTAGGACTCCCCCCTTGGGCGCGCCTAGGAGGCCGGCCTCTCCCCCTCCTCCACTCCTTTATATACGGGGGGAGGGGGCACCCCATAGACATAGAAGTTGATCATTGATCCCTTAGTCGTGTTTGGTGCCCCTCCACCATAATCCAATTCGGTCATATCGTAGTGGTGCTAAGGCGAAGCCCTGTTCCGGTAGCATTATCATCATTGTCATCACACCGTCGTGCTGACGAAGCTCTCCCACGACACTCAGCTGGATCAAGAGTTCGTGGGACGTCACCGAGCCGAACGTGTGCAGATCGCGGAGGTGTCGTACTTTCAGTACTAGGATCGGTCGACTGTGAAGACGTACGACTACATCAACCGCGTTGTCATAACGCTTCCTCTTATGGCCTACGAGGATACATAGACAACACTCTCCCCTCTTGTTGCTATGCATCACCATGATCTTGCGTGTGCGTAGGATAATTTTTGAAATTACTGCGTTCCCCTACAGTGGCATTCGAGCCAGGTTTATGCGTAGATGTTATATGCATGAGTAGAACACAAAGGAGTTGTGGGCGTGGGTATATACATATTGCTTGCCGTTACTAGTTGACTCTTGATTCAGCGGTATTGTTGGATGAAGCGGCCCAGACTGACATTACTCGTACGCTTACGGGAGACTAGTTCTACCAACGTGCTTCGCACACAGGTGGCTGGTGGGTGTTAGTTTCTCCAACTTTAGGTAAATCGGATTCAATGAACAGGGTTCTTTCTGAAGATCAAAGAGCAATCACTATACCACACTGTGGTTTTTGATGCATAGGTAAGAACGGTTCTTGCTCAGCCCGTAGCAGCCATGTAAAACTTGCAACAATAAAGTAGAGGACGTCTAACTTGTTTTTGCAGGGCATGTTGTGATGTGATATGGTCAAGACATGATGCTAACTTTTATTGTATGAGATGATCATGTTGTGTAACACAGTTATCGGCAACAGGCAAGAGCCATATGGTTGTCGCTTTATTGTATGAAATGCAATCGCCATGTAATTGCTTTACTTTATCATTAAGCGGTAGCGATAGTCGTAGAAGCAATAGTTGGCGAGACGACAATGATGCTTCGATGGAGGTCAAGGTGTGTGTCAAGCCGGTGACGATGGTGATCAGGACGGTGCTTTGGAGATGGAGATCAAAGGCACAACATGATGATGGCCATATCATAACACTTATATTGATTGCATGTGATGTTTATCCATTATGCATCTTATTTTTCTTAGTTCGGCGGTAGCATTATAAGATGATCTCTCACTAAATTTCAAGGTATAAGTGTTCTCCCTGAGTATGCACCGTTGCTACAATTCATCGTGCCGAGACACCACGTGATGATCGGGTGTGATAAGCTCTACGTTCACATACGACGGGTGCAAGCCAGTTTTGCACACGCAGAAATACTCGGGTTAAACTTGACGAGCCTAGCATATGCAGATATGGCCTCGGAACACTAAGACCGAAAGGTCGAGCATGAATCATATAGTAGATATGATCAACATAGTGATGTTCACCATTGAAAACTATTTCATTTCACGTGATGATCGGACATGGTTTAGTTGATTTGGATCATGTGATCATTTAGATGACTAGAGGGATGTCTATCTAAGTGGGAGTTCTTAAGTAATATGATTAAATTGAACTTTAATTTATCATGAACTTAATCCTGATAGTATTTGCATATCTATGTTGTAGATCAATAGCTTGCGATGTAGCTCCCTATTTATTTTTGATATGTTCCTAGAGAAAATAAAGTTGAAAGATGTTAGTAGCAATGATGCAGATTGGATCCGTGATCTTAGGATTATCCTCATTGCTACACAGAAGAATTATGTCCTTGATGCACCGCTAGGTGACAGACCTATTGCAGGAGCAGATGCACACGTTATGAACGTTTGACAAAGCTCGGTATGATGACTACTTAATAGTTTAGTGCACCATGATTTATGGCTTAGAACCGGAACTTCAAAAACGTTTTGAACGCCATGGAACATATAAGATGTTCTAAGAGTTGAAATTGGTATTTCATACTCATGCCCGTGTCGAGAGGTATGAGACCTCTGACAGTACTTTGCCTACAAGATGGAGGAGAATAGCTCAGCTAGTGAGCATGTTCTTAGAATGTCTGAGTACTACAATCACTTGAATCAAGTGGGAGTTAATCTTCCAGATAAGATAGTGATTGACAGAGTTCTCTAGTCACTATCACCAAGTTACTAGAACTTTGTGATGAACTATAATATGTAAGGGATAACGGAAACGATTCCCAAGCTCTTCGTGATGTTGAAATTGACGAAGGTAGAAATCAAGAAAATCATCAAGTGTTGATGGTTGAAAAGACCACTAGTTTCATGTAAAAGGGCAAGGGAAAGAACGGGAACTTCAAGAATAATGGCAAGCAAGTTGCCACTCCCGTGAAGAATCCCAAAGCTAGACCCAAGCCTGAAACTGAGTGCTTCTACTGCAAAGGAAATGGTCACTTGAAGTGGAACTGCTCTAGATACTTGGAGGATAAGAAGGATGGTAAAGTGAACAAAGGTATATTTGATATACATGTTATTGATGTGTACTTTACGAGTGTTTATAGCAAACCCCTTGGTATTTGATACTAGTTTAGTTGCTAAAAGTATTAACTCAAAACAGGAGTTGCAAAATAAACAAAGACTAGTTGAGGGCGAGGTGACGATGTGTGTTGGAAGTAATTCCAAAGGTTGATAAGATCACCATCGCACACTCTCTTTACCTTCGGGATTAGTGTTGAACCTAAAATAAATGTTATTTGGTGTTTGTGTTGAGCATAATATGATTGGATCATGTTTATTGCAATTGAAGGAAATATGCCCTAGAGGCAATAATAAAGCTATTATTTATTTCCTTATATCATGATAAATATTTATTATTCATGCTAGAATTGTATTAACCGGAAACATAATACATGTGTGAATACATAGACAAACAGAGTGTCACTAGTATGCCTCTACTTGACTAGCTCGTTGATCAAAGATGGTTATGTTTCCTAACCATAGACATGAGTTGTCATTTGATTAACGGGATCACATCATTAGGATAATGATGTGATTGACTTGACCCATTCCGTTAGCATAGCACTTGATCGTTTAGTTTGTTGCTATTGCTTTCTTCATGACTTATACATGTTCCTATGACTATGAGATTATGCAACTCCCGTTTACCGGAGGAACACTTTGTGTGCCACCAAACGTCACAACGTAACTGGGTGATTATAAAGGTGCTCTACAGGTGTCTCCGAAGGTACTTGTTGGGTTGGCGTATTTCGAGATTAGTATTTGTCACTCCGATTGTCGGAGAGGTATCTCTGGGCCCTCTCGGTAATGCATATCACTTAAGCCTTGCAAGCATTGCAACTAATGAGTTAGTTGCGGGATGATGTATTACGGAACGAGTAAAGAGACTTGCCGGTAACGAGATTGAACTAGGTATTGAGATACCTACGATCGAATCTTGGGCAAGTAACATGCCGATGACAAAGGGAACAACGTATGTTGTTATGCGGTCTGACCGATAAAGATCTTCGTAGAATATGTGGGAGCCAATATGAGCATCCAGGTTCCGCTATTGGTTATTGACCGGAGACGTGTCTCGGTCATGCCTACATTGTTCTTGAACCCGTAGGGTCCGCACGCTTAAGGTTTCGATGACAGTTATATTATGAGTTTACGAGTTTTGATGTACCGAAGGAGTTCGGAGTCCCGGATGAGATCGGGGACATGACGAGGAGTCTCAAAATGGTCGAGATGTAAATATCGATATATTGGACGACTATATTCGGACATCGGAAAGGTTCCGAGTGATTCGGGTATTTTTTGGAGTACCGGAGAAGGTTCCGAGTGATTGGGCCTTATTGGGCCATATGGGAAAGAAGGAAATGGGCCTCAAGGGTGGCTGCACCCCTCCCCTTGGTCTGGTCCGAATTGGACTAGGGAAGGGGGGAGCCCCCTTCCTTCCTTCTCCTTTTCCCTTCCTCTTTTCCTATTCCATATGGGAGGTGGAATCCTACTAGGACTAGGGAGTCCTAGTAGGACTCCACACTTGGCGCGCCCCCTCCTAGGGCCGGCCTCCTCCTCCCTTGCTCCTTTATATACGGGTGCAGGGGGCACCCCAAAGACACAACAATTGATCCTTGAGATCTATTAGCCGTGTGCGGTGCCCTCCTCCACCATAATCCTCGATAATATTGTAGCAGTGCTTAGGCGAAGCCCTGTGACGGTAGAACATCAAGATCGTCACCACGCCATCGTGCTGACGGAACTCTTCCCCAACATTCTGCTGGATCGGAGTCCGGGGATCGTCATCGAGCTGAACGTGTGCTAGAACTCAGAGGTGTCGTAGTTTCGGTGCTTGATCGGTCGGGCCGTGAAGACGTACGACTACATCAACCGCGTTGTGCTAACCCTTCCGCTTCCGGTCTACGAGGGTACATAGACAACACTCTCCCCTCTCGTTGCTATGCATCACCATGCTCTTGCGTGTGTGTAGGAATTTTTTTGAAATTACTACGTTCCCCAACAGTGGCATCCGAGCCAGGTTTTATGCGTAGATGTCATATGCACGAGTAGAATACAAGTGAGTTGTGGGCGATATAAGTCATACTGCTTACCAGCATGTCACACTTTGGTTCGGCGGTATTGTTGGATGAAGCGGCCCAGACCGACATTACGCGTACGCTTATGCGAGACTGGTTCTACCGATGTGCTTTGCACACAGGTGGCTGGCGGGTGTCAGTTTCTCCAACTTTAGTTGAACCGAGTGTGGCTACGCCTAGTCCTTGCGAAGGTTAAAACAACACCAACTTGACAAACTATCGTTGTGGTTTTGATGCGTAGGTAAGAACGGTTCTTGCTCAGCCCATAGCAGCCACGTAAAACTTGCAACAACAAAGTAGAGGACATCTAACTTGTTTTTAAAGGGCATGTTGTGATGTGATATGGTCAAGACGTGATGAGATAGAAGTTGTTGTATGAGATGATCATGTTTTATTGAAGTTATCGGCAACTGGCAAAAGCCTTATGGTTATCTCTCTATTGCATAAGATGCAAGCGCCAAATAATTGCTTTACTTTATCGCTATGCGATAGCAATAGTTGCAAGAGCAATTGTTGGCGAGACAACCATGTGACGACACATTGATATAGATCAAGATGATGGAGATCATGGTGTCATGCCGGTGACGATGGAGATCTTGACGATGCTTTGGAGATGGAGATCAAAGGCACAAGATGATGATGGCCATATCATGTCACATATTTTGATTGCATGTGATGTTTATCTTTTATACATCTTATTTTGCTTAGTTCGATGGTAGCTTTATAACATAATCTCTCACTAATTATCAAGGTACAAGTGTTCTCCCTGATTATGCACCGTTGTGAAAGTTCTTCGTGGTGAGACACCACGTGATGATCGGGTGTGATAGGCTCTACGTTCAAATACAACGGGTGCAAAACAATTGCACACGCGGAATACTCAGGTTAAACTTGACGAGCCTAGCATATAACAGATATGGCCTCGGAACACAGAGACCGAAAGGTCGAGCATGAATCATATAGTAGATATGATCAACATAGTGATGTTCACCATTGAAACTAATCCATCTCACGTGATGATCGGACATGGTTTAGTTGATATGGATCATGTAATCACTTAGAAGATTAGAGGGATGTCTGTCTAAGTGGGAGTTCTTAAGTAATATGATTAATTGAACTTTAATTTATCATGAACTTAGTCCTGGTAGTATTAGCATATCTATGTTGTAGATCAATAGCTCGCGTTTAGCTCCCCTGTTTTATTTTTGATATGTTCCTAGAGAAAACTAAGTTGAAAGATGTTAGTAGCAATGATGCGGATTGGATTCGTGATCTGAGGATTATCCTCATTGTTGCATAGAAGAATTATGTCCTTAATGCACCGCTAGGTGACAGACCTATTGCAGGAGCAGATGCAGACGTTATGAACGTTTGGCTAGCTCAATATGATGACTACTTGATAGTCTAGTGCACCATGCTTAAACGGCTTAGAATCGGGACTTCAAAGACGTTTTTGAATGTCATGGACCATATGAGATGTTCCAGGAGTTGAAGTTAATATTTCAAGCAAATACCCGAGTTGAGAGATATGAAGTCTCCAACAAGTTCTATAGCTAAAAGATAGAGGAGAATAGCTCAAGCAGTGAGCATGTGCTCAGATTGTCTGGGTACTACAATCGCTTGAATCAAGTGGGAGTTAATCTTCCAGATAAAATAGTGATTGACAGAATTCTCTAGTCACCATCACCAAGTTAGTAGAACTACGTGATGAACTATAATATGCAAGGGATAACGGAAACGATTCCAAGCTCTTCGTGATGCTGAGATCAACGAAGGTAGAAATCAAGAAAAGCATCAAGTGTTGATGGTAAACAAAACCACTAGTTTCAAGTAAAGGGACAAAGGGAAGAAAGGGGAACTTCAAGAAGAATGGCAAGCAAATTGCTGCTCAAGTGAAAAACCCAAGTCTGGACCTAAGCCTGAAACTGAGTGCTTCTACTGCAAAGGGACTGGTCACTGGAAGCGGAACTACCCCAAGTAATTGGCGGACAAGAAGGATGGCAAAGTGAACATAGGTATATTTGATATACATGTTATTGATGTGTACTTTACTAGTGTTTATAGCAACCCCTCAGTATTTGATACTAGTTCAGTTGCTAAGAGTAGTAACTCAAAATGGGAGTTGCAGAATGAACAGAGACTAGTTAAGGATGAAGTGACGATGTGTGTTGGAAGTGGTTCCAAGATTGATATGATCATCATCGCACACTCCCTATACTTTCGGGATTGGTGTTGAACCTAAATAAGTGTTATTTGGTGTTTGCGTTGAGGATAAATATGATTGGATCATGTTTATTGCAATACGGTTATTCATGTAAGTTAGAGAATAATTGTTGTTCTGTTTACATGAATAAAACCTTCTATGGTCATACACCCAATGAAAATGGTTTGTTGGATCTCGATCGTGGTGATACACATATTCATAATATTGAAGCCAAAAGATGAAAAGTTAATAATGATAGTGCAACTTATTTGTGGCACTGCCGTTTAGGTCATATTGGTGTAAAGTGCATGAAGAAAATCCATGCTGATGGGTTTTTGGAATCACTTGATTATGAATCAGTTGATGCTTGCGAACCATGCCTCATGGGAAAGATGACTAAGACTCCGTTCTCCGGAACAATGCAGCAAGCAACAGATTTGTTGGAAATCATGCATACTGATGTATGTGGTCCGATGAATATTGAAACTCGCGACAGGTATCATTATTTTCTGATCTTCACAGATGATTTGAGAAAATATGAGTATATCTACTTGATGAAACACAAGTCTGAAACATTTGAAAAGTTCAAAGAATTTCAGAGTGAAGTGAAGAATCATCGTAACAAAATAAAAGTTTCTACGATATGATCGCAGAAGTAAAATATTTGAGTTACGAGTTTGGCCTTCAGTTAAAACAATGTGAAATAGTTTCACTACTCACGCCACCTGGAACACCATAGTGTAATGGTGTGTCCGAACGTCGTAACCGTGCTTTATTAGATATGGTGTGATCTATGACGTCTCTTACTGATTTACCGCTATCGTTTTGGGGTTATGCATTAGACACAGCTACATTCACGTTAAATAGGGCACCACTAAATCCGTTGAGACGACACCGTATGAACTATGGTTTGGCAAGAAACCTAAGCTGTCGTTTCTTAAAGTTTGAGGTTGCAATGCTTATGTGAAAAAGTTTCAACCTGATAAGCTCAAACCCAAATCGGAGAAGTGTGTCTTCATAGGATACCCAAAAGAAAATGTTGGGTACACCTTCTATCACAGATTCGAAGGCAAGATATTCGTTGCTGAGAATGGATCCTTTCTAGAGAAGGAGTTTCTCTCGAAAGAAGTGAGTGGGAGGAAAGTAGAACTTGATGAGGTAACTGTACCTGATCCCTTATTGGAAAGTAGTCCATCACAGAAATCTGTTCCTGTGACTACTACACCAATTAGTGAGGAAGCTAATGATGATGATCATGTAACTTCAGATCAAGTTACTACCGAACCTCGTAGGTAAACCAGAGTGAGATCCGCACCAGAGTGGTACGGTAATCCTATTCTAGGGGTCATGTTACTTGACCATGACGAGCCTACGAACTATGAGGAAGCGATGATGAGCCCAGATTCCGCGAAATGGCTTGAGGCCATGAAATCTAAGATGAGAGCCATGTATGAGAACAAAGTATGGACTTTGATTGACTTGCCCATTGATCGGCAAGCCATTGATATTAAATGGATCTTCAAGAGGAAGACGGACACTGATAGTAGTGTCACTATCTACAAAAGCTAGAATTGTCACAAAAAGGTTCTCGACAAGTTCAAGGTGTTGACTACGATGAGAGTTTCTCACTCGTATCTATGCTTAAGTCTATCCGAATCATGTTAGCAATTGCCACTTTTTATGAAATCTGGCAAATGGATAAACAAAACTACATTCCTTAATGGATTTATTAAATAAGAGTTGTATATGATGCAACAAGAAAGTTTTTTCAATCCTAAAGGTGCTAACAAAATATGCAAGCTCCAGCGATCCATCTATGGACTGGTGCAAGCATCTCGGAGTTGGAATATACGCTTTGGTAAGTTGATCAAAGCATATAGTTTTATACAGACTTGCGGTGAAGCCTGTATTTACAAGAAACTGAGTGGGAGCACTACAACATTTCTGATAAGTATATGTGAAAGACATATTGTTGATCGGAGATAATGTAGAATTATTCTGCAAAGCGTAAAGGAATATTTGAAAGGAGTTTTTCAAAGAAATACCTCGGTGAAGCTGCTTACATATTGAGCATCAAGATCTATAGAGATAGATCAAGATGCTTGATAAGTTTTTCAATGAGTACATACCTTGACAAGATTTTGAAGTAGTTCAAAATGGAACAGTCAAAGAAGAAGTTCTTTCCTGTGTTACAAGGTGTGAAGTTGAGTAAGACTCAAAACCCGACCACGACAGAAGATAGAGAGAGAATGAAAGTCATTCCCTATGCCTTAACCATAGGTTCTATAAAGTATGCCATGCCGTGTACCAGACCTATTGTATACCCTGCCCTGAGTTTGGCAAGGGAGTACAATAGTGATCTAGGAGTAGATCACTGGACATTGGTCAAAATTATCCTTAGTGGAATAAGGATATGTTTCTCGATTATGGAGGTGACAAAAGGTTCGTCATAAAGGGTTACGTCGATGCAAGTTTTGACACTAACCCAGATGACTCTAAGTCTCAATCTGGATACATATTGAAAGTGGGAGCAATTAGCTAGAATAGCTCCATGCAGAGCATTGTTGACATAGAAATTTGCAAAATACTTACGGATCTGGATGTGGCAGACCCGTTGACTAAACTTCTCTCACAAGCGAAACATGATCACACCTCAGTACTCTTTGGGTGTTAATCACATAGCGATGTGAACTAGATTATTGACTCTAGTAAACCCTTTGGGTGTTGGTCACATGTCGATGTGAACTATGGGTGTTAATCACATGGTGATATGAACTATTGATGTTAAATCACATGGTGATGTGAACTAGATTATTGACTCTAGTGCAAGTGGGAGACTGAAGGAAATATGCCCTAGAGGCAATAATAAAGCTATTATTTATTTCCTTATATCATGATAAATGTTTATTATTCATGCTAGAATTGTATTAACCGGAAACATAATACATGTGTGAATACATAGACAAACAGAGTGTCACTAGTATGCCTCTACTTGACTAGCTCGTTGATCAAAGATGGTTATGTTTCCTAACCATAGATATGAGTTGTCATTTGATTAACGGGATCACATCATTAGGAGAATGATGTGATTGACTTGACCCATTCCGTTAGCATAGCACTTGATCGTTTAGTTTGTTGCTATTGCTTTCTTCATGACTTATACATGTTCCTATGACTATGAGATTATGCAACTCCCGTTTACTGGAGGAACACTTTGTGTACCACCAAACGTCACAACGTAACTGGGTGATTATAAAGGTGCTCTACAGGTGTCTCCAAAGGTACTTGTTGGGTTGGCGTATTTCGAGATTAGGATTTGTCACTCCGATTGTCGGAGAGGTATCTCTGGGCCCTCTCGGTAATGCATATCACTTAAGCCTTGCAAGCATTGCAACTAATGAGTTAGTTGCAGGATGATGTATTACGGAACGAGTAAAGAGACTTGCCGGTAACGAGATTGAACTAGGTATTGAGATACCTACGATCGAATCTCGGGCAAGTAACATGCCGATGACAAAGGGAACAACGTATGTTGTTATGCGGTCTGACCGATAAAGATCTTCGTAGAATATGTGGGAGCCAATATGAGCATCTAGGTTCCGCTATTGGTTATTGACCGGAGACGTGTCTCGGTCATGTCTACATTGTTCTCGAACCCGTAGGGTCCGCACGCTTAAGGTTTCGATGACAGTTATATTATGAGTTTATGAGTTTTGATGTACCGAAGGAGTTTGGAGTCCCGGATGAGATCGGGGACATGACGTGGAGTCTCAAAATGGTCGAGATGTAAATATTGATATATTGGACGACTATATTCGGACATCGGAAAGGTTCCAAGTGATTCGGGTATTTTTTGGAGTACCGGAGAAGGTTCCGAGTGATTGGGCCTTATTGGGCCATACGGGAAAGAAGGAAATGGGCCTCAAGGGTGGCGGCACCCCTCCCCTTGGTCTGGTCCGAATTGGACTAGGGAAGGGGGGAGCCCCCTTCCTTCCTTCTCCTTTTCCCTTCCTCTTTTCCTATTCCATATGGGAGGTGGAATCCTACTAGGACTAGGGAGTCCTAGTAGGACTCCACACTTGGCGCGCCCCCTCCTAGGGCCGGCCTCCTCCTCCCTTGCTCCTTTATATACGGGTGCAGGAGGCACGCCAAAGACACAACAATTGATCCTTGAGATCTATTAGTCGTGTGCGGTGCCCTCCTCCACCATAATCCTCGATAATATTGTAGCGGTGCTTAGGCGAAGCCCTGCGACGGTAGAACATCAAGATCGTCACCACGCCGTCGTGCTGACGGAACTCTTCCCCGACATTCTGCTGGATCGGAGTCCGGGGATCGTCATCAAGTTGAACGTGTGCTAGAACTCGGAGGTGCCGTAGTTTCGGTGCTTGATGGGTTGGGCCGTGAAGACGTATGACTACATCAACCGCGTTGTGCTAACGCTTCCGGTCTATGAGGGTACGTAGACAACACTCTCCCCTCTCATTGCTATGCATCACCATGATCTTGCATGTGCGTAGGAATTTTTTTGAAATTACTACGTTCCCCAACAGCAATACGGTTATTCATTTAAGTAAAAGAATAATTCTTATTCTGTTTACATGAATAAAACCTTCTGTGGTCATGCACCCAAGGTGAATGGTTTATTGAATCGCGATCGTAGTGATACACATATTTATAATATTGAAGCCAAAAGATGCAAAGTTAATAATGATAGTGCAACTTATTTGAGGCACTGCCGTTTAGGTCATATTGGTATAAAGCGCATGAAGAAACTCCATGCTGGTGGGCTTTTGGAATCACTTGATGCTTGCGAACCATGCCTCATGGGCAAGATGACTAAGACTCCGTTCTCCGGAACAATGGAGTGAGCAACTGACTTATTGGAAATAATACATACTGATGTATGGGGTCTGATGAGTGTTGAGGCTCGCGGAGGGTATTGTTATTTTCTGACCTTCACAAATGATTTGAGCAGATATGGGTATATCTACTTGATGAAACATAAGTCTGAAACATTTGAAAAGTTCAAAGAATTTTAGAGTGAAGTGGAAAATAATCATAACAAGAAAATAAAGTTTCTACGATCTGATCGTGGAGGAGAATATTTGAGTTACAAGTTTGGTCTTCATTTGAAACAATGTGGAATAGTTTCGCAACTCACGCCACCTGGAACACCACAGAGTAATGGTGTGTCCGAATGTCGTAATCGCACTTTACTAGATATGGTGCGATCTACGATGTCTATTACTGATTTACCGCTATTGTTTTGGGGTTGTGCATTAGAGACAGCTGCATTCACGTTAAATAGGGCACCATCTAAATCCGTTGAGATGACACCTATGAACTATGGTTTGGCAAGAAACCAAAGCTGTCATTTCTTAAAGTTTGGGGTTGCGATGCTTATGGGAAAAAGTATCAAACTGATAAGCTCGAACCCAAATCGGAGTAGTGCGGCTTCATAGGATACCCAAAAGAAACTGTTGGGTACACCTTCTATCGCAGATCCGAAGGCAAGATATTTTGTTGCTAAGAATGGATCCTTTCTAAAGAAGAAGTTTCTCTCGAAAGAAGTGAGTGGGAGGAATGTAGAACTTCATAAGGTAATTGTACCTTCTCCCAAATTGGAAAGTAGTTCATCACAAAATTTAGTTCTAGTGATCTCTACACCAATTAGTGAGGAAAATAATGATGATGATCATGAAACTTCAGATCAAGTTACTATCGAACCTCGTAGGACAAACAGAGTATGGTCCGCACCAGAGTGGTACGGTAATCCTTTC
This sequence comes from Triticum dicoccoides, assembly GCF_002162155.2. Lineage (NCBI taxonomy): Eukaryota > Viridiplantae > Streptophyta > Magnoliopsida > Poales > Poaceae > Triticum > Triticum dicoccoides. Next base: position 443,732,382 of record NC_041388.1, read on the forward strand.
TGGAAGTCATGTTACTAGACCATGACGAACCTACGAACTATGAGGAAGCGATGATGAGCCCAGATTCCACGAAATGGCTTGAGGCCATGAAATCTGAGATGGGATCCATGTATGAGAACAAAGCATGGACTTTGGTTGACTTGCCCGATGATCGGTGAGTCATTAGGAATAAATGGATTTTCAAGAGGAAGACGGACACTGATAGTAGTGTTACTATCTACAAAGCTCGAATTGTTGCAAAAGGTTTTCGACAAGTTCAATATGTTGACTACGATGAGATTTTCTCACTCGCTGCGATGCTTAAGTCTATCCGGATCATGTTAGCAATTGCCACATTTTATGAAATCTGGCAAATGGATGTCAAAACTGCATTTCTTAATGGATTTCTTAAAGAAGAGTTGTATATGATGCAACAATAAGGTTTTGTCAATCCTAAAGGTGCTAACAAAGTGTGCAAGCTCCAGCGAACCATCTATGGACTGGTGCAAGCATCTCGGAGTTGGAATATATAGTTTGATAAAGTGAAAGCACAAGTGCTCCCTGGGTGGTTTTGGTAATTAATGTCAACATATCTCTTGTTGGACTAACACTTTTACCTAATATGTTTCAGATAAGTTCAACAATGGAGTGGCATGGACTAGAGGATGTGGAACCCCTTCAAGATGCTAAGGACGAAGGATTGGCTCAAGCTTCAAGATCAAGACTCTACATTTTCTATTTTAGTGATCCAAGATCACATTGAGTCTATAGGAAAAGCCAATACTATCAAGAGGGGATGAGGTGTTGCTTAATGGCTTGCTTGCTCAAAGTGCTTAGTGATATGCTCCAAAACCCTCAACTACCTTCCCACATCCACATATGACCTAAACTAGAAGTCAAACTCGGCCCCACCGATTCTATCTATCCGGTGCCATCGAGTTTCAGATATCATAGCCACTGCCACAAACCCTAGAAAATCGGTTTCACCGATAGGGATCTCGGTCTCACCAAGATGGGATTGTAATCTCTCTATGTATGTCCATTACCAAAATCGGTCTCACCGAGTTTGAGCAATCGGTACTACCGAGATTACAATGCAAACCCTCTGGTTAGCTTATTACCAAAATCGGTCCCACCGAGTTTGTGTAATCGGTCTCACCGAGTTTGCCTGACCAACTCTCTGGTTAGCTTATTACCAAAATCGGTCCTACCGAGTTTGTGTAATCGGTCACACTGAGATTACGTTATGCCCTAACCCTAACCATCTCAGTCCCACCGAAAATCCTAACAGTCACTAGGTTTGCTGAATCGGTCCGTCCGAGTCTAACTATTCGGTCCCACCGAGTTTGGCAAATTGTGTGTAACGGTTAGATTCTGTGTGGAGGCTATATATACCCCTCCACCCACTCTTCATTCGTGGAGAGAGCCATCAGAACATACCTACACTTCCAATACACATTTTCTGAGAGAGAACCACCTACACTTGTGTTGAGGTCAAGATATTCCATTACAATCATATGAATCTTGATCTCTAGCCTTCCCAAGTTGCTTTCCACTCAAATCTTCTTTCCACCAAATCCAAATCCTATGAGAGAGAGTTGAGTGTTGGGGAGACTATCATTTGAAGCACAAGAGCAAGGAGTTCATCATCAACACACCATTTGTTACTTCTTGGAGAGTGGTGTCTCCTAGATTGGCTAGGTGTCACTTGGGAGCCTCCGACAAGATTGTGGAGTTGAACCAAGGAGTTTGTAAGGGCAAGGAGATCGCCTACTTCATGAAGATCTACCGCTAGTGAGGCAAGTCCTTCGTGGGCGAAGACCGTGATGGAATAGACAAGGTTGCTTCTTCGTGGACCCTTCGTGGGTGGAGCCCTCCGTGGACTCGCGCAACCGTTACCCTCCGTGGGTTGAAGTCTCCATCAACGTGGATGTACGATAGCACCACCTATCGGAACCACGACAAAAACATCCGTGTCTCCAATTGCGTTTGAATACTCCAAACCCTTCTGTTTACATTCTTGCAAGTTGCATGATTTACTTTCCGCTGCTCATATACTCATTGCATGCTTGCTTGATATGTATTGTGTTTGTTAAACTTGTGCTTAAACTCCACTTAAACTTAAGAATATTAAAAATTGCAACTTTTGGCACTTAGTGTCTAATCACCCCCCCCCCTCTAGACACCTCTTCTCGATCCTTTCAATTGGTATCAGAGCTTTGGTCTCCATTGCCTTGGTTTAAACACCATTGGAGGAAGATGGATGTGTCTACTTTGGGGAGTCTTAGACATAGAGTGCCTATTCTTGATGGAGAGTATTTTCATGAGTGGAAAAATGAAATGCTTGAGATTTTCAATGAATTCATTTGAACAAGTACATTACTAGCCCTTGTGCACCTCATGTTGATCCTTTGCACCCTACCCTAGATGAAGATATTGACATGATTCGCAATCTTAGAACTGTTAATCTTATCACTAGAGGCTTGCCTAGAAACTTGATTGGATGTTTGCCGACTCTTAAGTGTGCCTACACCATAGGAAATTTCTTGAGGAACTCTTTCCTAATTACTCCTTGAAAGATCTAGATGAAATCCTCCATAAGTCTATTGCTTTGATTAAGATGAGTTCCAATGATCCCAAATTTGGTGACTGCTTATCTGAGCTTACTAATCTTACGAGTGCCAAAGGAGATGTTGGAATCATTAGCAATATCATTTCCAGAGATATTAGAATTCATAAAGATAACTATAGAAATGATCATTTATCTAATGAATTTCCCTCTCTAGGAATTGATCAATCACAAGATGATGTTGAACATGAATACTCGGATGAGGATGATGATGATGATAGTGACTATGATCTCGATGATGCGATGAGACACTTTGGTCTTATGGCAAATCTTCACGGCTACATGGCTGGAGGAAAGGAATGGGTCCTTGATAGTGGATGTACTGATCATATGACCGGAGATAAAGACATGTTCCGTGAGCTTGCTAAAAATGACGGCCCTCGAAAGTATGTCACTTTTGGTGATAATTCAAAGGGTAAGGTGGTTGGCCTTGGTAAGGTGGCCATCTCACATGATAGCTCCATACAAAATGTCATGCTCGTTGAATCTCTTGGCTACAACTTACTTTCAGTATCTAGACTTGCTGATTTTGGTTTCAATGTCCTATTTACTGAAGTAGACTGCCAAGTGTTTCGTAGAGATAATCATTAAATGGTCTTTACCGGTATACGTAGAGGAGATCTTTACATTGTTGATTTCACTAAAAAGGCTCAACCTAAAACTTGCTTAATTGCCAAGTCTTCTAAAGGCTGGTTGTGGCATAGAAGACTAGGTCATGTTGGTATGCGAAATCTTGATAAGCTTATTAAAGGTGATCATATCCTTGGAATAAAATATGTCATATTTGACAAGGATAGACTTTGTAGTGCTTGTCAAGCAGGAAAACAAGTTGGAGGAAGTCATCGCGCTAAGAACATCATGACCACAAGAAGACCACTCGAGCTACTTCACATGGATCTCTTTGGTCCAAATGCCTACAAGAGTCTCGGTGGTAACTCATTTGGTCTAGTCATAGTTGATGAATTTTCAAGATTTACGTGGGTGTTCTTTCTGGATGACAAATCGCAGGTCCAGAAGATCTTTTAAAACTTCGCTAGGAAGGCCCAAAATCAGTTTGACGTGAAGATCAAGAAGGTTCGGAGCGACAACGGAACGGAGTTCAAGAACGCAAATGTGGACACCTTTCTTGACAAAGAAGGGATTTCACACGAGTTCTCGGCTACGTACACACCTCAACAAAATGGAGTTGTTGAGAGGAAGAACCGGACTCTTATCGAGATGGCAAGAACGATGCTTGATGAGTACAAAACGCCAAAGCACTTTTGGGCGGAAGCAGTTGAGACAACTTGTCGTGCAACAAATCGCTTGTATCTTCACAAGCTAATCGGCAAGACGGCATACGAGCTCCTCACCGGTAACAAACCCCAAGTTGGATACTTTCAAGTATTCGGCTCAAAGTGCTACATTCTTGATAAGCATCGTCATTCTAAATTTGCTCCTAAATCTCATGAAGGTTTCCTACTTGGTTATGGCTCAAACTCTCACACTTACCGTGTCTACAACAATTTCACCCGAAAGGTTGAAGAGACGGTAGATGTGAAGTTTGATGAATCTAACGGCTCGCAAGTAGAGCAATTGCCAATTGATGTAGGAGACAAAGACCCTTCGGAAGCAATTCAAGACTTGTCCATTGGCAAGATTCGTCCAACGGAAGTGAAGGAAAGTACCTCGTCCGTCCAAGTGGAAGCTTCTACCTCATGACAAGGTGAACCAAGAGTTGATACGGAAGCATCCACAAGTGGGACACGCCAAGATGAAGAAAACGAGGAAGCGCACCAAGATGAACATCAACAACCTCCTTCTCCACCACGACAAGAGAACGACAACGTAAATAATGAAGAAGGCCAAGAAGAAGCACAAGATGAAGAGGATGTTCCACCCCGACCCAAGCAAAAGCTTTCACGAGTTCGAGCAAGAATTCCTAAGGATCATCTCGTCGAGCAAATCTACAATGATATCCAAACCGGGAGAATCACTCGCTCTAAAACTCGTTTAGCTAACTTTTGTGAACATTACTCATTCATCTCTAGCATTGAACCTATGAAGGTTGAAGAAGCATTGGAGGATCCGGATTGGATAAACGCTATGCATGAAGAGCTACACAACTTTGAGAGAAATCAAGTGTGGACATTGGTCGAGAAGCCCGACAACAACCACAACATCATTGGTACCAAATGGTGTTTCGCAACAAGCAAGATGAAGATGGACAAGTGGTTCACAACAAAGCATGTCTCGTCGCCCAAGGCTACACACAAGTTGAAGGTATGGACTATGGTGAGACATATGCTCCCGTTGCTAGACTTGAGTCCATTCGCATCTTACTTGCTTATGCTAATCAGCATAATATCACCTTGTACCAAATGGACATTAAAAGTGCTTTTCTAAATGGCAAAATTGAGGAAGAAGTTTATGTTAAGCAACCTCCTGGCTTCATCAATCCTAAGAAACCTAATCATGTTTACAAACTTCACAAAGCCCTTTATGGTCTTAAACAAGCTCCTAGAGCATGGTATAAATGCTTGACCAAGTTCCTTATTGAAAAAGGCTTTGAAATTGGTAAAATTGATTCTACTCTTTTTACTAAAAGGGTTAATGGAGAACTATTTGTGTGCCAAATTTATGTTGATGATATCATATTTGGTTCAACTAACCCGCATTTTAGTGAGAAGTTTGGAAAGCCAATGTCGGAGAAGTTTGAGATGTCTATGATGAGTGAACTCAAATTCTTTCTCAGTTTGCAAATCAAGCAAACTAAGGAAGGTACATTTGTCTCTCAAACGAAGTACACCAAGGACTTTTTCAAGAAGTTCAATATGCAAGAATGCAAAGGTATGACTACACCCATGCCTACTAGTGGACATCTTGATTTGACCAAAGATGGTGAACCGGTTGATCAAAAGGTTTATCGCTCTATGATTGGTTCATTGTTATATCTATGTGCCTCTCGTCCCGATATTATGATTGGTTCATTGTTACTTCTTGGAGAGTGGTGTCTCCTAGATTGGCTAGGTGTGACTTGGGAGCCTCCGACAAGATTGTGGAGTTGAACCAAGGAGTTTGTAAGGGCAAGGAGATCGCCTACTTCGTGAAGATCTACCGCTAGTGAGGCAAGTCCTTCGTGGGCGACGGCCGTGATGGAATAGACAAGGTTGCTTCTTCGTGGACCCTTCGTGGGTGGAGCCCTCCATGGACTCGCACAACCGTTACCCTCCGTGGGTTGAAGTCTCCATCAACGTGGATGTACGATAGCACCACCTATCGGAACAACGACAAAAACATCAGTGTCTCCAATTGCGTTTTAATACTCCAAACCCTTCTCTTTACATTCTTGCAAGTTGCATGCTTTACTTTCCGCTACTCATATACTCATTGCATGCTTGCTTGATATGTATTGTGTTTGTTAAACTTGTGCTTAAACTCCACTTAAACTTAAGAATATTAAAAATTGCAACTTTTGGCACTTAGTGTCTAATCAACCCCCCCCCCTCTAGACACCTCTTCTCGATCCTTTCATAAAGTGATCAAGGCATATGGTTTTATACATACTTGCGGTGAAGCCTGTATTTACAAGAAAGTGAGTGGGAGCACTACAACATTTCTGATAAGTATATGTGAATGACATATTGTTGATCGGAAATAATGTAGAATTTTCTGGAAAGCATGAAGGAGTATTTGAAAAGAGTTTTTCAAAGAAAAACCTCAATGAAGCTACTTACATATTGAGCATCAAGATCTATAGAGATAGATCAAGACGCTTGATATATTTTCAATGAGTACATATCTTGACAAGATTTTGAAGTAGTTCAAAATGGAAAAGTAAAAGAAGGAGTTCTTACCTGTGTTGTAAGGTGTGAAGTTGAGTAAAGACTCAAAAACCCGACCACGGCAGAAAATAGAAAGAGAATGAAAAGTCATTCCCTATGCCTCAGTCATAGGTTCTATAAAGTATGCTATGCTGTGTACCAGACCTATTGTGTACCTCACCATAAGTTTGGCAAGAGGGTACAATTGTGATGCAGGAGTGGATCACTGACAGCGGTCAAAAAATATCCTTAGTGGAATAAGGAAATGTTTCTCGGTTATGGAGGTGACAAAGAGTTCATCGTAAAGAGTTGTGTCGATGCAAGCCTTGACACCGATCTAGATGACTCTAAGTCTCGATCTAGATACATATTGAAAGTGGGAGCAATTAGCTAGAGTAGCTCCGTGCAAAGCATTGTAGACATAGAAAAATTGCAAAATACATACGGCTCTGAATGTGGCAGACCCGTTGACTAAATTTCTCTCACAAGCAAAACATGATCACTCTTTGGGTGTTAATCACATAGCAATGTGAACTAGATTATCGACTCTAGTAAACCCTTTGGGTGTTAGTCACATGGAGATGTGAATTAATCACATAAAGATGTGAACTATTGGTGTTAAATCACATAACGATGTGAACTATATTATTGACTCTAGTGCAAGTGGAAGACTGAAGGAAATATGCCCTAGAGGCAATAATAAAGTTGTTATTTATATTTCCTTATATCATGATAAATGTTTACTATTCATGCTAGAATTGTATTAACCGGAAACTTAGTACATGTGTGAATACATAGACAAACAAAGTTTCACTAGTATGCCTCTACTTGACTAGCTCATTGAATCAAAGATGGTTAAGTTTCCTAGCCATAGACATGATTTGTCATTTGATTAACGGGATCACATCATTAGAGAATGATGTGATTAACTTGACTCATCCGTTAGCCTAGCACGATGATCGTTTAGTTTGTTGCTATTGCTTTCTTCATGACTTATACATGTTCCTATGACTATGAGATTATGCAACTCCCAAATACCAGAGGAACACTTTGTGTGCTACCAAATGTCACAACGCAACTGGGTGATTATAAAGGTGCTCTACAGGTGTCTCTGATGGTACTTGTTGAGTTGGCATAGATCAAGATTAGGATTTGTCACTCCGATTGTCGGAGAGGTATCTTTGGGCCCTCTCGGTAATGCACATCACATTAAAGCCTTGTAAGCAATGCAACTAATGAGTTAGTTGCTGGATGATGTATTACGGAACGAGTAAAGAGACTTGCCGATAACGAGATTGAACTAGGTATTGAGATACCGACGATCGAATCTCGGGCAAGTAACATACCGATGACAAAGGGAACAACGTATGTTGTTATGCGGTTTGACCGATAAAGATCTTTGTAGAATATGTAGGAGCCAATATGAGCATCCAAGTTCCGCTATTGGTTATTGACCGGAGACGTGTCTCATCATGTCTACATAGTTCTCGAACCCGTAGGGTCCGCACGCTTAACGTTCGGTGACGGTTGGTATTATGAGTTTATGTGTTTTGATGTACCAAAGGTAGTTAGGAGTCCCGGATTAGATCGGGGACATGACGAGGAGTCTCGAAATGGTCAAGACGTAAAGATCGATATATTGGACGACTATATTCGGACATCGGAAAGGTTCCGAGTGATTCGGGTATTTTTTTGGAGTATCGAAGAGTTACGGAAATTCGCCGGGGAGTATATGGGCCTTATTGGGCATTAGGGGAAAGAGAGAGGGGAGGCTGCGTGCCCCCCCCCCAAGGCTTAGTCCGAATTGGACTAGGGGGAGGGGCGGCGCCCCCTCCTTCCTTCTCTTCTCTTTTCCCTTTCCTTCTCTCCTACTCCTACTACATGGAAGGGGGGAATCCTACTCCCGATGGGAGTAGGACTCCCCTTGGGGCGCGCCTAGGAGGGCCGTCCTCTCCCCCTCCTCCACTCCTTTATATACGTGGCCAGGGGCACTCCATAGACACACAAGTTGATCAGTTGATCTTTTAGCCGTGTGCGGTGCCCCCCTCCACCATAATCCACCTCGGTCATATCGTAGCAGTGCTTAGGCGAAGCCCTGCGTCGGTAGCATCATCATCACCATCATCATGCCATCGTGTTGACGGAACTCTCCCTCAAAGCTCTGCTGGATTGGAGTTCGTGGGGCGTCACCGAGCTGAACGTGTGCTCAACTCGGAGGTGCCGTACGTTCGGTACTTGGATCGGTCGGATCGTGAAGACGTACGACTACATCAACCTCGTTCTCATAACACGTCCGCTTACGGTCTATGAGGGTACGTAGACGATACTCTCCCCTCTCGTTGCTATGCATCACCATGATCTTGCGTGTGCCTAGGAATATTTCGAAATTACTGTGTTCCCCAACAGATTGGCTAAGGACGAGGTGACAATGCGCATGGGAAATGGTTCCAAAGTCGATGTGATCGCCGCCGGCACGCCACCTCTACATCTACCTTCGGGATTAGTTTTAGACCTAAATAATTGTTATTCGGTGCCAGCGTTGAGCATGAACATTACATCTGGATCTTGTTTGATGCGAGACGATTATTCATTTAAATCAGAGAATAATGGTTGTTCTATTTATATGAGTAATATCTTTTATGGTCATGCACCCTTGATGAGTGGTCTATTTTTACTAAATCTTGATAGTATTGGTACACATGTTCATAGTATTGAAGCCAAAAGAAGCAGAGTTGATAATGATAGTGCAACTTATTTGTGGCACTGCCGTTTGGGTCATATTGGTGTAAAGCGCATGAAGAAACTCCATTTTGATGGACTTCTGAAATCACTTGATTATGAATCATTTGGTACTTGCGAGCCATGCCTCATGGGCAAGATGACTAAAACTCCATTCTCCGAAACAATGGAGCGAGCAACAGAGTTATTGGAAATCATACATACTGATGTATGTGGTCCAATGAACATTGAGGCTCGCGGCGGATATCGTTATTTTCTCACCTTCACAGATGATTTGAGCAGATATGGGTTGATCTACTTAATGAAACATAAGTCTGAAACATTTGAAAAGTTCAAAGAATTTAAGAGTGAAGTGGAAAATCATCGTAACAAGAAAATAAAGTTTCTATGATCTGATCATGGAGGAGAATATTCAAGTTATGAGTTTGGTCTTCATTTGAAACAATGCGGAATAGTTTCGCAACTCACTCCACCCGGAACACCACAGCGTAATGGTGTGTCTGAATGTCGTAATCGTACTTTACTAGATACAGTGCGATCTATGATGTCTCTTACTAATTTACCGCCATCATTTTGGGGTTGTGCTTTAGAGACAGCTACATTCACGTTAAATAGGGCACCATCTAAATCCGTTGAGACCACACCTTATGAACTGTGGTTTGGCAAGAAACTTAAGTTGTCGTTTCTTAAAGTTTGGGGCTGCGATGCTTATGTGAAGAAACCTCAACCTGATAAGCTCGAACCCAAATCGGAGAAATGTTTCTTCATAGGATACCCAAAGGAGACTGTTGGGTACACCTTCTATCACAGATCCGAAGGCAAGATATTCATTGCTAAGAATGGATCCTTTCTAGAGAAGGAGATTATCTTGAAAGAAGTGAGTGGGAGGAAAGTAGAACTTGATGAGGTAATTGTACCTACTCCCTTGTTGGAAAGTAGTTCATCACTGAAATCAGTTCCAGTGATTCCTACACCAGTAAGTGAGGAAGCTAATCATGATGATCATGAAACTTCAGATCAAGTTACTACCGAACCTCATAGGTCAACCAGAGTAAGATCCGCACCAGAGTGGTTCGGTAATCCTGTTCTGGAGGTCATGTTACTTAACCATGACGAACCTACAAACTATGAGGAAGCGATGATGAGCCCAGATTCCGCAAAATGGCTTGAGCCCATGAAATCTGAGATGGGATCCATGTATGAGAACAAAGTGTGGACTTTGGTTGACTTGCTTGATGATCGACAGGCCATAGAGAATAAATGGATCTTTAAGAAGAAGACTGACGCTGATGGTAATGTTACTGTCTACAAAGCTCGACTTGTTGCAAAAGGTTTTTGACAAGTTCAAGGAGTTGACTACAATGAGACCTTCTCACCCGTAGTGATGCTTAAGTCCGTCCGAATCATGTTAGCAATTGCAGCATTTTATGATTATGAAATTCGGCAAATGGATGTCAAAACTGCATTCCTTAATGGATATCATAAAGAAGAGTTGTATATGATACAACCAGAAGGTTTTGTCGATCCAAAAGGTGCTAACAAAGTGTGCAAGCTCCGGCGATCCATTTATGGACTGGTGCAAGCCTCTCGAAGTTGGAATATACGCTTTGATAGTGTGATCAAAGCATATGGTTTTATACAGACTTTTGGAGAAGCCTGTATTTACAAGAATGTGAGTGGGAGCTCCGTAGCATTTCTGATATTATATGTAGATGACATATTGTTGATCGGAAATAATACTGAATTTATGAATAGCAAAAGGATACTTGAATAAGAATTTTTCAATGAAAGACCTCGGTGAAGCTGCTTATATATTGGGCATAAAGATCTATAGAGATAGATCAAGATGCTTAATTAGACTTTCACAAAGCACATACCTTGATAAAGTATTGAAGAAGTTCAAAATGGATCAGGCAAAGAAAGGGTTCTTGCCTGTGTTACAAGGTGTGAAGTTGAGTCAGACTCAATGTCCAACCACTGCAGAAGATAGAGAGAAAATGAAAGTCATTCCCTATGCTTCAGCCATAGGTTCTATCATGTATGCAATGCTGTGTACCAGACCTGATGTGTGCCTTGCTATTAGTTTAGCAGGGAGGTACCAAAGTAATCCAGGAGTGGATCACTGGACTGGGGTCAAGAACATCCTGAAATACCTGAAAAGGACTAAAGATATGTTTCTCGTTTATGGAGGTGACAAAGAGCTCGTCCTAAATGGTTATGTCGGTGCAAGCTTTGACACTGATCCGGATGACTCTAAGTCACAAACCGGATACATATTTTTATTAAATGGTGGAGCTGTCAGTTGGTGTAGTTCCAAACAAAGCATCGTGGCGGGATCTACATGTGAAGCGGAGTACATAGCTGCTTCGGAAGCAGCAAATGAAGGATTCTGGATGAAGGAGTTCATATCCGATCTAGGTGTCATACCTAGTGCATCGGGTCCAATTAAAATCTTTTTGACAATACTGGTGCAATTGCCTTGGCAACGGAATCCAGATTTCACAAGAGAACCAAGCACATCAAGAGACGCTTCAATTCCATCCACGAACAAGTCAAGGAGGGAGACATAGAGACTTTCAAGATACATGCGGATCTGAATGTTGCAGACCCGTTGACTAAGCCTCTGTCACGAGCAAAACATGATTAGCACCAAGACTCCATGGGTGTTAGAATCATTACAATGTAATCTAGATTATTGACTCTAGTGCAAGTAGGAGACTGAAGGAAATATGCCCTAGAGGCAATAATAAAGTTGTTATTTATATGTCCTTATATCATGATAAATGTTTATTATTCATGCTTGAATTGTATTAACCGGAAACTTAGTACATGTGTGAATACATAGACAAATAGAGTGTCACTAGTATGCCTCTACTTGACTAGCTCATTGAATCAATGATGGTTATGTTTCCTGACCATAGACATGAGTTGTCATTTGATTAACGGGATCACATCATTAGAGAATGATGTGATTGACTTGACCCATCCGTTAGCTTAGCACGATGATCGTTTAGTTTGTTGCTATTGCTTTCTCCATAACTTATACATGTTCCTATGACTATGAGATCATGCAACTCCTGAATACGGAGGAACACTTAGTGTGCTATCAAACGTCACAACTTAACTGAGTGACTATAAAGATGCTCTATAGGTGTCTCCAATGGTGTTTGTTGAGTTGGCATAGATCGAGATTAGGATTTGTCACTTCGAGTATCGGAGAGGTATCTATGGGCCCTCTCGGTAATGCACATCACTATAAGGCTTGCAAGCAATGTGACTAATGAGTTAGTTGTGGGATGATGCATTAAGGAACGAGTAAAGAGACTTGTCGGTAACGAGACTGAACTAGGTATTGAGATACCGACGATCGAATCTCGAGCAAGTAACTTACCGATGACAAAGGGAACGACGTATGTTGTTATGCGGTTTGACCGATAAAGATCTTCGTAGAATATGTGGGAGCCAATATGAACATCCAAGTTCCGCTATTGGTTATTGACCCGAGACATGTCTTGGTCATGTCTACATAGTTCTCGAACCCGTAGGGTCCGCATGCTTAACGTTCGGTGACGATTGGTATTATGAGTTTATGTGTTTTGATGTACCAAAGGTAGTTCAGAGTCCCGGATGTGATCACGGACATGACGAGGAGTCTCGAAATGGTCGAGACATAAAGGTCGATATATTGGATGACTATGTTTGGACATGAGAAAGGTTTCGATAGAGTTCGGGCATATACAGGAGTATCGGGGGGTTACCGGAACCCCCCGGGGAGTCAATGGGCCTTAATGGGCCATAGTGAAAACGAGGAGGAGGCGGACAAGGTGGGGGCGCGCCCCCCAAGCCCAATCCAAATTGGAGGGGGGGCGGCCCCCCTTTCATTCTCTTTGTCTCCCCCTTCCTTCCCTCTCCTACTCCAACTAGGGAAGAGAGAATCCTACTCCCACCAGGAGTAGGACTCCCCCCTTGGGCGCGCCTAGGAGGCTGGCCCTCTCCCCCTCCTCCACTCCTTTATATACGGAGGGAGGGGCACCCCATAGACACAGAAGTTGATCATTGATCCCTTAGCCATGTGCGGTGCCCCCCTCCACCATAATGCACCTGGGTCATATCGTAGCGGTGCTTAGGCGAATCCCTGTTCTCGTAGCATCATCATCACCGTCATCACGCCGTCGTGCTGATGAAGCTCTCCCTCGACACTCAGCTGGATCGAGAGTTCGTGGGATGTCACCGAGCCGAACGTGTGCAGATCGCGAAGGTGCCGTACTTCCGGTACTAGGATCGGTCAACCGTGAAGCCGTATGACTACATCAACCGCGTTGTCATAACGCTTCTGCTTACGGTCTATGAGGGTACGTAGACAACACTATCCCCTATTGTTGCTATGCATCACCATGATCTTGCGTGTGCGTAGGATAATTTTAGAAATTAATGTGTTCCCCTACAACAAAGTGATCAGTAGCAAAGTAGCATGATAGTTTTGATAGTAGTAGCAGCAATAGTAACGGTAACCGTGATAGCAGTAGTTTTGTAGCAAGTGCAACATTAACGATCACTACTAGAAAAAGGGCTATAGATGGAAATGACACTAATGACGCACCAGACATGTGATGCGCCATTAGTATATACTAATGGCGCACCATGTGTTGGTGCGCCATTAGTGTCCAAATACTAATGGCGCACCACATCTACGGTGCGCCATTAGTAACAATTTTTTTTTAAAAAAATTCAAAACTACTAATGGCGCACCGTGGGAGTGGTGCGTCATTACTAGTTGAACTAGTAATGGCGCACCGCTCCCACGATGCGCCAATTCTTTTTACTAATGGCGCACCATGGGAGTGGTGCGCCATTACTAGTTGAACTAGTAATGGCGCACCACTCTCACGGTGCGCCATTAGTAACTTGGCCCAAACATTCGCCCGAATGCA